>NC_047660.1:84685470-85034220 GCF_011762505.2 Arvicanthis niloticus | reverse complement strand
TAAATAAATAAGATATATTTTTTTTTACTATGTGGGTGCTGGGAATTGAACCCCGGTACTCTGGAAGAGCAGTCAGTGTTCGTAACCACTGAGCCATCTCTCCAGCCCAAGGTATATTTTTTGAAAAAAGATAAGAAAAATTCCACAGAATGACACTTTAAATCCCAGTTGACTCTGTAGCCAGCCGAGGCTACTAACAACCACAGTGTGCCCTCCCCGAGACATTGAAATAGACAAGTCATAGATGTTTTTTGTGTGTTTACATTTAAATTTTGTCTTGGGCATTAAAAGTCTAAAGATAGTCTCGTGAATAATTCCCACAGTGCCACCATGGGAGTAGAGAAGGTTGGCACCTATAAAACTCTTGATCAGTCAGCCCCACAGAAGCCTTATAAGAGTGGGGGATCACCTCTCAGATGCTCAGGAAAGAGACTGCTCTAAGGACACTTGGCTTGGGGAAGCCCAGTAGAAAAGTTGCAACACTGTCTTTTCATGAGGCAGCCTTATCAGTCAGTTTTCCCATGTCTTTCTGGAGATAAGAATGCCCAACCTGCATTCTGCTGTCAAAGAAAATGTCACTCAGACCATCGGTTCTAAGACACATGGGAAAATTCATAGCCACTTTTTTACTGATTACCTGGAGTTACAAAACCTGAGTTAACTGTCCTTTTCCCAGGCAGACACATAAGTTATTCAAGAAAACAAAGACCTGGCCAACCTAACAGTTGCTCTCATTTTAAAAGGCAAGGAGAAAGTGGCTCATCTGTGACTTTGAGAGAAAAAAAAAATGGTTCTCACACATGGGGATCTGTCCTTACCTGCTGAAGAGTGAAGGTAGTCCGGTTCCTGCGCTGTTTTCTTCTAAGAAACCCATCATCGAAATCCCCAGTAGAGTGGTTCCCAAAGGGTGCAGTGCCTGCAGGGAATAAGTGGGCTTATTCAGACTGAGCAGAGAGACCCGGTATTCATTCAGATCCACACACACTAGCTCCCTCCCATGTTCCATCGCAGGGCAGGACACAAACCTGTCCCTCCCCAGAAAGCCTGGCCTTCTAAAGTACTTGTCTGTGTTCTCCTAGTGAGACCCTTCTTTTCACGATCTCTTGTTCTGTGTCACCACAAAACCTTTGGCTATAGGACCAGGTTTCCCTATTTCATAGGACAATGGTGACCTTAATACCCAACATGGTTAAGTCTACTCCCTGTGAAATTGTGGCCTCTGAGTCAGGAGGGGTCAGTAGCTTGGGAAAACTCTGGTCCTTGTCTACCTTCCTTTTCCTGGCTCTTCTTTCCCTCTGTCCCCTGTCCCCTGTTCACTCATTACCATGGACCCTCCAGCGGAGACTGCATGCCCTCTCTGCTCACCTGTCAGTTCACTCCCCTTGTTACTAAAGCCATCAAGGACTAAAGGCTGGGGAGGAAAGAAAACACCAAGAGCTTTTCACACCCCTTTCCTCCTAGAAATGCAGAATTGAAGGAGGTACAAAGTTTATAAATGATTATTAATTACCACTGGTCACAGCTCATCAGCACCACAGTGGATCTATTATAAAGACACCAATTAACAAAAGGCCTGCACCAGTAGAAAGCCATGCTGACTTCCTAGGGCCGTGCTCCAAGGACATTCCACTAGGTAGCCAGGCCTTATACAACACCCTACTGTCCCCGATTCCCCAGGAAAAAAAGATGCTGTTCTCTCCAGCAGCCTCCAGTGCTCAGGGTAAAGCCAGAACAGAGTCTGGCCCCAAATGTGCATTTGGATCATTTTCCAAATGTGCACTATTTACTTGATAGTCCACGATGGCTTCTTAGGAAAACAAATGAGTAAGTTTCCATTAACCAGTGCGCGTTTCACCTGCCATGGGCGCTGCTGTCAGAATCATCATGCACTCAGCATCAGCTCCCAGGCACAGCATCCGAACAGTACCCTTCACAAGCACCTCAGCCTAGGAGGCTAAGTTCTCAGGCCCTTCCACATCGCGTCTGCTACAGAGGGTAACCCTGAGAGATCACATGCCTTGTTGAAATCCTGCTCCCCGTTTCTATTAGAGCTTTCTCCCACCATCTTCCTGTCCAAATTGCCTGCTTCTTCAAAACCCTGGCAGCAAACATTTCTCTTCATCTCAGTAGAAACTAAACGGGAAGGATTCAAAGCAGCCTTATCTCCATCACTTCACAAAAGGCCATGCTATCTCCTTTTGAGGGAGAGTATTTGACTGGTCACCGTGGAGCACAGTCTCAGGCCACTGCCTCCCCAAGTCTTCTCACTTACACCTTGCTTTTGCACTGTTCACAATGCTTCCCAGCCGAATTCCTACAAAAGATGACTTCACTGCACTAGAAAAAAAATATAAAAAAAGACTGACAATCTACCAGAGTAAAGGAGATGAGGGTAGGCTTCTTCGAAATAAAAAGGATACGTGATAAAGTTATGCACAGCTCCTTAAACAGAACATAATTGGACAATGAAATAATATGGTTATAGCTTTGTCCTTCCCCCCAACAAAGTGCATAATGATACCAAAACTGATAAATTATAATAAATTGTGTCTTTGTTCACTATTCATGTGATATCAATCAATGAAACTGTATTAGAAGGCAATTGAATAGGAACCATCAAAAATTTGAGCACACAGGTTTTTAATCTATCAATATAGTTATAAAGGATGTTGAAACAGAGAGGTAATGCTGTTCTTGGAGATGTTGCAATTAAGAAATAAAAGAGGATATGACAAATCACACATCGCTGGACACCTTCTGCAAAACAAATACTGGAATACTATGCAGCAGTCTAAAAGAAGGCAAGTAGCTCCAAATACACGGGTGTGGGAAAGATGTATTATGAAGTAAAAAAAAAATGCAAAGTGCAAGATGATGTGACAGTATAATCTCAGTCAAATAAGACTTAGCAGACATGGAACAAAAGGTTAGGGTGAAGGGAATACACTAGTGGGTAGCTTTGGGAGAGGAAAGGAGGGCTCTGCTAGCCAGAGTGTAGGTTCTTGTTCTAACTTTGAGACCCACACGGCACTCTCTAATTTAATCTGAACAACGTGTCTGAGAAGTAAGATTATAGTCCCACTTTGCTTTCTCTCTGCTCCTCCCTGGAGTCCAAGGTCTGTCCTCAGCCATCCTCAACTTTCCCAGCTACAGAGCATCATCCTGCCTCAGCAACATTGACCTAGACATAAATTCCCCTCCTGAGAAACTAGCATAGGTTTATATCTACAAAAGCGCGAAAGGTACTTGACGCCCTCCTCTCCTGGTCACATCAACCAGAGTCAGGGCCAAGGTAGGGCCCACAAAGAGCATGAGTAACCCCGACTACCCCCTAAATAAGTTAGTAAGCAAGTCAGACAGAGCCTGGGATAGAGCTCTTAAGTCACTTCTGTAACCCATCCTTCTGTAACAGGGGTTTCCCCTTAGGTTACCCAGAATGTATACAACTTGCTAAATGCCCAAATCTCTTTTCCCATTAGAAAAAAAGCCTGGGCTAGGGACGGCAAACAGTGCTGAGCTTGGAGTCAACAGCATATAGCAACTACCCACCACAAACCCATAGGGTCTCCTCCAGGCCTAGGGTAGAGTTGTAAGAGACTCCTTTCTGACTGCCCTAAAGTCCCCTGCCTGGGTCTTTCCTGGTGTTGAAAAGCAGGCATGCCGAGCTTAAATGCTACTCTCCCCACTAGCTTCCTTTAGCAAACTCTGCTGGACTCTTCAGGGCTTGTATATGGAAAATGAAAACAAACTTTCCCAAATCATGGCTGAGACTAAAAACTGCTCAAGGCAACCTACAGCAAGGTGGACAAATGTCCCAGGATTATAAACATTTCAGTGTCTCCTCTGGGCCACAGCACAAGCCAGAGTAGGGAGTAGCATGTCCACCTGCTGGCTACAAATCACTGCCAGGAAGAACTTACCCTTCTGTCTCCCAGGTCCTGGTCAGAGACACCCAGGAATGCAAGCTCTTCACTTCTCACTACCCCTGCCCCACTTAACAACTGGGAGAAGAAAACATACCAGGAATAGGGAAAGGCGTTTTCCCCCCTAAGGTCTAGAGACCTTAAACAACCAGACCCTGATCCTGGGGGCTGACGAGCTGGGCATTTGTGGTCAGAAATAACTATTCCTGAACACTCCGGGCAGGTAAGTATCAGGGAGCTTGCCTCCAGGGACAGCTTTGCCGCTAGAAACTGACATTAAGCTGTCCAGAATTACGTGTGCGATCCCGGAGCACTCTTGCCAACGCCCAGAGTGAGAGCAGGCCAGCAACTAGGCCCTTCCTGACGCGTAGTGGAGTCAGGACTCAGCGGGCAGTTCAACTTGCTTTGGTTTTCTGGGATATTAGCAAAACACCGTGAAAGATTGATGCGGGCCCCCTGGGCGGAGAAGCCCCGATTAGAGGCGTGACACCAGCATCTGTGCTGGGAGGACCAGGCGTCCCTGAGGCACCCATAGCCCGGGGCAGCGCGACCCAGGCGGAGAGGGAGGTGGGAGGCAGGTGGCACCCGGGCGGAGGGATGGAGCTGGATGTAGGGAGGGGGCTAAGGGTGCCCATAAACACTACCATGAGGCTGCCACCCCGTGGGGCGAAGACCCCTACACCCATCAGCCCTATTGCAGCCCCGGCCCTTTTGGCTGGCTTTGCCTGGCCAAACAGCCCCGAAAACGGCGCTTACTCACCCTCTAGCTGTGGTGGGCAGTGGAAATAAAACATCGCTGACGGTCGGATGGGCCCTGACGGCTGGACCAGGGCTGGTGGCGGCCTGACAGACTTGTGCCTGTGCGTGGCTCCGGCCTGGCTGCAAAGCAAACAGCAATAGAGTCTGAGTCTCCTGCCCGCACACCCCGAAGATCACAAGGAGTGCCCCTCCTACAAAGCCTCTCCCGAAGCCCTTGGTCCCCTGGGGCCACCGCGGGGTTGGTGGGAGAAGTGGTTGCACCTCCTGTCCCAAGCCGTGACCCAAGGCAAGCCTTTCCCGTAGGTCCTGATGCTGGACAACCGCGCCCTCACAAAGCTGGGCACAGTCTGGCTCCTGGTTCTCAGGGGTCCCAGCCACAAGCCCTGCACTTGGCCAACGCAGCGGGGTCCGGCGATCGCGCAAGGCCATCTGCACGCGCAGCAGCTCGGGCCAAAAAGCCGGTAGACCCCCAAGGCCCAGCGCAGGGAGCCTGGGGAGCGGCTCGGGAACCCTGCCTACCTCTGCGGGAGGCGGGCGAGAAGGCCGGAGTGCGCTCGCCTCTAGTCCGCACGCGGGGCTCGGCTGGCGGCGGGCGGGGCTTGGCGCTGCTGGCGCCCGCAGGACCAGAGAAGTGACTGGGGAAGTGGCCAGATGTCTTGCTGTCTGTCTACAGCGCGCGCCGCCGCTCAGCACTCGCCTTTATAATCTCACGCATAATTGGCCTTAATCTGATTATTTCCAGCGCTGTCTACAGCGAGTAACTTGGATAGGTCTATTGGGCCTTACAAATGGCCCACGTGGTGTAAAAAAAAAAATCCGTCACTTCTCGGCAAACATCAGGAATGTTTTTCCCTTTTTTTCTTTTAAAAGAAGATTAAAAAAAAAAAAAAAAAACAACAGCCACCAATATTATTCCCCCACCCAAAAGAGATTATGTTCTAAACACTCACCCCAACACCACCCCTCTGGGTCCCCTCAAACTCAACCCTTCTTTCTCTGAGTGAGATTGGATTTGAGCTCGCCCTTGTCAGAGGCCTGGCGACTCCAGGACTGCAAAATTACCAAAGCGCTGCTAATTGTCGCCGCCGGATGGGTTTTGGGGGTACTCGTTGCACACGGCTTCCCTTTCCAAGCGATCGTACAAAAGGAAAGTTTGATTTTGTTCTCAGCAAGGGGTCCCTGAATTTATGTTCGCTTCTCCCTGCAAATGATATGCAGTGGGACCCTTCGCAATTACTTTTAAAATGCATCCGAGGCAGACACTCAGCGGAGAGAGGCCGCCCTTCTCTCTGCCTGGGTGAAAATTAAACTCTAAAGTACCGGGTTGAAATTTTCAAGTCAGGGGCGCGGGATTGGATCAAATCACATAAACTGCAAAAAAAGCAAGTCTAATGGCGCATAATTGGTTCTGTAATAGCATTACACCAGGATAATAGCCCGTTACGGCCCCCTGCACTATTAAGTGCTTCCCTGGCGGAAAGCCTTTATGATATTAAAGGGGGAATATAATGATATTTTGGTTATTAAATGCGTGTAATTAATTTATGCACCACTGAAAATAAAGTTGGTATTATGACCCACTCAAGATGCATCAGAAGATGCGAATCAGACAACTGTTGATAAGTTCTGGTGTCTGTTCCGTCTAGACTGCCGATTTTATTTTGGGACGATGGCTTCTTGGACAGACTACATAAATTGAATATTTTATAAACATTCTAATGCTGCGTTTGAGAGCCTTGGCGAAGCGGTGGGTCGGGTCCCTGCCCGGCCTGAGATCCAGCCTTGATCTTAAAGACACAGAGCTTTGGAAACAAAAGGCCTGGCGGGCCCACTCGTGAACCAGCGGATCGGGACAAGTAGCGCGGAGCTGGAGAACTGAGTGCTGAGGCTCTGGCCGGCCAGTGGACACCCCTGGGAAAACAGCCAGGAAGAAACGCGGCACCGCTCCCGCCGACGCAAGGCTGGGCTGGGCCTCTTTCACTCAAGCGGTCCTTTCTGGACTCAGCAGCTCCTGGCCAGAATCGGCCCTGCTGGCATCATGGAGAGGCTGGAAATGCCTGCTGGGCCCGGAGAGAACAGACTCTGCGGTGCTGGCTCTTCTCTAGGGCCACAGACTCCACGAGACCAAGAGGCGAGTCGAGAGGCCCCGTGCTGTGGATGGCGGGACCGGGCCAGTGCACAGCTTCGAGGCCAGGAGCAGACCCTTTCTCGGTCCTGGACCACAGCGAGCTCACGGGTCCCTGCTTCCCTCCAGGTCGGGCTCAGGGAGCATCCCCGCTCTCTGCAACCGGTTCCAGGAGCCGAGGGCCCCCTGAGCGCCCGAATAAGCCGAAAGCCCCCTCCGATGCCCTCCTGTCCTGAGCTGCAGCTTCCCGCGGGCACCCTGTGCGCTCTGGGAGTCGAGCGCAGGGAAGCGAAGTGAGGAAGGCTTCCCCGCCAGCTCCGCTCAGCGCGCACTTGCGTTATCCGCGGGAGCTTCGGCCCCAGCAACCTAGCACCGACTGCCGCGTTGGCCCCAGAAAACAGTGGCATCCAAGCTTCGATCAGTCCCCTGTGGCTGACATCGAGCCGTAAGGATTTATGTGAAGCCCTGATCAGTCCCGGGGTCGGAGCAGACTGGTCCTGGGTGTCTGAACGCCTCTCCGAATCAGCCGACTGATCAGAACCTTGGACAGCGGCGAGCGTCCCCCCACCCTACCAGACTTTTTGCTGGCCAAAGAAACCACCAGTCCCTAGGGCCCCTGTGAGGTCCTGCAACGCTCTGCATCAAGGTCGGCACAACTGATTCCAGGCGATCCTAATCCTTTCCTGGCCCAAATCATTTGGGATGCGCAGTAAGCGCTAGAAGCAGGAAGCGAACTCCCTACTCTGCAGTCTCAAATGCAGGGTGGCTGTAGCAGAGAAATATCTTACAGTCAGTCCCCTTGCCTTCACCCCTGCCCTCCCAGCGCCCCTCGATGCGAACCTGGCTACGTTCTTGGTCCTTGGCTGGACAACCAGCTCAGCTCTAAGAAAACACCCACCTCGCGAGGCACTCCGAGCCAGCTCGGGACCCTCAGCCTTAATTTACCCGAAGTCCTTTTCCCATAACTACGAGGCTGGGCTCGTTCCTATGGAAAAAATTGCAAATAAACAACCAAACAAACAACCGCAGAAACGAAAAGCTACAGAAAACTTTGATGACGTGAACCCCTCTTCCCCCCAATTGTCTCCGATACTCGGGGCCCTGGAGAAGAAGGTGACTAATAGATAGTCGTTATGATCTCCCCTCACCAAAAGGAGAGGGCGTTGGCAAGGAAACTCTCATTTTTCCTTAATTCTTGTGCAGTAAAATGTATTTCCCAATTAACCAAATTTGCCGATCTGTCCCGCTTGGACACTCTGATAATTTACAACCTAAAAGTGTACTTTCTTTATCTAAAGACCAAGGTGACTGCTTTTAATTTTCTCTAACCTCTTTACACTTGATGTTCACCAGACTCATAATGTTAATTGGCTTCATATACGGATCATCAGTTTAATGAAGAAATAAATCCTGTGTTGCTTTATGTTTTAACAGTGATTGCTTTAATGAGGAATGTGACGTGTTCCAAAATCAAAGCTGCGGGAGACATTAAATGGGACTTCTATTAGGACAGAAATGCTTATTTAAAGTTGAAAGGCAGGGTCATATTTCAACATTTTTCTTTTGTGAGGGCTCTTCCCACCCCCACCTACCTGGGTTGTTTCCAGCTTCTACAAGGAGACACTTCTGGGGTCCTGGAGGCTCCTTGTAATATTTAACTCCGTTGGCTTCAAGCTGCAATCCCTGTAAGAATCATTTTCTGGTTATTGCATAGGGCATGCTAACTTACCTCTAGTCCAGAAGGGCAGAGAGAACCCAGAACAGAGTGGGAAGTTCAATTTTCAAGGTTATTCATGGTTTTAAATAAAGGAGGAAGAGAGTAACACACACACACACACACACACACACACACACACACAAGACTTGTGTGCAGATGTGTTGCAGAGGCGGCTTGCCCAGTACAAACATATTCACAGAACTGGAAAGCCAAGGCTGAGCTCCAAAAGGCAAACGGCTCCCAGATTAGAGGAGGGGGCTGCTGCTGACCTGGGCTCTGCAGGGGAAGTGCTGGGCCCCCACCCAGGTGCTGGGAGCTTTACATCCCCTATCAATTAATAGCAGAGCAAATATGCTTTCTCTAATGTGTGTTTGATTTTTCTAATTTTAAACTGGCTCTATGAAGGGAAAACTGTCACTGCAAAATCACCGAGAGCAGCAGTAACACGCTGCAGATGGGCGCGTCCTCCATGCTAGCCCTCGATTGTCTGCAGTGATGTCCTGAGTCACTTTAAATTGATTCCTGGAAAGTATCCTGTATCCCTAGAAAATGGAGGAGTTGGAGATGCTGGGCTGAGATCTCCAACACCATACACAGCTGTGTTTCCTCCCATTTGTCCTGTTTGAGGAAATCCAAGGGAACATTTGGAAGCGCATTTAGGCACATCTTGTGAACCTCAACCCGTGAGTACATGCTGGACTTGATAACTGTGTTCAGGAGGGTTTTTCCCTGCCTCTCTTTTAAAATTTCACTTTAGCAAAACCAATTCCCGTAAACACCACTTAAATCCATAACAGCAGGGACAAATAAGATACTCCACTTAACAAGGAGAGAAAACATATTGAGCTCGTAACTACTTGTTCTGGGACAGTCTAAGATATTTGTACTGTTATTTGAATGATAATTTCGGAATCTGTATTTCCCTCCAAGAGGGGAGGCAAGCTCGGGGGTGCTTAGCTGTGTGTTGAGGGTGAGTGTAGTATTCTTTCTACAGCCAGAAGTAGGGTCGTTTGTTATTTTGGAAATGGCCAATAAGGGTGGGTTAGCTACACATGTAGAATATGCTTTAAAAAAAAAAAAAGTAGCTAATTGAAGTTGTGAATGAGAAGAATGTGCATATAAAGGAAAAGATAGCTGTGCTTTTTATTCACTTAGAAATTCTCTGTAACCCTCAGCGTTATCTGCCATGTGATGGTGATAGAAGCTGTTCACAAGCAAACCACAGTCTAATAACCTGGCTTGCCATGGTCCAGGGTCTCAGGACCACACAGATGCCATGTGGTTTCCAGGAATCTCACAGCTCAGCTTTCGCTCTTGGCCTTGGTGTTGCTGATGAAAAGATGAAGCACTGTAATGGAGGGAAGCAAGTCCACTGCTCGTTCCCTGTGAGCAAGCCCTGGCCTTCAGTAGCTAGAGGAACTCATTTCCTGACCTCTGTGACATCTGCTGTGTGGAGGACAGCAGTGCCTACAACAAGTTTTGTTGAGAACACCAAAAGGCCACACTAGGACATTTTCAGAATCTTAAATTATTGTGTATAATTCTATAGGGTGGAGTCATCTCATCTGACATTTATACAAACCCATAGAATATCTAGCACTGAGAGTGAACTATGTTGTAAACCTTGCACCCTGGATAATAAGGATGTGTCACCATGGGGACAAATGGACCTTCTAGAACTAGGGATCATTATAGAAGAAATATGTGTTTATCAGGGCAGAGGACATATGGGAACTCTCCTTAGCTTCTGTTTAATTTTGCTGTTTATAGAAAATATCTCTAAAAATATAACTATTTTTAAAAGTTTTGAAATACAAATTATACATAATGAGCAGCACCCAGCAATCACTCAGTGAACACCAGTTACAACTACATCATCACCCTCCCCATCGCCCTGCTACAATGATGGTGTCTAACTTTCCTGGCTTTCCTGGCACCTGCTAGGGTCTCTATTTCTAAAAAGGGCTATATATAGGCCTTCAGGTGGTTAAGATGGCACCTGAGTCTTCTGTGATCTCCAAGATGAGTTTCTCATGAGACAAGACAACAGTCCCCCGGGGAGAGCACTGCTGGGACTTCCCACCCTAGCGCTTTGCTCGTCTGTCTTGCTGGTTCCCAACAGTTTCTACTTTTCACACTTAATTACATTTGTTCAGCTTTACTTGGCACTTTTGTTTGGTTAGAAAGTCTAAGCAAGGGCCTTTGTGTTGTGTTAATGATATTCTATTTGACCAACAGACGTGTGTTGGAAGTGTGGTCCGATGGCTGAGTATGAAACCTCCGCATGGCTACCGACTTCACCGTTCTGTGTGTCTTTGCATATGACTTCCTTACAAACCGTGGGACCTTCGTGATTTCCACACTGATGGTGACCTCTTGTCAAGTGTTAGGGTAAGAGTAGAGTGTGTTGAGCGAGACCAAGTCTACAGCTTCTGGTGTTATAAGGTCTGTTCTGGAACAGGGAATGTATGCCTGAGATTATGGTGGTCTCAGGTCCCAGGCAATGGAGGATCTGACTGTGAGAGGAGATAAGAATGAGAGAGAAAACATTTGTATCACCAGAAGCCCATGTCATCTAAGCTTTCTGACTGCACAGTCTGCTCTCAGAAGGCAGCCCGCCTCTTCTCAGAGCTTCTCCCATCCTCAGGTAAACAAACCCCTGCTGCTCTTAATGGAGATCGCCCAGTCTTTCTGAGAAGTCAAGAGAATGTCTTGACAGGATGTCTGTCAGTTGCATGCCTTCTAGCCACAGTAAAGTTTTGGGGGTTGGGCCTGCATCCTTCCGGGGTGTGTCCCAGGACTTCAGCTACAGTCAAAGGTCAGTATCTATATCCAAACACTTAGGATCTCGCTCATGGATCTTCTGGAGTCACTGTAGCAGAACAATATCTTTCCATGAACATTTAATCCATCAATCTAAACTGTTATTAAAACATAGCCAAAAATCCTCGTAGGACATGAAATCAATCCAGGGAAATCTCAAACCCAACCCAGCCAAGGATAGGCAACAGCTTACCTTCAGAAAGCAGTGACTTTCTAGTCAGGTTTTGGTTCCAAAGCAGTCAGCTCTCCATAAGACTTGAGGAACAGCCCTGTGAGGTGGCTTTAAGAGCCCATGAGTAACAGAGGCAGGCTGGAGCTGGGTTTCCCAAGCCAAGGCCCACACTCCCCACCACACCTCTTAAATAAGACATGTTTCTCCTAAAACATAAGCACAGTCAATTGCCCATGCTAAGTGCTCAATAAACGTGTAGCGGTTAATTGAAATGCCTATTGAACAAATGAAGTAAGTTTACTACATGAATGATTAGTAAACACAGTGAGGCTTTCCCATTTCTAAGAGACTTGAATTATGTAAAGTGTGGTGGTGGAGGGGCAGATTTCCAATCAGGCAGACTTGGGGTCAAATCTGACTTCTTAAACCTCCTCCTTTATTGGAAATGCTTGCTGCTCAATAACTGATTCAGCGTTTCCTCTCATCACTTCTCTCTCTCTCTCTCGCTCTCTCTCTCTTTCTCTCTCTCTCTCTCTCTGTGTCTGTCTGTCTCTGTCTCTGTCTCTCTCTTATACACACACACACATTCTCTCTTCTGTCTCTCCTACACTCAAACACCCTCCACATTCCTAACTCTCTCTAACACATGCCTTCTGCCAAGTACCTCTCTTCACACACACACACACAGACACATACACACAGTACAGAAACTACACACATACACACACATACCCTTTCTCACCCATGCTTTTCTTTTTTCTTGTTCCTCCTCATACACATACCTCTTCCTTTTCCTGTCACAGATACGTGACTAGACAGATAGACATGGACAAACACACACATGGACACACACACCATGGGTTCTCCGCAACTCTGACTTTTCTATGGTGCTCATTTACACACACACACACAGATGCGTACGCACCATGGGCTCTCCACCACTCTGACTTTTCTATGGTGCTCATGAAAACCTAGATTCAAAGACCCTCCCTTGCTCCCCACCACCGCTCACAGCGATGCTCCCATTTGTGCTCATGCAGGTCCTTAGGATGCAGCCCCCTACCCATGCTTCACTACTCTGCTCCTGTGGGTCTCTCGACCTCCTGGTTCACATGCTCTTGCCTACTATAGCCGTACCATGACAGAACCTCTCAGAGCACCCCAGAGGTACTTGTCCTGACCCGCTGACTCATGTGATGGCACCCCTGTGTAGCACGTACGGATCTTAGCAGAAACACTGCTGAGACCGGCTAGAGTCTGTGACAGGTTGGCTCAGTCAGATGCCACTCTGGGCACTTCGCAGTCATCACACAGCCCCAGCTGTCCAGGCTGGAGAGGAATCAGTCCAACATGGCCATGACATATGGGAATCATTCCTTCATCTTGAGAGTCTCAAGGAGTTGGGTACCAGGGTACCAACCTGAGGGGATGTGTAGCAGCCCAGAGACTGTGACTCTGTGACTGTGATAAGACACCTTGAGCAATGCAACTTATAAAAGAAAGAGTTTAACTGGATGGTAGTTCCAGAGGGTTAGAGCTGTAACAGCCAAGGCTGGGAGACAGGGCCTGGGGCAGCAGCTGAGAGCTCACATCTTGAACCATAAGCAGGAAGCAGAGAAAATGCAGATGGCTGTCTTTTAAAACATCATAGCCTGCCCCCAGTGACACACCTCTCCCCACAGAAAAGGAGTTAATATGAAAGTTGGTTCTAGGGAGTGGGATCCTGCTATAGCAGGTCTACATAGTAGGTTTTGGAGGAACATGAAAAACTTTGGGACTTTGGATTAGGAGACAAATAAACATTGTAAGTGGATCTTAATGGCCCACCCCAGTAGGATCTTGGAAGACAGTAGTGCCGTGCGCTAAGCAGACTATAGAGGCTGCCTCCAGGGCCTTTAGGTGGGAACAGGATAAGCAAATAGGTTCGTGAGCATTCTTGAGATATTTTAGCTAAGAAGGTGGCTGCCTTCTCTCCATTTTCCTAAGACATTTCCTGAGATTAAATAGAAAGGTGTCGGACTAATTTCTTTAGTGGAGAAAATTCTAAGACAGCCCAATGTCAATTCTATCATGTTGTTACTAGCAATCACTTCTGTTCAGGTCTACAATGAAAAAAAAAAAAAAAGCAAGCAGAACAAAAAAGAAACACAAATGCAGTTTGGAGAGAAAAAGAGCATGAGGGAATTCAATGTTGGACCCAAGATATGTTCTGGAAGAGAGGAAGAGATTCATGAGACAGCCAATGAGAAGTGGAATAAAAGCAGGGCACCCCTTAAGGCGAGACTCATCCACTCACCCGGCTAAGCCTCCAACTTGTGAAAGGAAAAGGTGAAGGAAGTTTCTGTTCCTGAAAAGCAACAAAAACAAAGACTGCTGCAAATGTGGGTGGGGATGGGGGCTTCATCCCAACTTAGTAACCAAACTTGGCAGTGTTGTTTGCAGGGTCCTGGCTTTAGGACCATAGAGGATATTCAAGTAAGAGGTCATGGAGGCTTGCTCTGGGGTCAAGGAGAGCTGCTGAGGCCACATGTGTGGAGAGGAGTCCCTGCATGGAGACCTCGCGAGGTCATTTGCTGAAGCCCTGAGCGTGGAGCTTGTCTTGTGTTGGATCCCCCCAAAAATATTTGTGGCAGAACCTTGCATGGGATATTGGCCAAAGAGAACTGCACACAGGAAGTAGAATCAATCCAGGAGAGAGAAGCTTGTTACAGACAACAAAGCAGCAGGGGAAAAGCCATCAAACCCTTTACATTGGACATGGAGTTACAGAATTTGGAATTTTCCCTGATAGACTTTGATCTTGCTTTCATCCCATATTTCCTTACTATGCTTCAATCCAATCTTTTGGGAATGGTAATGTATAGTCTGCCATTTCACGTTGGATGTATTTTTTTTAATGGGGGCTTATAATGAAAAGATTACCTTGGGTCTCAGAAGAGACTTTGAACTTTCAACCTTTAAATAATACTGAGACTGGAAGACTTCATGGACTTTTGAAGTTGGACTATATATGTTTTGCATTACAATATGGCCACCAGCCTATGAGGGCCAGGGAGTGTATTGTGGTTGTTTGAATGAGAATGGACAGGCACCTCCACAAAGCTCATGTGTTTATATATTAGGTCCTAGTTGGTAATACTGATCAGGAAGGATTAGGAGGTGCGGCGTTATTGGAGGAGGTATCACTGGGGGCAGGCTTTGAGGTTTCCAAACACTTCTGTCATTCCCAGTGTACTCTGCTTCCTGCTTGAGGATCAAGATGTGACCTTTCAGCTACTGCTCCAGCCACCAGGCTTTCACTCCACCATCTTAGACTCTAGCCCTATGGAACCATAAGCCAAATTAACCTCTGTAGGGGTTGGCCTGGTGCTGCTATGCATTCAAATGCTAAATACTGGCTCCAAGATCTGGTTGTCCCCTGATGAGGACATCCTCACGTATACCAAGTGATGCTATGTAACCTTGCTCTCCAAGTTAATTGGTCAAAAAAAAAAAAAAAAAAAAAAAAGACGAAAGCCTGTGATTGGGCAGTAGATAGAGGTAGGTGGGTTTTCAGTTACCTGGCTGGAGGTTGTAGGTATAGAGAAAGGAGGAGAAGAAAAGAGATGGATGGAGGAGGAAGCTGTGAGTATGTGGCCAGAAAAAACAGCCAGTAACTAGGGCCTTATGACTGAAGTGTAAGTTAGAGTAGCTCAAGCCTGCCCAATCCCGGCTCACAGCTTATAAATATAATACCTGGATTGTGTGTCTTTTATACAGGTTAGCTAGAATACATAAGTCTATTTACAAACCTCTCTCTTTTCATAAGTTTCCTTGGTTATGATGCCTTATCACAGCAACAGAAAAGAAAGTAATACACCAGTCTTATGCCGGGTGCAACAGAAAGACTATCTTTTCTTCCACAGTACTTTCTACAACACTTGTGTGTGAGTGTGTGCTTGTAATATATGTACATGTTCACATGTGTGTGCATATGTATGTGCAGGCGCGTCCTTCCCTATGTCCATGTGTGGTGTCCAGAAGTCAATGCCAGGTGTAATCCTGTGTTAGTCTCCACATAAATTTTTTGGACGTAGGTTTTCTCGCTGTACCTGGAGCTCATCAATTTGATTAGACTGACTGGCCAATGAACTCTAGCAATCTGCCTGTCTTCACACGTGTGCACACACACACACGCACACACACACACATGCACACGCACACACATCCACATGCTCACTGGTGTTACATCTACACAGGACCATGTCTGGTCATGTATGTGGGAGCTCATGGTTTCAGCTTGTGCACTAGGTACTTCACTAGCCAGCCAGCTCCCTTGCTTCCTTGTAACAATTTTGGGTGGGTTTTTCTTTATACTAGATTTTAAAGGCTGTGGAGAGCAGGGCAGCCTGGGTTTGTCAGGGCCCACACCCAGTAGCTATGCAGGAAAGATATGCAGAGCTCACACATTAATAAGAGAGACTGTGAGCCTCAGAGATGGAAACATTAACAAAGCCTGTGGCTGCAGGTGGCTCCCTGCTGTACTGCCCAGTGCCCTCCCCTGCTTCCTAGGCTAAGTCGGGACTTAATACACCTATGGAATAAAGACAGACCTTCAACCAATCATCTCTTTCCTGCACTTGTTGCTATTAGCCTCTGAGGGCTTTGGGACAGTCGCAAAGTCGTCTAAAGGACACTGAGTTCACAAACAAAGGGACACCCTGCCCAGTCCAATCCTGTGAGAAAGGCAGGGAGTACATTCCTCCTCCCATCCCATCCCCTCCCCCACCCCATCCCCATAAGCTATCCCAGATGTTCTTTCCCCACCCACAGCCTGCAGTGGAAAGATGAATCTCATACCTCATGGTCAATGTCCCATGGCTGTTTTCCAGCTCTGGGCTCATCTTAACTTTCTGAGAATGACTCATCCAATCTGAAAATGAGAAGTGACTCCCATCCAGGAAGAAGTACTTTATGAATCAGGAAATGATCCCCCATAGTGGCAGGGCTTAGTTAGTGTCACCTCCTGTTCCCAAAGCCAAAGAGGGTGAAGGCACATGATGCAGATAGCCCTTCCACCTGTTACCCCATCCTTATACCTGAAGTAAAGCCGAGCCTCTCCTCACTTTCCACTGTCCTCTCTCCTCTCACCTTCTCCCTCCGCTTCCTGTCATGCTGTCTCCTAGCATTTCTTCCTCTCCATCACTGCAACCCAACCACCACCTGGCAATGCCTGTGCTAAGCCCAGCTGTATCTGAGTGACCCATGTTCTCTTTTCTCTGCTGTCACATTTCTGAGAGCACCTCTCTTGGCCCACTGGGAGCATCTGCCTTATCCTGCTGGGAGCACCTGCTTTGGCCCTCTTGCCTTTGCTATTTTAGTAGGGAGATTGCTGAGAAAGGAGAAAGATCACTGGAGAGTGGGAGGGAGGGAGGGAGGGAGGAAGGGAGGGAGGGGAGCTCCCCCCTCTTCTGTTCAGCAGAGACGATGCTCTGTCGTTTGGCTGGAGTCAGTACTGGCTCTGTCTTATACTGCATTAGTGTCATGTCTACAACATGGAACAGCTGGGCAGTGCACCAAGCACCATGCTTCACACGCTACCCCTGTGAAGCATCTTACCCTGCCCCCATAGCACTGATAGCTCTCTGATGTCTGAAAATGTTTGAACCTAAAGCCCTTGCTTAGACTTTAAGTGCTGTGTTTATGGTTGTCTTTCCTTCTCTTGTGTTCTTTTGGGAAGATTTTCTAAAGCAAAATGAATAGATCAATAAATTTAAAGTCATTCACATATTACTACCTAAGGACAAACCTCCCTAACATGTTCTTGGGTACCTTACCAATATTTTATATGGATTTATCAATGCATCATTTTAAAGGAGAAAAATGAGAAGCAGCAGCACCTGCTCCTGTTGGACAGTTTCTCATCTAAGGCCATACTGCAAATATCTCTCTGTGTTATTAACTATATTGCACGTGTACTGACTGCTTATATGAGTAGGAAGAATATATATCCACCTGCTGTAACAGAGGTCATAGCAATGACTTAAGCAGCCATTTTGATCCTCTGAAGTGCGTGTCAAGGGCACCTCTGCTCTGCCCCTAAGAATGTCAGATCCATGTGATCTAAGAGTTTACCCCCAATTTGCATTCTAGCCCCCAAGGAGATGAAAAAGGGGCCCCAAAGGACATAACCATCTTTAAAGAACTCTCTCCAGGCCCTGGAGCCATTATCTGTTTTTATCCCATCAGCCACACCGATGACCACACCCTGTTGGTAGGGAAGCTTGGAAACTATGTCCTGACTTGCACATGCCCAAAGACAAATAGGCAGACAGATCAACAGAGGCCAGAGGTCCAGAAAGAAACTGCTAAACCCCACCTCCAACCTCACCCCACCTCCGACATCCAGAAGCTGACTGGGGAGGACCAGGAGTCAGTCAGCAGTTCAAGGCCAAAGAACTCCTCGAGGGAGGTTAGAAGGCTCTGGAGACAAGCATGGGGTCAAAGACATTTCAAAGGTCAAATGTCAAAGGAGGTAGGAGCCCACCTAGGCCACTTCTCCAGTCAAACAACAGAGTACACAGTGGGCCTCTGAGCCCTCAGTGAATTTCCTAGGTCCAAGGGACTGTTACCAGCAGATGGGGCTGTCTGCCTACTGTCCTAAAGAAAGCTCCCTCAAGTGGCCAGAGTTCTTTGGTAACCAGGAAGTTATGTAAACTTCACAAAATGTTAATTCAGAATAGCAGCTAGTGCCAAGGTGGGTGGGAGTAGTAATCTAGGGAACCCTACGCAGGAACACACAGGAGCCAAAGCAGACAGTGATGTCTGCATCCCCAGCTTTTTCCAGCCCCATGCTCCCAGGTGAGACCTAGAGAAAGGATGAACCAATAAGAGAAATGCTGCATTTGGAAGTCAGGGAGTCAACCAGGCTACAATCACACCCATCTGTTTCATCCAATACCACCAGCTGCCACTAGATGGCACCAAACTTCAAAGGGGAGCAATGCCTTTTTCTTCGCTGCAGCAGCCACTTCAGAACAAGGAAGGAGATGTTTTATTGAGGTGTCCCAGGCTCCTATGTGGGCCCTGGCACAGAGTAAAGCTCAGAAAACATGCAAATGTCTGCTGATTGGAGGGAGGTTGGGTGGGTGGGTGAGTGAGTGGATGGACAGATGGTCAGGTGCATAGAGTTGACTCCTCTCTCTAAAGTACCTGGACACTACTTCTCCTTTTGCCTTTGTAGATGTCTTCGCCCCTCACTTCACTAGGGTTCTGAGGTCTGGAAGAGTATCAAGGTTGCATAAAGTAATGAGATCAAGTCTTCCACCCTTGGCGAGAGGGTAAGGGGCAGGAGAGGACACGTGGAGCAATCAGAGTAAAGGCCTTCCCTGTACCCAATTCCCACCCAGCCAAACAGCCCTACTGTGTCCTACCCATCTTGCCATTATTTTATCCAAAGATCACCTATGACTGGCCTTCAAGACTCTGGCACTGACCCTGCCTCAGCTCCAAATGGTCTCTAAGATTTCCTGGCCCTTGCCTTTCACCCTGCCATGGCTGTTTTTCTGCTTTAATTTCCTTCTTGGGGATTCTTTCACATGTTTGTGGGTACAAACGAAGGGTCCTCTTCACTGCCATGCCGGCTGCATGGTGTAACCTGACATCTACAACGGAACCCTGCACACTGAAATGTGTTATCTAAATCAAGTCCCAACCCCCTCTGACTGAGTGAAGGAAGCCACTGGTCCTGTCAACCATTGTTACCCAGAATTCCCCACCACCAGGTGAGTGCTTTGGGTTTTGTTTGTTTGTTTTGGAAAAGGAATTTCTTCTAACTTTTTGAGGTCCGATTGACAATTATTTTTAAAAGCCTTATATTGAAGGAGCACAGTGTATTGTTGCATATATACTGTGAATGGGTATCTAGTTAACGTAAGTGACATTTCACAAGTTATTTTTTTTGTAAAAATGGTTAGCATACTTATACTCAGTTCTCAGATGGCAACCGTGTGACACAATGTGTGACCTACAGTCACCAGGCTGTTCATTATGCTCCAGAACTTACTGATTCTGTGTACAGAAATCTTCTGTCCCATTTCTCCCAACCCCCAGATGCTGTCAAAACCTACAGTGCCGTCTGCATTTGAGTGTGGTTTTTTGAAATACCAGGAGAAGCCAGCATGCCTTCACAGTACACAGACACATTCCTGGTGACCCCGCCAACCTTGAATCCTGTCTTCAACCTCATCTCCTCACAATGGCTAGAATAAACAAACCAAATATAGTTGTAGATTCATTTTCCCTACTCAATGAGCCACAATGAAAGTAAACAGAAAGATGTTCACAGACACCTCCAGGGCCACGGCCAATAGGGAGGGACCAGGCAGGGTCCCTGGTGATTGAAGCCTCAAGATTCAGGTTTCATTGACTGTAATTCTGGCTGGCTCTGCCCAGAAACCACATCATTTATTCATCCCTTTGCCTTTGGCTCTGAGCCTGCCACCCTGGCCGGATAGCTGCCCTTTTGGAGAGTCACCCGGAACCCAGGGACAGTGGAAATTTCCCAAGGGCCAGGTGCAGGGAGCTGTTGGCCATATTCACAGAGGCTGTGGACCACTTTTACAGTAAAATCACTAAGTTAACTGTGTGGTCTATCATATACTCCCTCTTCCTCTTTGACACCCTATTTTTGGTTGGGTCTTCACAGTGTGTCAGAGTTCTTCATGTAAATACTACTCCATTGTATGTAAAGGACTTGTACATCTGTGGATTTCTGACATTTATGGATATCCAGAAGAAACTCAACAGGTCCTAAAGGGGCGATGCATGCAAATAAACCACACAGACTGGCCCTGCAACCACCCAGCATATTAGCTGTTTTTTGCTTGCATCCTCTTTTGGGACTTTACACACTGTGGTGGCCCGTTGTTTAGTGAGAGGAGGGCTGGAGGTAGGAGCCCCTTTTGGCATTGTGCTATGTAGTGAGATTTGCGGGGGGGCTGCAGAAAATGTGGGTAGGCCCTGGGGAAATGTAGGGTCACAGGTGACACTGGACTCTGAAATGTCACACACAGCTGATCCTAAAGAGCCCAAGCTTCAGAAGAGCCAACCTAGGTGTGGATACTCTGGCTCATGAAAACTTGGAAAGGCTTAGCCAAGCAGGGCTCTACCTGACTCCTAACAGTCCAGGGGCCGCTGCACATGTTTCTAGCTGTTGACTCTACACGCTGTAATCACATCCAAGGGGTGCAGATATGTCCGAGTATCTTCCAGGGCGCTTTCTGCAGTGGGTGGGAAGAGCCTGTGTAGGGCTGCCAATAAGGCTGTCTGTCCCCTTCGTGTGGTTGGGTGTTTCCTATGGAACAAAGAAGCTTCTCTCTGTGTACACTGGTGGCTGGGAGCCTAGGGACCTGTAGGCCAGAGCCTCAGTCACTAAGCTTTATAGAGGTCTAAGCCCCACAGAAAAGAGGTGAGGCAGGTAAGCCACAGAATGACAGAGGGACAGTGCTGGCCCTAGTGAATTAAGAGAAAAGTGCCCTCTGGGAACTGGTTGGACCTCCATCAAATTTTCTTTTCTTTTAAAATTGTGCACGCAGTAGCGGAGTGTGAGAAATCGTGAAAGCCTGTTGTTGGGGGCTGCACGGACCGAACTGGAAGATTTTGTTTAGTGAAATAAGCCAGGCTCTGAAAAACAAGCGCTGGGTGTGCTCGTCCATCTGTGAAAGCCGAAAGTCGAATGTCACAGAAGTAGAGAGCAGAACAGCGGTTACCTGAGGCTGGAAACAGGTGAGCGGGCTGGACGGGGGCTGCTAATAGACACCAGAATATAGCTGTATAAGAGAAACATGTTTCAGGCACGATGGTCAACACTGTGGTGTGATGTCAGGTCATAATTCATGAGGAAGTTTATAAAACAGGTAGAAAGGCAGAGCTTACAGCTTCCCAAGCAAGGGGGAAACAGTAAATAAATACTCTGAATTGATTCATATATGCTATGTACCAAGTAGCCATATTGCACCCCATAGCTATTATAATTATCCTGTGTTAATTAAATAAATCAGGTAGAAAGAGGCAAATGAAAAGCCTTTCAAGGCAGCCAATTCTTGCTTCAGCAGACCCAAGCCCATGTGCAATTGTGCTGGAAACATGACCCCAGTGTATTTGTCTTTGTGATCAGTGGTGTGGAAGACTCACCTGTGCTGTCCAATATGCCATTCCCCAAAACAGAAACCTAGGGGCCAGCACTGCTGGACACAATTGTCTCACTGTGTGACCTGTGCCTCCGTTTCTCCGTCTTTGTACAAAAGCAATTGTACTTGTTGTTAGTTTTTGTCAACTTGGTACAAACTAGAGGTGCCTGGGAAGAGAGAAGCTCACATGAGGATTTGCCTCCGCCAGATCGGCTAGTGAGTGTGTCTTGAGTAATCACCGATTTAGGAGGGTCCAGCCCAATGGGGCAGAGCCACCCCGACAGGTAGTCTTGATTGCGTAAGAGCAGGTTGGCTGGGCGAGTTGTGCAGAGCAAGCCACCAAGCCGCATTCCCCATGATTCTACTTTAGTTCCTGCTCTGAGCTCTTGCCTTGCCTCACTTTTGGGTAGAACGTCTTATCACAGCAACTGGGGCGGTGATAATGACGTGTATGTCTCATAGGCCTATGGCGAGCACTAGACTCCTGTGTGCTGGCAGGAATGGGCTAAATCTCTTAGCCCATGTCAGCTTTCCCACCAGACAGACATGTGCTGCTGTGGGAAAATACCAAAGCACCTCTCTGTTTCAACAACAAACTATGAGTCCAGCAGCACAGGGCCAGGGCCTCTCTGATGTCTTATCTCCACTCCCAGATTTCAGCCATTTCTGTTCCAGCTTCGCAGTGTTTACTGCATCCAGGATCTACTAAGGCTTTATGTTTTTCTTCCAATTCCTTCCGTTGCTCATCAAACATTCATTTTAAGTGACAGATGCTTTATAACGAGATCGTAAACTCAGTATCCATTAGTTCATGGGGTAGATAGAAAAGAAACATGGATGTAATAGTCCAGTGGCAGTGAACACACAGGGTGGGGCTTCTAAACGCCATTTCCCACTGAACCGGGAGTCAGGCTTGCAAAGGTTATACAGACTCAAAAGTATTCCAGAATAAACAGTTTAAAGCAAGGAGAGGAGCAAGGAAAAGGAATAGGAGGAGACATAACTATGGAGGAGAAATGACCTATGGCTCATTCCAGAAAAAGCAGAAAAGTATACAAGAAGCCAGTGCCAGGAGAGAAGGAAGTGGCCCAAACCATAGGGGCATGTCAAAGGGCACAAGAGCCAGCTCCCAGCAGCCCTGGCCACATTTGGGTCTATCTGAACCTCAAAATAAAAGACAGAACCAAATGGATTATAATCTACCAAATAATAAAGATGTTATGAGTTCATCCTGACGTCAGTAAATAAATAATAGAGTCAGTTCTTCCTTCCAGTCAATGCCAAGGCACGGTGACTGAGAGGCAAGGGAGTCTTTGGCACACACCATGCCCATCATGGACTTAGGAAAAAGCATCAATGAAGGTTAGAGCAGTGGGTGAAAGTCTGATGAGGGACAAAAATATTCATTTATTTTCAAAAACGTTTCCCCATGTGTCACCTACTAAGCTCAGAGGGGACAAGAATGGCTGATGGTGAAGGAACCCTGAGGAGCCCATCCATCATCCACAAGGCTCAACAGGGGCATCAACATTCCAGGGACAGATGGACACTGCATTGAAGGCACCACGCCAGGTCAGCTCACCCTGATGGCAAGGAGGCACAGTACAGCCTTATCCTGTGGTGGGCACAAAGGGTCAGGATGGTGGGTGCTATCTTAACCATAGGTGGCAGCAGACAGGTGACCAAACACAGTGCTGTCGTTCTGGGCAGACAGACAGCAGAGCAGCTGTAGAGGATGTCATCCAGATAGCCAGGGAAAGCTGATCATGCCCACATCTCATGCTAGCACTGCCTCAGGAGGCTGTGTGCTCATCTTCGAACTACAGTGGCTGTTTGGGAGACTGTCTTGTTAGACAGCACTGAAACATCAAGGTGAAAATCAGTCTGGTACGGAGTCATGTGCCTGTGACAGCCTCCAAGACTTAGGAGAGTGGGCAGGGGAGAGAGGAAAAAGAGAAGAAAGTAGAGCTGTCCTTTCCCAGCCTTAAACAGGCTTGAAGGAGTTGTTTACCTCGGTAGACCAAACAATAGGACCCGAGAGTTACACACCTTGGTGGCCTAAGTCTGCTACAGGAGCTGAGAATAGACTGCCTGCTGAGCTTGCCTTGAGACACAAAACTCAGCTGCGTTTGAGGATGGATAAGGGGTTGAGACTCAAAACCTTCAGCTGCAGTTGAGGATAGATTACCCTTACCCACACTGGCTGAAGCGAAGGGGTTCTGGTGGTGGGGGTGGGGCTTCCCCTTTTTATTTGAAAGACAAACATTAAACTTCGAGCCTTGATCAGATACTTGTCTTGGCTACATCTTTTCTCTCGTCCTCCCCCTCTCTCATTCCCAGCCCCTTTCAGGTGAACCCAGTTGATGTGGCTGCAGGCAGCTACAGTAGAGGGAAAGAAACAAACAAATGACCTTGAACTCCTGACCCCTTAGCTTCTACTTCTTAAAGTACTGGCACTGCAGATATGTACCACCACCATTGCCCAGCTTTTATAGGAATTTTAAGTAGTCTTTAATTTCTGGGTTTTCTCCCTACAACCTGAAGCTAGAGATGATGAGATATGTGTACAGCCCACCCCTCCCAGAGAGAACTTAGTAGGATAGATGATGGGGAAACCTGCTTGTTTGTTTCACCTGCCTGGACTGAGTTACCAAGGGAAAAATAAACAAACTGTATAGTTTCACCAACTTAGCTGATTTAAACATCACTAGTTTTGGGAGCCTAGGTCTCACACTGTTTTGCAACACATTGCTAGTCTCCAACTAGCTTTGCAGTGTAAGACCCCCACAAAGGGAGGACCTCTCTCAAGCCTCAGGAATTTTCGGCCACCTAATAACTCACAAGACAACAGCAAGAGGTTTATTTCAGGATCAACTGGCTGATGGTCAATTCATAACCCACGCAGGAGAAGAGGAACTGACAAGACAGCCTGGTTAGGGGCAGTCTTATATAGGGAAACCCACAAACGGGGGTGGGGGGCGCTGAAGGGGTAACCAAGGAAACATAATATCTTAAGAAGTCCCAACCCGTAATTTAGTCAGAGTCATGCAGAAACTTCTTGTATACTCATCTTTCACAAGAATGTAACCTTGCTCAACCGTGTGCTTTGGGCCTTCCCCACCCTCAGGTGGGTTCTCTTCCCTGAGGTCTGAGGAATGTTAATCAGCCCCTCCCTTCCTCTCCGGAATCCAGCAAGTTAATCCAGCAAGTGTCCTCTGACTCAGGGATAATATACCCGTCCCAGAATGTAAAATGTATCGTAGGGCAGTGAAGACCTAAAATCTCACATTTAGTTCTGCTTTCTTGGTGGAAATAGTGAACCTGCATTCTTTTGCTCAGGTCTAGGGGTCATAAAAACTTCCTATATTTTTCGTAAGTTTTCTATACCTTTCAGCAGTAGGTACCGCCTCTGCTGGCTTCATCATGATGTTTGCCTAAGTCACCTTTCCGAGTCTTGAAGGCTGCTTTTGCTGTTGAAAACACTGCCTTACTCCCTGGGCTTGGAGGTGACTGACAGATGGCTGGACCAGAATGAGAACCCCAGTATTTGCCTTCATACCATGTCTGTCCTCTTTTCAGCTCTGGGTGTTAATCACTGAGAACTGTTTTATCAGTTACATTAGAAGGCTGTAACAGAGCTTTCTTGACCTAAACCTGCCTTGTTTCTCTTCCCACTTGAAGGCTAAAGACACCTACCAGCTCCCATGACCACAAACAACAGACTAGGAAAGAAAGCAGCAGCAATGAAATTCCTAGAGCGTGTCCACCTGTTTGCTCCCCATTGCTCTCCTTCATAGCTCCGATCGCCATTCCTGCTGTGTGTCTGAAATCCTTCCACCCCTGGAGCTGAGGAAAACTCCCACTTCATCCTTTGGTCACTGGAGAGTCTTTCTTCTCCCTAGTAGTGGACATTTGGACATTCATTTTCATATGGGAGACACTCTGTGTACAGACAGGATCACGACTCTGATAACACCTGGTGCTGTCATAACACTGGGACGGGGAGAGACAAAGGGGCTGTGCTTCATGTCATACCCACTGTTCTCTCCAAGACTTGATAGAACTGGTTTTGATGTTTTAAGAGTTGACTGTGTACTTCACCAAACTAGGTGAGGGTATTAAAGAGGGAAACTGTTGATATACGCAGGAGAAACATTTAATGAAGTCCAGCACTGGATCTGAAACTGGAAAGAATATTCCCTTAACTCGACCATCTATTAGAAAACAGCAGCAACTGTAGGTTTTAAAGCTTCTCTTCAATGGCAGGAAAGAGAGATGGCTAAGTACTATGGCACCTGTAAGCACTGCTACTCCATATCATAGCATGCGCATACTGGAACACGTGAAACAGTCATCACTCTTCTAACTGATCCAAGTGTTACAGAACACATAGATCACAGAGTGCATGTTCAGCCAAGCTGCTAGACGATACATATAACATTAGTTACCAAAGCCAACTTCGAACCAGGAGACGAGCCTTTATAACTGAGAACCTGGGTTTTCAGAAGGTGTTCTTTACTGCGGGTACAAAGTCAGGGTTGGGGCTAAGTATAAGTTGTACATCAGACACTGTTCTCACCAAGACTTGATAGAACTGGTTGCATGATACACATTTTCTATCTATTCATATGTAAGTCGTCTATGTTTAAGCTTCTATATAAGTTGTCTATTACAAAATGTGAGATATACCACAATTATTTTTTTATAAGCCCATAATAAAAATATGTAGCTATGGTTTCTTCAGAGATGCATGGGACCCAGCATCATAAATAATCCTTAACAAATCTGCTCATTCATCGTAATCACAAAATCCCAATGTGACAAGATGATCTAATATATATAGAACAAAGATCTAAGAGTTGTTCTACAATTTCAGACAACCAATTAGAAAGCGATGTGATTAAAAATGGCTTCCTGGTAAAGATGAATGGACAAAGTTAACAAAATATAGCATTCAGATACATTCCCATGATTATATGGACTCAGGACATAATGGTATGGTGGCTTTGTAAATGTGTAAATCAGAAGGGTGGGAATAATCTATGGTTTTCAAGTGTTAGGAAAATAATTATTTCTGTATGATCACATTTAATCATTTACCTTACTGCTGACAAAATGCCCAGACAAAAGAACCTCAGGGAAGAAGGGTTCATTTTGGCTCACATTACAGGTGGCACAGTCAGCTGTCAGGAGGTCCACTGGTATATTGCATGGGCAGCCAGGACAGAGTGGAGCTGGACTATGAACCTCAAGACCCACCTTCAGAGACTCACTTCTTCCAGTAAGCCATTATGTCCGGCTTTTCCACAACATTTCAAAAGAATATCATGGGCTAGGAACCACGTGTTCAAAGACATGAGTCTACAGGTGGGACACTTCCCATCCAAACCACATTGTAACTAACAAGACTATTCATGAGATGGCATCATGACCCTAGGTTATTAAAAAAACTAAATGTCAAAGATTTAAATGTAAAGGCTTCTGGGTGATGAGCAACGTAAAGTTGATACAGGATGCATCGAGCATCTGGATTGTATGTGAAAGATCCTTAAAAATCCTAAACAAAAATTATGTAAAATATCTAGAACAAAGCTAATACAAAATGTGAAGACCCTTATAAGGAATGTTATCCAAGCATATAAAGGACTTAAATAAAATTAGGCCTATCATAATACTAATGGGCAAATTATATTAATTATGAAGAAGTCCATTATCTTCCAATTAATGAACAAACTAATGCTATCCCGGCTAAAAGAGCAACATTTCAGTGGAACTTAATAAGTTAATTCTATCATTTACTTGGAACAGAAAATGCACAAAAATAAGACACAGAGAAGAGATAAAAGGGAAAATAGACTTTCCCACAGGTGGCAAACTTCAGCATGCAGAGTGTGAAGGAAGAACAGACGCGGGTCTGACGGCAGCTTTGCATCACAGTGCCGTGAGTCAAAGTTGGCATTTGGAGTGGGTGGGGGATGATGGACTAGTCCACGATGGCTTTTCATTTTTGCCTATTTCATAACTGTCTTTCATTTATACTTAAGAAACTGGCTGAATATGGTATTCTGTTTGCTGTTAAAATAATCATGGAAATTCAAGTTAAAGGTTATTTTATTAAATAAGATTGATTTTAAAACAATGTACTAAGATGGAAACTAGCTGCTGTAGCAAGCATGGGGAAAGTGAGCCTGTGATGGGTTTGGAGGTCAGCAGTCTGTCGAAAGCAGAGCTGCATCACAGGAGTGAAGAGGCCCACATAATATGAAAGCTAATATACAGGAAACTTATGGCATTAGTATGTTACATACATTAAACCAATTAGACGTTAAAACACTATTAAATTATGAATTCATTTATTTCACCCCAAAGTATCAGGTCAAAGACAGCCAGCCATTCATGACTGGTAGACCAACCACCCTCTCTTGAAATACCAGGAGACTCCTGAGGCTCTCACAGACATCCTGACCAGCAAAACAGGGAACTTTCAGGGCAATCACACTGTGACTCTTTGTGTAAGCTTCAAGCTAGAAGTTTTCCATCTCACTGCCTAGAACTATCATGTGGCCACACTATCTGCAGGGAGGCTGAGGAACAATTACTAGCTAAGCAGTCACGAGTCCACGGGAAACACAGACAAGAAGGGGCAGCCCACACCAGCAGCCAGGGCTCTGGAAGGCAGCAAGATCAGCACAGAGTGGGAAGGCAGGAGTGCTTGAAGGATTTTTAGCAGTGACAATACAGTAAAAGCTGGTATTTTAAAAATTTTTATTTGTAATTATTTAACATGTTTAATACATTAAATCTATTTATACTACACAAAGTATTTAATGTTCAAAAAATCAGATTGCAGCTCAATGTATAAAGGTGCTGTATATTGCTAAAAAGTATTTCAACCTAGAGCGGTGGTCCCTAAGTTTCTCTCAGCTTGGTTGCATAACCATTTTTACAGATTTAACCTTCCCAGGCTGGGTATAGCTGGAACATGGACTCCTTCCTTACTGCACAGCAGGTCACTTTTGACAGTTAAGAAATGACTACACCTTCCCTGCTCAGTACAAACTAGATCTCAGACATTACAGGCACAGCACAAACGTTTCACACTGGTGAGTCAGGTCGGTAGTCAGCCTGAGGACAAAGGCAATATCATTCCCTTGTAAGCCAGTGACTAGAAGAAAATAAATAAACAAACGGGTGTTGTGACTTCCTTCTGAGCCAGGTACTAAAGTTTAGAATGTATTGACCTATTTAAACAAACCCCTCCCACCATCTTTAGTTAATGATGACAGAGAAGAAAATACAGACTTCCTTCTTTGATACATATGTATGAACTGGGATGGAACTTGGTGGTAAAGCACACACTTAGCATGTGCAAGGCAACAGACTGTCTTGAGCAACATTTAAAACAAACAAAAAAGCAAAAAAACCCAAACCTGCTCATTTAAAAGTACTGTAAAGAATTATTTATAGGTAATTAATGATTTGACAGATAGCAAGCATCTTTCTGTATGTGGCCAGTGAGTCAGAAAAATTTATTCATCCTGTATCAAGGTACTAAGGTTATAAGATACCGTGAAGTGACTTATGGAATGGGGTGGATAAAGAGAAGACATGTTCCCAGCACCATCGAGAAGAACCGATCCCTGACAGCATCCTTTGGGTTAAGTAATGTATTTGCCCCATTAAACAACTGTTAGGTCCCTGGTTTTATAACTTAATTCATAGTGCCACCAAAACAAAACAAAAACCCTCCAATTATTTTCTTCAAGTTTTAGTCTTGAGGTAGATGACACAGTAAACAAAGTACGCGCACACACACACACACACCAAGATTCCCATTTAAAAGCGTTTAGGGAACATCACTGTTCAGCAGTATTCTGGCTTCAGTTTCCAAATCCCTTCACCACCAGGAGTTCTATGGAAATTGCACAGATTTCTCAGTAGTTCCCGGAAGACACAGGACTGTGCCACAGACAGCTTGGATTCAAACTCCTGAAGGATTTCCTGAGTGCTAGCCTGGCCATCCACCTGGGCCTGGAAAGCAATGAAGTTCCTCATGTCCACCAGAAGGTCGTCATGTTCTGTGTTGCAGGGAGGAGTGGAAGAGGCCTCAGCAAGGTGCTCGCCATCACTCTCCAAGCGCTCCGGCAAAATCATGTGGTTTCTTGCTCGCATTCTGGCCAAGAGTGAGGAGGAACTGGGTGCTCCAGACAAAGATGCTCCATCTTCTTTGCCACTGAAGTGCTCAGGGGTGTGGGCTTTCCCCTCCTTTTTCATGTTGTTCTAGAGAATGAAGACCACATGTTAGCAGACCAGACTTGTAGATTATTCCACTATTTCCCCAAAGGCTGTAAGGACCCACAGACTAACTGAAATACAGTATGTATGGTGAGATGCAGGAGAAAGACATGGACACCATCCAGTGCCAAGGTAGCGGAGATGTGGACATGGATCTACCCATTTGTAACAGGCATTTCATAAAGAAATAAGCAGGAAGAAGAGAATGAGGCCATCTCCTGGATGCCAGAGAGTGAGAGCAGGGGAGCCGAGGGAGACCTTGCCTGCAGGCACAGTGCCTGGGTGGATCCTCTAGAGGCCTAGGACAGCTTTCCGTGGCCATGGCTTGTCCTGTTCTTTCTCCTGCATGCACCCTGGCCCACACCATCGGTCAAGGAGCAGTGTCACTTTCTTCACTTTTCAGCCTTCCTCCTTTCCACCCCCTGCATCTCATATGCTTCCTTTAAACATCAGACCTAACTTGGAAACTGCCTTAGCCTCCTGCTGCCAAAAGCCCACATGGGAGACTTGAAAAGTGTCTGTTCTCAAAGGAGTTCACATGGTGATAAAACTGGAGTCTTAACCTGGTAGGCAGTCTTCATGTGTGAGCACTATCACACCCTTAGTCAGACAGACAGAGTGGTGCTCACCCAGTTTTACCATTACTGCAGTGTGGCAAAGGACAGGTGCTTTGCCCCACACTCAAGAGGGTTCTCTAACCATTTAGTTTAGACAGTGGTGTCTCTAGAGCTGACACACCTCCAGAGAGATGGCTGTGCATATTAATTTTCTAAGAACTGAACAGAGAATTTGCTGAGATTTTGTGCTCTAGAAAGTGTTCAAATGAAAGTACAACACAATTCTGAGCCCACAAGTATCAAATGTCACCACGTCAGTTACAGCCATCTTCATCTTCACACCTAAATGACATTCTTCTGGCCATCCACACAAATCTCAACATGAGAGGCAGCCAGGCTGCCCTGTTACCTGAGTCTTTTCTGTTAGCGACGAAGGACGCTGCACAGGGAGGCTGGAATTCCTTTTCTGACCGAACCTATTCCTAAATAAGAAAGAGAATCAGGTAGACAGAACGTCAGATGCTGCATTAGAAGCCAAGGTACTCTCAACAACAAGCCTCTTCCTGGGAAAAGTGCTGCCGTCAGATCACCACACTCCTGCTCCACTCAGACTCCACTCCTGTGGGATGTGTGATTGGGATCCACTCAGCATGCTCATTCAATACTGGACATGAGAAAGCATCCTGGATAATAATTACATAATTATATGCTAATATTATAATTAGCATAATAATGCCTGATAGCTAGAGACTGGCTAATTGTCCTACTAACATTCAGTCACTACTTATATTTACCACCATTATTTTTTAAATAATTGGTGCTTTGCCTGCATGTATGTCTGTGTGAGGGTGTTGGAATCTGAAGTTACAGACAGTTGTGAGTTGCCTGTGGGTGCTAGAAACTGAACCCAAGTCCTCTGGAAGAGTAGTCAGTGCTCTTAACTATTGAACCATCTGTCTACCACAGCCCCTCCCCCCCCCACTTCGATTTTAAACATTTCTCAAGCACAACTGATCACTTCTTCCCCGGAAAGGTTATTTCTAGAAAGCAGGAGATGAAAGGGAAGAAAGACAACAGGACTTCCCCAAGTCATTCAGAGCTGCCCCACGCAATGCCTTCCTGAGGGAAATTCTTGTCTCATAGAGAACAAGCCTTGGCCCACCCTGACAGTGCAGCTAGCCTTAACCACTGGAACTTTTTGCAAGCATGTTGGGGAGTGGTCTCTTACTTGACTCCTGTAGGTGCACCAGAAATACCCCTGTGGCCAGTCCAGGTGGGAACACCAGATGCTGCCCCCAGGCATTGCTGACGAGAGAGCCTCAGAGCTTTCAAGGCGTCCTGAGCCACTCGGTTGGCTTCTGCCTCCACTAGCACATAATCCGGACTGGACCCATCTATGATGGCATCATGCTTCACCACGCTGTGCACGCCCACTAATGAGAGTAAGGAAAGAATGACAAGGATGATTTGGCTTATGTACTTCAATACTACACACTGTAATACTACACACAGCTATACTACCCACTGAACCACTACACACCATAATACTATGTACAGTAATACTACACACAGAAATGCTATATACTGTAATACCATACATTATAATACTACACACTGTAATACTACGCACAGCTATACTACCCACTGAACTACTACACACCATAATACTATGCACAGTAATATTACACACGGAAATGTTACATACTGTAATACCATATAATACAATACTACACACTGTAATACTATGCACTGAAATACTACACATTGTAATACTACACAAAGTAACACCACACATTATAATACTACACACTATAATACTATACACAGTAATAAATATTACATGCTGAAATACTACATATTATAATACTATATACAGTAATACTATGCACTGAAGTAAATACTAAGCACTGTAATGCTAGTTTCACAGGAAAAAAAAAACCCACAACACTTTTAGCTGCTATTTTTTGGATGGCAGCAATGACTCAAGAACTTCACAAATGCTTTCTGTTCACACTTGCCACTACCCTACAAGGGACAGTTATGAATTACCCTTGTTTTAAAATACTTAAAATAAAATGCTTTAATCATAATTTTAACATTTAATCTCTTCCTAGTTATGGTATAAGAAAATTAAAATATTAATAAACCCTTCAAAGTGAAAATATAAAGCATAAATACGAATTTTAAGCAAATTAACCTTCATGGGAATGTTAATAAAATACACTTAATAGAATAATCAGTGGAAAGTTCATTTCACTGAGTATTTGCATCAGTAAAAACGAACAGCAATGCAAGATGTGGCATGCCTATAATCCCAGCTCCTGAAAGGCTACCTCAGAGAAGGATCAGAAATTCAAGGCCAACATGGGACACACAATGACACTCCCAAAAATAAACAAACAAATAATAAAATTAAACTAAAGTGAGGATAAAAATAAAATAAATTTCTAACTAGACATAAATACAAGGAAATAATCATGCTCCAAAAATCTCACCAAAATAAAAACAAAAGCACTAGAAGAAAATTATAAAATAAAATAATGAAGTACTGACTAGATCAACTATAGATCCCCATTAATAAATAAGAATCATGAATTACTAGACAGCAAAATGAACAACTCACTTAAGGTAAGAAAAAGAAAGACTAATGGAATAAAGCCAAAAAAGAAGCTTCTCTTTGGAAAAAAAGCAAATCATTATAGGCATATTTGTATACCTTTGTGGCAATTTGAATAGAAAACAATAGCAAAAAAAGATTACAGATGATACAGGTAAGAGTCATGGGAATTCAGGGTTGGTTAATGTTAACTAATCCATTATCTAATCAGCTTTGTGATGCTCTTTTCAATACCAACCATTGATGTCTCTATACTGAAAATGCCTTTGACAAACTTCATTACCCATACCTGAAAACCCATTCCCCAAGCCAGGAATTTCCTTAATAAAACACATGCTTTATCCCAGCTCCAGACTCTTAATGAGTAAACACTCCAGGTTATTTCTACTGTAGTGATGCATAACATTCTGCTAGCATTGCTGGCTAGTACATTAATAACATCATGACTTACAAAGGCCTCTTCGTGGTACATGAGCACACAGGACCCCAGCCTCCTACATCTTACCCCACTGAAGAGAAGATCAGTGGATTCTGCCCTTCGTTCTACAGAGGTAACTTATAATCACCTTTATTCTCAAGGCTCAGAACTTTGTTTCTTCTAGACTCTTCCCCACTAACAGCTCTTCACACTTCAGTTTTCTCTCTACCATCTACTTTGGCCCATTTATCACTATGCTGTGGTATGTTATTCTTTCATTTTCTGGCTAGGGTTTTATTGTGTTTCTTGAATGTGGGAATGTATAGCTTTCATCATGTTTGAAATATTGTTTACCAGCATCTCTTCAGATTGATACATTCCCCTCCTCACCCTTCTTCGTCAGGACCTCAATTACCATTACACGAGGCTATTGACATCCCAGTCTTTTGCTTCCGCGACCGACTTTACTATATTACTCTTTGCAGAGCTTCTCTGCTCTCAAGTTCACTAATCTTTTCTCCTGTTATGTCTAACATAATCCATCTCCTACCACACATTTTTCACACCAGCTATTACATCTTCGTATAAGTTCACTTTAAATGTATGTGTACATCTTTTATGCCTCTTTTTGAATATATATACAAGTTATAATTATTTAATGTCTGTGCTAATTCCACCACCTGTGTCAACTCCAATTTATTCCCTCATTGTGAATCCCATTTCCTGCCTCTTTCTATGACCAATAATTTTTGTATTTGATTTGTTGCAAAACCTCACACACTTTGTCTTGTCCAGTGTTTACTCTCCACAGACTATAAGAGTTCAGGGGAAGCAGAAACAGTGCTAAGGCTGCCTAGTAGGCACAGGCACTGTCCCTGCTCTGGGTGTGCACAGGAACTTTCCCCTACTTCTGAATGGTCCTTTCTGCAGCCTCAATCAGCTTCCTTGTAGGATGTGCTGACCAGCATCCAGCTGAGTTCCAAAGGAACCCCTCTGCAGGAGGGTAATCCTGCTGCTCTTCCCCATCACACTCTTGCATAAACTCCAGCACCTAGCTCTCCCCGAATGTGTCTGCCTAGGGCTTCATCTGGACCCCCTTTTATGGTTTTCAAGGCATCAAGCTCAGCTCATTTGTCATCTGAGAGATCAGCATCCTTTGGTGGTCTCTTGGCACCACTGCTTTATATTTCAGCTGTTACATCCTTACAAGAATCATATATGCTTTAACCATAAATGTAGAAAGACATACAAGAATGTATGCATTTATTTTTACACTCATGCACATGCATGTATAGTTGTAGGCATATTTACATATGCATGTGAATGATAAAGGAAGTACTGAAAACTGTTAATGCTGGCATACAGGCTACAGCAGAGCTCATATACTCTTCATGCAAATTTCCTTGAAAAAGCTTTCTGAAGCAATGCATAAACCTGCTTTCCTAAAGAGAACACCCTGACTCAGGAATCTTTGGTAACTATGGCCACCACTGTCATCATAATGCAGCAAAGGGGAAGAGGATAACACTCAGGAGGTACCAAAGCTGAGCAGGGCATGCTGATTTTCACTGTCTCAGCCACTGTTAGCTGGTTTCTCTAATGCTTCTCTTTCCTCTTGGTCATCAGCTTCTCTTTGTGCCTGCCCTTAGCCAGAGTCCATCCTGCCTCTCTCCCATGAACGGTTTTTCTAACCTCCTCTAGTTAGAAAAGCATATAAATACAGCACCAAAGGAAACTGCCTACTAACGTTCAGGCAGCACATGACTATTTGATCAACTATAAATGGTCACATGTTAAGTATTATTGTTTCTGAAAGTTTCAAACTCTTTCAGGTCTTCAAAAAGGGGGATAAATAACAATTTCCAAAATGTTAGCCCCATAGTTAAAGACTACCATGCTCGACACGGCTGCCACATTCACTTTCCTAGCACCGAGGTGAGAGATTCATCAAAATCATTACCTGATTTTTTGAAAAGCTTTTCCAAGACATAATCATCACTGTTCTGGTCCTTGGCTCCGCTCTCCTGCTCAGAGGTTTGTTGGCGGTACCGCCTTTTCTTCACCAGGTGCGGGACTCGAGTTCCCTCAAACTTAGCATCTTTGCAATGTTTGGAGTTCTTGGCCTTTTGCTTGGGCTGTGGACATCTCTCTGTGGTCTCTTCCTCCATTGCATCATGTTTCCTTTTTGATTTGTGCTTAGAGAAATGACCTTCCGTTTGTTCACTCATGTGAACAGGTTCTGTCTGAGCCTGACAGCACTCTCCTTCATAGGAAGAACCCTGCATCTCACTGGTGCTCGCCTCCCCTGATGGCCTGGATGTGTGGTCAACTGCTGGAGAATCTGAGCACTTCCCATCTCCACTCATCACGGAGAGTCGCTCCAGTGTGGACCCTGCATCTGTCTCTTCTGCAAAAGCAACACTGCTAGTTCTGTTCCCATTTGTGTGATAGTCGCCTTTCAAAGGACCATTTTCTCCAGAATTGACACTTCCTGTAGTTCCTGCTGCCTTAGATTTTTCTTCCATCAAGGTGGCACCATTTGCAGGTATGCCAGAAACAGGGGGCTTCTTGCATTTGAGATCTGCTCCTAGGACTGGCGGGGTCCTTTTTTTTAAATGGCATTTGGGTGTCTGAATATTAGAGTCAGTTCCTGTCACAGGGAAAACACAGCTAATGTTACACTTCAGAATTCTTATGCAACTGATTAAATTAAATAACTTAATGTAATACCTGCAAAAATAGCACTTGTTTCAGTGCCCTGGGAGGCATCAGGACTAGTCAGAGTGAACAGTTCATAGAGATCATTGGATTTGAAAAAGCGCCTTTGTTTTGGGTCTTTTAGCACTCTGTTTGTCAAAAACTGCTTGAAGATTTGTCTAAAAAGATAAAATCACATTGGTATGAAACAATGTTTAGCTGTACCTCAAAATTCCAGTTATAAAACATGAGAGATGGGGCTGAAGAGATGACTTGGTGGTTAAGAGTACTGGTTACTCTTCCAGAAGACCTGGGTTCAATTCCCAGCACCCATAGGGCAGCTCACAACCACTTGTAATTCCAGTCCCAGGGAATGTAATGCCCTCTTCTGCCCTCTCCAGGCACTGCATGCATATGGTGTGCAGACACAGACACACAAAACACAGGCGCGCACACACACACACACACACACACACACAAAATCAAGTTTTGTTTTTTTTTTTAAATGTGAGAGAGATACTAACAGCAGATCTATGAATGATTAAAAAGCCCCCAAACTTTCAGCCATAGAAAATTACAACTGAAAACATAAATAATATATATGGTGGTCAGCTAAGTTGTATAAAATTTAAATTAGAAATGATATCTTATTATTTATGCCCAATGACTTCTGTTTTACCTTCAAAACCTATCACATTTCAAACCTTTTAAAATTTATGTACCCCAAACTCTACAGGCTGTAAGGAGCCAATCAGACCCCCTGGGCCAAGGCTGCCCTGGCCTGCTCAGTGACTTCTTATAGCTGTGTTCCCTGCTTTGTAGAGCCCTCACCTGCTCTGCTCCCCAGCCCCCACCTGCTGGCTCACTTCTGTGCTTAAGCTCCAACATTGTTGTCCTTTTCACACAGGCATTACCACAAAGCAACACCATTCCCTCCTATCCCCTGTGCTTCAGGCTAACCCTTTCTTACAAGATGCATCTCATCACCAGGTCTGACAATAAGCCTACAAGGACTCAAAATAGTTCTGGAACAGCCCAGTGCCAATGCAGGTCCTGGAATGTGGGACAAGAATGGAGTCTGAGGAGCACAGAAAAAGCTGGCAATGTTTAGACACTCCCTGCAGTTACTGCTGCCTCAAGCTGCCTACTTACAAGAAAGTAAGAGGAAGGGGCACATGCTGTAACCTCTCCAAGGGTCTCTGAATAAACTGTCCTTACTTCTGTCACTTTTCAAGCAAGTGACACACTACAGTAAGTCAGAATGTTTTCCTCACAAAGCAAGTTCACATTTACATATAAAGAACCCGTGGCTTAGGCTAAAGTACAATATTTACTAGGTTCAGATATTTTAAAAAACAGTAAGGTTGGCTGTGGTGGCACAGGCCTTTAATCCCAGCACTTGGGAGGCAGAGCCAGGTAGATATCTGTGAGTTTGAGGCCTTCCAGGTTTACATAGTAAGTTGTAGGCCTTCCAACAGCTACACAATGAAATCCTGTCTCAAACAAAAAACAAAACAAACAAGCAAACAAAAAAGAGTAATAGATCAAAATATATTTTAATGGCAAAGAAAAAATAAAAACACAAAATAGTGTGATATTCTTTAAGTTATAGTAATTATTCCTCTAAGATGAAAAGAACTTTTAAGCATGCACTTGGAAATAATAGAAACCCTTCTTCCTAAAAACTCTAGGTTAGGATATGAGGTCCAGCAGCCCTCTATACTGACCGATGGTAGATCTTTTCCTCAATGGTGCCGGCTGTCAGAAGCCTGTAGACAGTCACCTGCTTCTTCTGACCTATCCTCCATGCACGCTCCCGGGCCTGTGGCAGAGAGATTTTTAACAAGAGCCAACTAAGAGACTGATCATGGCCTTCTATCCCCTAGTCAGAATTCTGTCTAAGAAGAAATGTGCGCTCGAGGCCTGAGCAAGTGGACAGAGTCACGTGACAGCTTGGGTGCAAGAGGTTTCTGACTCTGAACACTTTTCACAGCAGAGCTGAGATGGATACTGTGGAGAGACAGCTGAGGCTCCCCCAGTCTGAAGGACTGACCATGTGCTCTCATTAGGGAGCAGGATGTGACCACCATGCAGACTGCACGTGAAGCCAGGTATGACATTAACAAGCTGTCCCTGTGTAGGTGCCTTCTCTTCTCTTCATGGAAGACAGACCTGTGTGTCAGTGCTTGGGTTCCAGTCAGGGTCGTAGATGATGACTCTGTTGGCCCCGGTCAGGTTCACTCCTAAGCCACCCACACGTGTGGTCAGAAGAAAGACAAAGATGGACGTGTCCTACAGGAAAGATGCAGAACAAAGTGGGCAGAGCTAAGAGCTGCTATAGCTCTTCACTCCCCCCGTACCTCCGACCCCACAGGCCTAGCATGGGCTCTGCGGCTTACCCACACCTCAAACTACATGTCCCAGAATCCTCTGTGAATCAAGTCCTCATGTCAGAGCTCCTACTTTTATTAATTATATTGACAATTTTAAATAATTGTATAAAGTACAGACAGACACACATACATTCTCACTGGCTATGTGTTACCAGCTTCTTTATTCTCTTCTCAAATTTCAGCACTTCATTTCTAAATCTGGTATGCCCACTTCCCAACCCATGAAGTGTACACTCAAAGGCCACACATCACTAGGTGTGGTGGTGCACATCTTTCATTCCAGTTCTTTTGAGGCAGAGGTAGATGAATCTCTGTGAGTTTGCTGTCAACCTAGTCTACAATGCAAGTGCTACACAGCCAGGGTTACACAGTAAGACCCTACCTAAAAGAAAAACAAACAAACACAAGGGAATACCCAAAAGGATAATGTCCCCTTTACCTGCTAGCCAGACATAAAGATAGTTCAGTGACTGTCAGGGTGGACATGTGCACTCACTCTTTCCCTCTATACACTGTAGTCTTTTTAACTCTGTCACATCCCTCATTACCTCATTGTATTTTGTAATCAGTGGCTGTCTTGACGCTATGGTGGTGGTCCCATCCATCTTGAGATAGGAATACTTGTGGGCTCTCAGAAACACTTCCAGTATGTGCAGCATCTGTTAGTGGATGAGGGAAACAGTCTGCAAACCAAGTACGCTCCAAGCACATGCTTCCCCACGTATGTAAGCAGTGTGCCTTCCCCAGTGGGCCTATACTGAAAAGGTTTTCTTGCTTTGAGGAGGAGAGTGAATAACTAGCAAAGAACTTGTGCTAATTCTTTGTGAGTAAGCATCCCAGCCTCACTAGGATGCCAGAATCCTGCTGTGAGGGGTCTTTTAAAAAAGCCAACTCTTTTTCCTTTTCACTCCTGTAAAGGGACCCATGGCTGCCACCTCAGCAGTGAGGGGTGACAGACATCCTACCTTTTGCATTTGTGGTCACCAGTCCTGAAAGCCAACTTGAGCACTAACCTGCCTCGACTGGGAAAACAGCAGCACTCGCTGACCCTGCTTGTGCCAGATTTTCAGCAAAGACTCAACAACAATCATTTTCCCAGAGCGTTTCCAGTATCCAAACTGTTCTTCTTCCAGTTCGTCCTCTGGAAGACCACTGACATTCTTGGGACCACCAGAAAAGAGGTCAGGGTGGTTGCAGATCTTCCTCAGAGCTACAAGTCCAGAGAAAATCTGTGATTAAAACAACAACACATATTGTTACGTGGGTGTAACAACAGAAAGGAGGAAGGGGGAACACGTTACATGAATTACAGTCATTTGTACCAGCTCGCTGACTTCTTCTCTATGTCAACATTGAGATACAGTGTGGATCCTGACTGTCCTACCCCAGGTCCCACATGCACTGATCCCCAGTGTGGTGGCCTCTACATATGGGGCTTTTGGGAAGTGACTGGCTCATGAAAGCTCTGACCTCATCAACAGACTGACACACTGACGGCTTCATAACTCTATGGCCTATTAAGAGGTGGAACTAGCTGAAGGAAATGGGCCTGGAGGTATGCCTTGAAAGCCACTTCTTGTCCCCAGCTCCCTTTCTCAGGCCCCTGCTTTCCAGCCACCACAAAGTTGCTTCCTGCACATGTGCTTCCTGCAATGTTGTGTGGCCCCGAGAAGGGCTACAGGCTGAAAACCATGAGCCCCCCTACTTTTCTTAAGTTGATTTTCTCAAGTATTCTGTTATAGTGATAGAAAACTGACCAACACAAGCTGGAAGAAATTAACTTTCATTCACGTTCTTTTCCTGATTGGACAACTTCTCTGGAAAAAAAAACAATTTTACTGGACTGAACATGTCCACAAAGGTCACAGTCAATTGCTGATAACTCAACTTCCCTCACCAGAGAAAAGAATATTTAGTTCACAGCACTGTATATCTGATTTAAAAGAAAATCTAACTTAAAACCTAACTTACCTTAAAAACACAGGCCAAAAACATTATACCCATCCCTGATCTACCTACCTACCAAAGGGCTCCTAGTCTTACATATCTAAGTCCCTTAATGCCCTGTTTTTAGTGTTTTTAGATGCTGAGGATGCTGAGATACTACTCCATCAGAAATATGCATGACAAAAACATGAATGGAAGAGATACGCAGGGTTGGACCATGGAACAGAAAAACCTAGAGGCTGGGGTTACTCTCCCCAAACCCCAGGCCAGCCCCTGCCTCAAGGTGATTACAAAAGCTTAAGAATGATTCAGGCAGAGGCAGGTGGATCTCTGAGTTCAAGGCTAGCCTGCTCTACAGAGAGAGTTCCAGGATGGGCAGGGCTACACAGAGGAGAAACCCTGTTCCAAAAAACAAACAAACGATCCAGCTTTTCTAAAGCATTCAAACTGTGACTGGTTTGAAAGTCTAAGTAAAAAAGAATCATAAATTAAGCCAATTTTCAGAGTAAGGCAGATTTAACTAAACAAAAGATCTAAGCAGCCAGGAACATGGCCAAGCTCTTCAAAGAGTCATCCTTCTGTCCTCTCTCTTCCTCTCTCATCATGCCCCGTGCAGTACAGCACTAACTACCCACATGTAACTGCTGAGCATGGGCATCGTCATCTGAATTGAGATGGACCGCAAAAGGAAAATTCATACCCAAGTGTAAATATATAATACAAAAAAGAAAGTAAAATCAACCTCCCCCCACCCCACACACAGGGTCTCACTATGTAGCCCACTGGCTTAGACCCCACTATGTAGATTAGGATAGCCTCAAACTCACAGAGGTATGCCTATTTCTCTGCCCCTCAATCATTTTCAATTTTTTTCTACTTATTGAAATACTTTGGGCCTGCAAATGAAACAAAAGACATGATCTTCATCCAGTTCACTTGTTTTTCTTTTAAACATGATTCTAGAAAATATAAGCCTTTCCTTTTGTATCTACTAGATACAGCAGTTTCTGACCTGACCTGGAGGCACGTAAGGGAGAGCTGACAGCTGAGGAGGAGATGTGAGTAGTTTTGAAGTACTCATACAGAATAAGAAGAAACTGCTTGGTCTGAAGAGATGGCTCAGCAGTTTAGAGATCTTATTGCTCACACAGAGGACTCAGGTCCAGTTCCCAGCACAAATGGTGGTCCATACCCATCTCTAACTTCAGATCCAAGAGATCTGATGCCCTCTTCTGATCTCCATAGGTACCAGGCATGCGTGTGCTATGTTATAGTGAACCTACATACACGTAGGCAAAACATTCATATGTACAAAATAAATCTTTTAAAAAATTGGAGCTGGAGAGTTGGCTTGACAGTTAAAAGCACTGGTTGTTTTTTCAAAGTACACAGGTTCAATTCCCAAGACCCACATGGAAACTCACAGCCTTCTAACTCCAGTTTCAGGTGATCTGACACCCTCTTCTGGCTCCACAGGCACCAGGCACACACAAGTGCACAGATATACATACATGCAGGCACAACACCCATACACAGAACATTTAAAAACAAAGCAAAGAAAAAAGAAAGTGCTGGGAAGTGACAAATAGGTCAAAATGACTGATCTGAAAGTGTAGACACCTGAGGGTGAGGACACAGGCAGCCACTGCAGAGCCTGGGGAGGGCACACAATGTAAACTCACCTATTCCTCTCAGAGCCTAGGGAGGGCACACAGTGTGAGCTCACCTATCCTTCTCAGAGCCTGGGAGCAGGGCAAAGTAGACTTCTGAACATACTCAAATATACTACAATAGGGCACAGTGAGGACCATGGCTGCAAGGCTCAGCATGCATTTAAGGGCATGAAAGCTTGCACCTGCTAGGGGAAAGGCACAATATCAGAACGCACTGGGCTGCTAAGACTTGTTCTGAAAACACTGCATAGAAACAGCTCTGCCTGGATAAAAAACAAGAACTTGTCTACTTGGCCCTAGCAAAGTTACATGTCAAGTCAGTGAAACTATGTGCAGGGTGTGAGAGAAGCTGCAGCTTTAGCCTATCATACTCCTAGCACACAGACTCCCTGACACAGTCATGCTGAATGCTGACAATGCCACCATGGAACAGTGTGTGAAAACATGTCCTCTTTAGATGCCACATACCCTGGCAGGCTGGGCTTTCCTAGCCCTGCAAGCCACACCACCGTGTGTGGCTACTCCTCAGTGTTCTTCTTCCACAGTCTGGATCCACGTGCACCAGGTCTATGGTGGAGAGGAGCAAGCAGCATGTCCTCTTATGTAATGAGCTCCCTCACTTCTGGAAGGGCTGCAGATCCAGTTATGGTTCTCACAAAATGACCTCGCAAGGGCCACAGAAAACACCTGACCCAACTATCCAGCTAAGTAAAATTCAGATGCCCGGCTTATGGCTCTCATGTCTCACTGATCCATGATGTTCCTAGACACTGTAATCTGTGCACCACATTCTCATGTCAGGTGCTAGGGACACTCCACAGTGGAAGTATTCTAGAAAGCCAAACTCTCCTATCTCTGTGACTTAAATAACAGAATTTTCTGAGTAGACACTAATAATTTCCAAATTCTAGAATGAGCAAATAAATTCCTTTCATAATCCGGGGAAAGTAAGAGTTAGAACCTGAGAAATTTGATCCAGAATTTTGTCTGGTCTCTAAGGTGGTAATGGTCTGCCAACGCTTATTGGGCAATGAAGCTGAATGAGAGGCTGATAAAACTTGCACATCTTGATAACTATGTCCTGATAATATATTTTAGTCGTAATTTCTGAGAAAACCCTGCAATGTACTGGGCACCACTCCCTGACAGGTATGTAGGAGCCTTGGGTGGTAGGACTTAGGTCACATCCCCACCTTGAGTCCCACTTTTGCTCAGGGCTCCCCCTCATACCAGTGACCTTGCTCCTCGCTTTACACCTGTCTTCAGCTGTAGCTGTGACTCAGGAGCCACTCCATTGATGGCAGATGGGTTAACAACATGGGCACAAAGCCTGGCACATTCTAAACCCATTTCCTTTCCAGACCCCACGCCCTTGATAACAAGTGCTCTCTCTGGAGTCTGCTCTTTGGCTGACCTGATTCTCTCCATTGAGAATCTTGTAAACTTCTTTGGAATCAATGAAATTCTGGTAGACTTTATGCTGCTCCTCAGTCAGACGGCAAAATAAGACCTGCAAGGGAAAAGGAAATAGTTTTAAAAATACATTAATTATAAGTAAGACTCCCTTTTCTAAGAAGGGTGCACAATTTTAACAATGATACATTTCTCAGCTAAAGAGAGTTTTCCCTTTTCCATAGCCATCCACCTCCTAGTTCCAACCCAGGACCCAGCAGTCCCTCCAAACTAGCCTCTGCTCATGTCAGCACCCCGGTACACAGTCACATTTCATTTCAACTCAATGTGACGAGAGACTCTCCCCCAGGCCTCTCACCTATGCTCTGGTTGGCTGACTTGGCAGGAACCTTTACCTCACCTGGAACTTCCCCGTTCTAAGGGGTCATAAGTTCACCAGGCCCTAACAGCAACTCCCAACCAGCCCACTGGGGTCAGTTATTCCATGATATCACACTGCCTACTCTCTGCCTTTCATCACTTCTCTCTAAGTCTACCACCTCCATCTCAAGGCTTGACTTTCTTTACAGCAGACCTCTACTGTCTGCCTCAAGAAGCATCTCCCCACACACCCTTCCTAGTACCATCTAAAGCCCTGAATAGCCATGCTAATGCCCTGGGGCTTCCTAAGCCATTCATCTAGCAGCCATCTTTATCTCAATGTCTAATCGCAAACATTCAGACAAATAGAAATCAACAAAAATCCGTCTTGAAGCTATCAGGATCTGTATCTTGTGAGGGTTTGGTTCCCATCTCTAAGACAGCTCTACTTTTGCATCTACTTCATATAGGCGAAGAAGACCAGTCCAGTCAGGACCTTCAACCTCTGCACTGGATCTGAGCATGTACCTGTCTTCTTCAGGACAGTCCCCTGCCTATTCAGCTCTCTACAGGGAAAGGGGGGAGCATCCTGAGAAAACACGGGACAGCCTTCACCGGCCTGCTGCTTCCCAAGCCAGCACCTGGTACAAGTCACTGATGCCACTGAGAACACCCAGGCATCAAAACTGACTTCAGAGCCACCCTGTGTACCAGGCTCTTCCCAGATCAGCTGTTTGCCCTTCACTCTGCCAGTTCCTGCCACACCACCTCCTAGCCCACTTCATCCTATCTGCCTGGGCCTCTGCAATCTGCCCTGTTAGTTCCTTGTCTTCTGCCCTCTCTTCTCTGCTGCTTCAGCTGCTTGCCTCTTCTTGGTCTCCACGTGCTCTTCAGGTAATCAATCTCTGCTCAGAACTGCAACCTTACCAGCTCGCAGTCTTGGCTATGGCCATCCTAGAACCTTCTCACATCCCTCAACCTCATATGCAAGTGGACGTTGTCCAAGTACGTCAACATATGCTCCTAGCTTTAGTGACCCTGGCACCCCTGCTGGCCAAGTACTAACATACTGCCCCATCTTTTGCCCATAATTTTCTTCATCCAAGTCCTAAACAATTTGTTCTTTGACCTTCCTTAGGCCTCAGCACAATTATCAGATCAAAGGTCTCCTCTGACTATTACTAGAGAAAGCCTTTTCCTTCAACATGTCTTATCTCCCAACTTAGTGAAAACACCCTCTTACTTTTTACTCATTTGGGAACCTATGCGGTTTATGATCACAAGTCTGTTTGCTGCCTGCTGTGTCCCAGAGCTGACAATATGATGTCTGCAGGAAAGAACTGGGGGCTTAAGGAACATAAATGCTTTCCAGTAGTTGTAGGATCAAGCTGTGAGCTAGAGGAAAACTCCAGCCATGGGAAGATGCCACAAATGGGTACAGTCACAAGTAGACCAGCCTGCCCACAGTGCCAGGACGAAAGCTGTAGGCTCAACAAGTTACACATTCATGCTTGAAGACTGCTTGACCACCTCTGGATTCACAAACCTGCTCATTTTTATCTGGCAACGAAAGGCTCATCTTAACATCTGATTTCATTCTCCGCAGTAGGTATGGGTTTATCGTGTCTCTTAAGACACATGCACACTTATAGGCAGTTTTAACCTTTAATAAAAGAAAAGAAATATAGCTTAAGGAATAGAGCTGTTCTCAATTGATTCCATTTCTTAAAAACTAAAGAATCATCAACTGGTTTATAAATTCAACTTAGAAAAAGTCAAGTTCTGGATGCTCCAGACAATGGCACCTTTCAAAATAATATCATCAGAAAAAATAAGTTACCTACCTCATTAACCAAAATATATGAGAGAACTCCTGTTAATCACGGCTTATCTCCTCTTCTATACTTGTTTTAATTATCACTGCACTATTTAGTTAAGCAGGAAAGTAAAGATTTATTTGGTTACTGACCATCCTCCAGGGGGAAAACTAGTTTCAAATAAATCCCTATTTGCATTCTGCAGGAGCTACAAAGGAACTGGGCCCTGCCAGGATAGAGATCAAAAGCCAAGTCTGGTGAGAGCCGTTGCTGTGGGAGCCGCCCACTGCCTAACACAGGGAGAGTAGACTCCGGGGAGTGAGCTCAAGAGCAGCCCTCTGATACCACAAATCAAAGGTCACTCTGGCCTAAAATGGAGCATATGGCCCCATAATAGACATGGCCACATGAGAGGGCATTAACTGTGCACAGAAAAACAAAGACTTGCAGCCTGAGAAGCCACACCCTCTGCAATTCACTTACGGGCAAGCAAAGGCTTTGATTAATTATTAATACTTTAAAAAACTCTAAATAGGTTCAACAATTTAGTAAATTATTATTCATAAAACAAAAATCTAAAATTTAAATGTAAGAAACATAGTTTTAAAAGCTTAAGCAAAATAAACACAGAAAAGTTCAGGTTAAACACATTAAATACATACTATTTGGATAGACCCTAAGAACTCCTCACTGTGTCTGCATTGTGTATGCACACCTGTCTGCATGCAAGCACTGTGTGAATAGGCGTGAATAATTACTAAATACAGGCAGTACCTGCAACACCAAGAGGCTAACCTGGTAACAACTTCTACCCTCTAAGTTTATCACTGGGACAATGATACAAGTTAACCTGTAAGGAGATGAGGTACAGATGATTTGTAATGCTGAGATGTTAAATTTCACAATTCACAAAATATAGCCCACCATTTAGTCACAGAAGAGAGAGCCATTAAAATTGGTTTTGACAAGCCTCTGGTTTTAAAAGTATAAAACTGTTTTTGTAATTAAGTATTCCAAAACATCAGATCATCAATCTTTTGAAGGAGGACTTTGGTCTTGGCCTAGCAAGGTCCCATGAGGTACCTCCCCATCTGACTAGGGACACACAGATATCCTACTTAACTGCAGGGCTGGGTCTGCTTCTGTAGGTCACAGACTGCCCTTAGGAGAGCCCCACCCTCTAAATTCTATACAAACTCCAAACTACCCATGGCCCAGGCCTAAAGCCTCAGTGAGGTACATCCAGCCCAACCCTGTTTGCTTTATTCTATCAGCATCTAGAACTTGCTTATTTATCCTGCCTAAATGTCCAACCATGCTATTCCAAGACCACCATCTAAGTCTTGGTCCAGCTCCTCACTTCACCCTCAAAACCCCCAACACCTCTAATGCCAACCTTCTCATGACTACTTGCAGCCCCAAACAACCCCAAGAACTGACACCTTCTATCTGCTGGATCAAATCCCTTCCTGTTGTCCCTCAGTAACCACTAACTTCCTCTCAAGGCCCCTAGTTCCAGCTTTTGTACACACACTCTGTGACCAGGTTAAGGCATGGGTCACTGTGCTAGCTTCCAGTACATATCTCCTCACTGTGAAAGGGACAGTACCCTGGTGACAGCAAGGTGGACTTGTCCAGAACTGCTCAATCTTTTTCACGATTGCTCACTGCTCTTGTGTTCACTTCCAAAATTATTTTAAACATCGTAAACGACATTTCCCACAGAAACCAGCACTGAACCATTTCCTTTCTCTTGTGAAAAGGGAAGTTTTATTCTTGTGCTTTCCTTAAGTAAATGGTATACATAAATTTTTAAAAACTTTATCTGTAAAAATACAATCTACTGAGTAGGGACAATTTCTGATTTTTATCAGACACCAATTCATTCATTCATTCATTCATTCATTCATTTTGGTTTTTCAAGACGGGGTTTCTCTGTGTAGTCCTGGCTGTCCTGGAACTTGCTCTGTAGACCAGGCTGGCCTTGAACTCAGAAATCTACCTGCCTCTGCCTCCTAAGTGCTGAGATTAAAGGCGTGCACCACCACTGCCTGGTGAGACACCAATTTATAAGCCTGGCCATCTTCCTTAACACTGTCAATGACTTGGCTACAAAGTATAACGTTTAGGAAAATGCCAAAGGTGTTACTACCTATCGTATTACCTGTACTGGGGAAGCATTGGAATATCCTCCCATGGTGATGGGGACAGAGAACTGCTCCATAAACACAGGCAATGTGCCTAGCTTTCCTGGGAAGATGAAGTCGAAGAGTGACCACAGCTCTCGGAGGTTATTCTGCATTGGTGAGCCAGACAAGATAATCCGATGAGGTGTCCGGAACTAGATGAGGAAAGGAGACATTGTTTTATGAAATCTACTTTGTAACAGATAAATGCCATCAATCCTAAAACACAAGTAATTGTTACTTAACACGTTCAATCATTTTCATTTTTTTGGTCCTCTCCAAACTGGGTATTTTGTCCAATTTTCTAACTGCATATGGAAGAAAACACTGAGAAGAATTCTGTCTTGTTCAAGTTAACCAGCACCTATTAGAGTGGGGTTTGGTTACATTCTAACAGATGACCCTTACAAAAGACATGAACAATCAAAGTCACAAAGGACAGGTATAAGGAATTTTCTATACTGAGATAAAACTCAATAAATGTATTCATAAAGCAAATGGCCTATCCTAAAATTAAATCTCAATACTCATCCGAATCCGCCTCTGTAAGCACCCTACCTGCTTGCCCTCTGTAAGCACAATACCTGCTTGCAAGCAAGGGTGACTGCAGCATTGGGATTTCGAATTTTGTGTCCCTCATCTAAGATGACATAGTGCCAGTCATGTCTGCTAATGTCGTCTTGCATCAGTCGAATGTAGGAATACGAAGTTATCAAAACTCCATGACAGTGAACAATATCTCGAATCAGCTTCTCCTAGAACCACAATAACACAGTAAGGGCAAATGTAAGTAAGAAGCAAAAGCTTAGATTTGGATTATCATGAGACTACCGAACACACCACTAAAATATACAAATCTAATGACATACATCAGCACTTTGTATTTGGTTAATCTGCAAAATAGTAAACACACTAAAGTGGAACCCTCAAAGAAGGTAGTCATAGACATGAAATCATTTGTTCAACTGTTGCTTTCCTAAATCACCCTTTGTGTCCAACCCTGTTACATCTTTTAAACAAAGTAGAGGGAAAATGATCATTATAGTAAAAGCAGGAAAGTGAAAGAAACAGTCAAAGACATAAGACATATAAGAATGGCGTGAGGGGGCCGGGTGGTGGTAGCCCACGCCTTTAATCCTAGCACTTGGGAGGCAGAGGCAGGCGGATTTCTGAGTTCGAGGCCAGCCTGGTCTACAGAGTGAGTTCCAGGACAGCCAGAACTACACAGAGAAACCCTGTCTCGAAAAACAAAAACAAAAAAAAAAAAAAAGAAAAAAAAAGAAAAAAAAAGAAAAAAAAAAATGGTGTGAGGGCAAGAACATGCAAAGGCAATGACATAAAGTGTAATACAAAATCCCACAGCTAGGAGACCTGAGTCTGGAGAAAAACATCTCCAAATGTCAGCAAAATCGTGGAAGGTCTTATCCCACACATATCTGCCTAGATGACTGAATCTTCAAATTAAGGAATAAAGAGGAAATGCCTGGGTTGAGAGCATAAGGAAAAGTTTTCCTTCCAAGGAAATAGTCCTCATCAAGCATCTTTCTGAGACCTAAAAATGTCAGAAATAAATCATTTTTCTGAAGAAGAATACATAATTCTTAGCAGGGAAAGGTCAAAAGCTAGAATCCTGCTTGAGCCAGGCTTCTGTGAGGCAGGAGTTCAAAAAAACAAGCCACCTAGAAGTTATCCAGGCACACAGGGAAGTACAGATGAGGTGTTCCCACAGAAAGCTACTGGGGAGAGAGGCTAGGATGGTGCCCTGACAGAGAGCGCACCAACTCCTGGTGCAAGGACAGTGACCATCATGAACTCTCCTTCTACAAACAGAAACTATGGCTTGGATCAGGTCCTGTGGTGGAGTCGGGATTCCAGGGCTGAAGGCAGCCCATCCAAAGCTACCATCGTCCTATATTAGGCTGCACTGCTGCTCACCATACTACACAGGAAAGCTCTGGAGTGAAAATTCTGTGTTAATGTATAAATGTCTTTAAAAAGCCTGCTAAAACATTAAGTATAATATAGAGTACTTTTAAATAATGAAAAGGGATATATTTTAAATATTACTGTAATTCCTGTTTAATTAATAAAGCCTATGGGGAAATGAGGGGAATGAATATCCCCAAACTTCCACCTTCTCCACGCATGTGCGCATGTGTTCACATGGATGTGGAGGCCGGAAGACAACTTCCAATGTTGTTCAGGTATTGTCCACCTTTTCTTTAAGACAAGGTCTTTGGCTAGTGAGGCAGCTCAGTGAATACAGACACTAGTCCACAAGCTTGGTGACCTGAGTGTGTGACCCTGTACCCACTGTATGGTGGGAGGAGAGCTGATTCTCACAAGGTATTCTCTGACCTCCACGTACCTCAAACATGAACACATACTGAGAAAGGAAGACAAAAACACAGCCTTGAGCTTAAAGAACACCTATGCAGACTGATACGGGACACTGGGGATTAGCAAAGATATACCAAGAAAATGCAAATAAGAGAGGGCAGAATTTACAATATAAATATCAGATATACTTTCTATCTTATTTATTCTATCTCTTAAAAGAGAATGACATATTTTTTTTAAACAACCAGGAACCTTTACCTGCATAAAACACTGTAACAACCATGGGCAAAGCTGACAAAGCAATCTGGACAGCTTCGGGCATTAGGTCAGGGTCAAGAAATAAGCCAAACAATGACATGACTCAAACTGAGGACATAGGACCTGAGCATGCTGCCAGGGCTGCTCCTCATAGTATGACAAAATTAACAAGAGGCAAAGCCAGTGAGTCTCAGAGAAAATACATGGCGGAACAAGGCTACGTGCGCACACAGGGTTCACGTAGGAAGTGCCAGGCCAGCCAGAGCCAGACAGTCAGATCCTGTCTCGAAGCCAAAACAATAATGGACAGAACCAACAAATAAGTAACTCTTTGAAAAGACAAACTGAAAAACAGATGCAGTATGAAGCTTGTAGAGTGAATGCAGAGCTAACTCTGCACATCAGAAACCCTCAACATTTGACAGAAATGACTCACAAAAAGTAAGCATTCAAAAGAGAAGGGGCACAAGAAAAATCAGACTAACTGGGGAACAGTTAGTCTGTCAGGAGGCTTATAAGTTCAAATCCACCTGCACTGTACAATAAAACCCTAGCTCAAAGAAAGGAAGGGATGGGGCTGGCTCAGTGTATAAAGGCACTTGCCTCTAAGACTGACAACCAGAGTTCAATTCCAAAAATTCACGAAGCATAAAGAGAGAACAACTCTCACAAGTTGTCTTCATTTCCATATGTAGTACCATGATATACAAGAGCTTGCTGTCACCCACATGCACAAGCAAACATACAAATGAAAAAAATTCATGTAGGGTTGACAAGTAGCTCAGATGGCAGGTATTTGTCTAGCACACAGGGTGTCCTGGGTTCAATTCCCAGAACTGAAAAAACTGGGTTTGGTTGGTGCACACCTGTAATCTCAGCACTCTGGGGATGGAGGTCAGAGGATCCAAAGTTTCAAGGTTCTCCTCAGCTACACAATGAGACCCTGTCTCAAAACAGGGTATACAGATGACACATATGTGTGTATCCATCTGTGTGTGCGTGCATGTATAAAGGAGTATAAAGGAGAAACTGAGGTGGAAAATTGTTCCTGTGTTGTAGCACACAAGGCATCTAAGGAGCTTATAAAGCCTCAAGTATCAACTATATTCTTATAGTGACTACTCTTTTGCCACATACCACTTGAAAAGTTCAGTGTCTAATGCAGAATACTGCACCAATAAGTTAATTATGTTGGTGCACAGCCTTGCAAACAACAGGCAACTAAGACTCAATCCACCTCCTTGAGGCATGCCACTCCTTCAGCTGGTAGGGGTCAGTGCAGAAAAGAACCACCGGCAGACTCCACTCCCTGACCTCACCCATGAACTCCGTAACTCTGAAAAGCTAGAGATAATTCCCTCACTTCCTCCACATCTGCATATTCTTCCAAGATTCTAGGCAAGCAGCACCCAGTTCTATCCCTGTTTTCCTCCAGGAGAGCAAGGGTACCCCAAAGCCATGCAGGAGGTAGAGCATGAAGTGACAGCAATGGATACTCCATCCCTGAGTGTTGTCGGGTGTCAGCTGTGTCCTGCTGTCCTGGTATTGGCTGTGCACATTGAGAGATAGAAAACAGAGAATATTTATAGTTGCCCAGGGCTTGAAATAAAGAGTGGAAGTTAAACCACCACTTGAATTTACAAAACAATCATTTGCCTTTGACTAAGCCCTGAAAATGTTGGTTCACTTGCTCCTGGGCCCTGGGACTTCCAACTGTTGCACAGGCTCATCATGGTCCCCCCACTTACCCCTAAGGTGCCCAATCCCAAAATGAATTCTTGAAATCACTTCATGTAGCTAGATGCTTTATCATAGTTAAACTAACGAGACACTGACCTGCTAAATGTACGCCACTGAAGCAATGTGTAGCTTCTTGTGATTGCCTAAGAACTGAAGTTTATTTGGAACATTCTACAATGTTAACTATAGAACCACAGAATTCCTATTTATACTGTGTTCAGAAAGATGTATAATGATCATAAAGAATTTTAAAGATGCCATAGAGAAAGGACAAGAAGTTGTACAAAATGTTCACAATGAAAATATGTCTACTAGATAACCCATCTATGACTATTGATATTCACCTGATTCAATCTCAGAATTCTATAACTGCCTGGACTGGAGTTTCAATAATGGTGAATTGTTGAATATTATGGACGTCTCAATCCAAACACTTAAGACAAATCATCTCGGGCGGTTTCAAATTAAAAGCTTGTAAAATATGTAACCTCTCCTAGTTTTTGCAATTAATAGGGTACATCTGCAATTAGCCTGACTTACTGAATGTAGTACTGTTGTCATTAAAAGATGTCTGAGGAAGTGCTGCCGTTATTATGGAGGCTCAGGAGACCAATCCCTCCTAGAGGGCAAACAGTGGACTGGTAGAAAACAACAGCCATAAATCACACTGTCAGGCAGCGGGGAAAACCAGTGAAGCACAGGCACATGAAGGCCATTCACAGTAAACACACGGCAGCTTCCCAGGCAGGATTTACTGCACCTGTAATTAATTAAAATTTCCTTCAAGCTAAATCTTTAATAAACAAGGATTTGTGCTGACAACGAAGAAAAGGTGGCTCCAGCAACATAATTTTACAGTGTACCTCACAGAACAAACGGAGTGTCTATGGCTTCTCATAGAAGTGCACAGAGCAGCTCTGAGTTACTAGGAAACACATCACTTTGCTTTGCAGTTGTGCTTGGAATGTGTCTGAATGTTCAGGAGACCTGAAGATGTACATGGCCGCCCTTCCTATTCTGACTTGGTTTTATTTTTCCCTCTCCCTTTGCAGTTAATTTTTATTTATTTATTGTTCTCACTGCGTAAGCGTGTGTGAGTGTGTCTGTCCATCTGTCTCCATGTGGCAGAACAACATGTGCCACAACATGCATGTGGCAATGAGGGGACAAGTCTCTGAAGTGATTTTTTTCAGGCACCTTATAAGATCCAGGGATCACACTAGGGTCCTTACACCTGTGTGGAAGCACTTCTAGCCATGGAGCTATCTCACCCACTCCCTGTTTACCTTTGTTTTAAAATTTATTTATTCATTTTATGTATATGACTACACTGTCACTATCTTCAAACACACCAGAGAGGTCATTGTATTCCACTACAGATGGTTGTGAACCACCGTGTGGCTGCTGGGAACTGAACTCAGGACTTCTGGCAGAGTAGTCAGTGCTCTTAACAGCTGAGCCATCTCTCCAGCCCCACTTTCTACTTTTTAAGAAGCCAAGTGCTGACTCCTGTTCCAGAAAGCAGACCTTTGTAGAGAATCCAGCATCCATCAGATGGCCAAGCACTATTTGGCTTTTGAACTATCCCATGACCTTGTACTTTCCAAAAAGAACTGTAACATTCTAAATCATTCTTTCATTTATGACATGAGAAAAAAGATCTAAACATTGGCCATGAACACTTTTGATAAAAGGATTATAATAAACTTTTCTATCTAGAACGTATACCAAACAGTCTTTGGGGCCATCTTTCTCAACTACCAGGATCAAGGCCTGTAATATGTTACGTTGCTATGGAGAAAATAAGTGAGTCACTGTTACCTGTCAGGGAACACACGATGTTCTTCATGCATGTACATTACCTCAATAAACCTTCATAAAATTATCAAAATTCTCAAATCTGCAGATCATCAAACCAGTCTCAGAGAAGCCAGTAAAACACCAGTTTCACAATTCCTTCACAGCAGGTGTGTGTGCAGGCATGTGCCCCTCAAACCCTGCTGCGGTAAACAAACCTTGTCCTCCTGAAACTTCAGGAGGTGGGTGGGTTTTTTGTTTTTGTTTTTTCATGTCTAGGACTCTAGGGGCATGAGTTGATCAAAATGAGACCAAACTCTTTGGATTATCTAAACTGTCCACAAAATCACTGGATTCTACATATCAGGAAAAGGTGGGAGACATAACGGTTATTTTAGAATACAAGCAGTCTCCCATGATACATCTTCTAGCAAACTGAAAAAAACGACTCTTAACCATTAAATAAGCTTCTCAAAACAGTGCTAATGAGGTACCACCCACTGGGCAGCGTGGTGGGATAAGCACTACAGACTGCCTTCCTTCATTATCTTTCATGTGTGTTCTTTCCAAAGTTGGCTTTTCAAGATTAATTAAAACATCATGCCTCTTTCTTCCTGAGACCTAACAATATGAAACACCTGGACGCTAGCATTTATAGTTGTTCCACAAATAAATATTAATCAACTCATATACAATTTTTTTCTGTGAGGAAAAAAAGCTGTAATGAAAAGCAGTGGAGGAAAAAACATACAACCATGTGCACACATGTGAGTGTAGCAGAGAGATCCTTATCATGAAGGATGCAGAGGCAGGAGGGTCACAAGTTCAAGGCCAGCCAGGGTTATAGAATGAGATTCTCAAAAAACACACCACCACAAATGAGAACAGCAAAGAAGTTGGATATAAGCGAAGGTGACATTAGTCCTTATGGTGAAGTTGGAACTACTGTAAACCAAAGCAACCCATTAGTCCTTAAGGTGTTGCTCTCTGACAGATAAGGGTCCCAAGTTTTCCAACAGGCTCACTATCAACTATCTTTCCACTAGTTAGTCAATATATAAAGACTACTCTTTATCTGAGTTTGCAACATAGCCATTAAGAGATGTCAAGAAGCAGTAAGATGAAAACAGGGCAATGTCTCACCCAGCAACAACACAGCAGTCAGCAGCTCAGAGTGCAAGAACGGCACCTGAACCTTCACTGCCTCCATACCACTAAAAGCCATTTCTTCTCAGTCACAGCATTTGCTCTTTTTGCTAATTGTCTCAATTCAATTTGTTTTATACCTATCTTTTAAAATCCTGGGCAAAGACAGTGATTGATATAGATACTTCTGATCTACTTCTATCAAAAATTTTGCTTACCTAAAGTCATGAGTGCATGGGAATTCACAGGGACCAGAAGTCCAGTGGCTGCAGAGTGCTTCTAGGGTTAGGAGAAGCTTCTGTGGCCCTTATGGCTGGCACTGCACTCAGGAGCTAAGCAGACTCAGGAAATCAAGAACATGGACACATTGCCAGCTGACAGGACTGAAGCCTGCAAGCCTATAAGCCTGAGACTATTATTACAATATTTATTAAGCAAATATTTGTTATGTTTGAGATATGCAGTATCTAGTCTACAGTCTAGATGTTGAAACAGATGAAAAGGGGAAAAAAGCAGCTTGGTATAACACATCTACAGAATGTAGGACCAAAGGTAAGCCTTCTTTTTAAAAAAAAATCTACCTGTAGCTGGGTATGGTGGCACACAGCTTTAATCCTGGCATTTGAAAAGCAGAGACAGGTGGATTTCTGTGAGTTTAAGGCCATCCTGGTCTACATAGTGAGTTCCAGGGCAGCTAGGGCTATGTAGAAACACTGTCTCGTGGGGGGGGGGGGCCGGGGGAGAGAAAAGGAGGAGGAGGAGGAGGAAGAAGGAGGGAGAGAAGAAAAGGAGGATAAGGAGGAAAGGGAGGGAGGAAGGAAGTAAGGAAGGGAGAGAGGGAGGGAGGGAAGGCAGGAGGAAGTAAGGAAGGGAGAGAGGGAGGGAGGGAGGGAGGAAAGGAGGGAGGGAAGAAGAAAGGGAGAAAAGGAAAGAGGAATGGAGGGAAGGAGGGAAGGAGGAAGGGAGGAAGGGAGGGAGGGAGGGAGGGAGGGAGGGAGGGAGGGAGGGAGGGAAGGAAATGTATCTGTTTGCTAAATCTGCAAGCATGGGAGGAACTGCAATATCCAACACACTGTGATCCAGGAGGAAACAAGGAAATTAAACTACCTGTACCTAGGAAAGCCTCCAAATAACACACACTCTCTCTCCTGCATCAGAAACATATGTGAAAAGCATAATTACAGGTGTGTTTATTAATTAAGGTTAAATATTTCTTATTCAACATGCTGTGGGACCAGGAGTGGGTCAGACGTTGGAGTATTTGCATGTATGTGCTAAGGTGCCTTGGAGTTAGAGCCCAGCCTAAACACAAAATCCACTGTGTCCCACGCACAGCTACAGGAAGTTCTTATACAAATCATTTTGGTGTGCCTATATTTTCACTATGGCCTCTCATATGAGTCAGGTATGGACTCCTCCAGTTGTGATACCATTGCTCAAAGCTTCAGATTTGGAGCATTTGGGATTTCTGATTAGAGATGCTCAGTCTGTGCTACTTTTCAAATTCACTTTTCTCAAATTGCTTAAAGCTGCTAATGTCAAACTCCCTCCAGTAAAATGCCATGTAGACCACCTAATTTGTAATCCCATGCACACAATCAGCCTGTAGCCCCATCTGTGCCCAGCTATGTTTTGTTGGACATCAAAACACACTCCCAGACTATTAAACAAGAAAGTCTTTGTTCACATCTGGTTGATAATATGGACTTACAAGTCAATAATTAAATAAGTTAAAATGAAAGAAACATACGTAGGCACATTTGAAAGGAAAAAAGAAAGCCAACTGTGTAGCCGGTCGCTGCATCATTACCTTTTTGTGGGCATAGGAACCTGTTTCATGCAGAATTGCCACTCTGAATGGAGGCCACCACGTGTGGAATTCCTTCACCCACTGATGCATCACTGTCGTTGGGCAGACAATTATAGTGGGGCCTAGTCCCTCGAATCTGTACCCAAAAGTCCAAGAAAAAAACACAACCATGAAAGACAATAGAGAAAGTGACCAGCAGTCAACAACAAAAACCCTGAATGGTTCAAAAAAAGAAAATAACCTATGAAAACTTACTGATGCTTTCTTTAAGGAAAAAAGCTACTGAGGTTAACAGTAGGGAAAACCTGGATGAATACATTCATCCCTTAGTGGATGCAGGAATTAATAACAAACAGTATATGGTACGCTTGGAAGCCAACATCATTAGTAAAGAAGAAAGTAAAAATAAAACAAAACACAACAAAAAGCCGCCTTCCTTCTGTTTCTTACCAGTCCAGATAATACACAGTGTATCCTAACCTAAAGGCCCAGCAGCAGCTTCACTCTGTATGAAGATTTCCCATCCACCAGAGCTTTCAGCCCATGGAATTTCAATACATCTTTACTGCTCTAGAAAGCATGCATGATAGCCATCGTTCAGAAGCTTGGAGGGACACTCAGCTCTGGTCACTGGAGCCTCCTCTCACGATGACAGGCTGCCTCCTTCCCTAAGCAATGGCAACACTGTGGAGGAGCATCCCAGAGACTGCCCTCTGCAGGGAAGCTGAGCTGCAGTGCTCACTGGGAAATTTATATTAGGAGGGTAATATGACCTAAATATGCAGGGACAAGGAAGAATTGAAATGTCCTATGTAACACAAGCCAGTGGTTGTGAACACCACCTGAATCTGAACATCATTCTGTACAATCTCAGACATATTAGTTTACATCTCTGAACTTCAGGTTCTTATCATTAAGTAAATAATAGTACTGAATTTACAATTACTATGAAAATTGACAGTTAACATCTATGAAATGCTTACAACAATGTCATTTGGTAAATACTAAAAGGGTTTATTGAATAAAACATACTATCATATAACCATTAAAATTGTTTTTGAAGACTATCTAATGGCCTGAGAAAATGATTATAATAAACTTAAAAGGAAAAAAGAAAAACCCTTACAGATCACTGCAATTTCCTAACACACAAGAGCTGGCAGGCAGGTGAAGAAACCTCACCATGGTCTTCCCCAGCTCCACTGGGAACAGACACAATTGGCTCCCAGAAAGAACTATTTTATGTGGTCTTAAGCACTGGTATGCCATAAAGTGTGGATCCTTTCTGTCTACTGCCCAGCAGCACAGCATGCCCCTGAAACTCCTGCAGGAAGAAGTGCTTTGCTTAGGAAGGAAGAACTCACTCTTCAGGTTAGGGGAGACATTTTTCTTGCCATGTCCCGCTATATGTATGCTATTTGGTGTATAAGATGAACACACAAGTCAAAAGCAATAGTGATATCCCCACAGGAACGCAGGCTACTCTCCCTCACAGCTTTCTAATCCTAATGACAGAACTGTCATCCATTCTTCGGGCACCAAACCAGAAGGCCAGATATGGTTCTCTGATCAATCCTCTTGTTTCCCACCACAGGATACCTGTACAAGTTTACATCCCTTCTGCCCCCTAAATCTCTCCACAAGTCACCATGGCTTTCCCTGTACATGTGACTGTTCCAGTGCAGCCACCTCAGCCACATTCTGGCATCGTCTGGCACTTTCTGAAAGCAAAATCTGAATATCTTGTCCCTTTCCAAGGCCTCCAACAGCTGCACACTGCTCTTAGAAGAGTACCTACACCTTGGCCTGAGACCATGCAGGTCTGGCTCCTGCCTCACCTGTCTTACTATGATACTGTTAGCACCAGACCCTGGACTCTGCCAGCCTGCACTGTCCCCAGACCATGTGTAGTGCACACACTCTGTCTTCTAGACATTCACTTTCTCCTCCTTTCCCTCTTGTCCCTTCTGCTGCCACCACCTTATCCATGGTAGAGCTGGCCCTTCTCGCCAGACAAGTGGATGAGCATCCCTTTGAGGTGCCCATGCTAACCCGCTGTAATGTATATTATTCCTCTTGCTGGACAATCTCTTTATGGTATGACCTCAAGGCCTAGCCCACAGCATTTAAAGGATGAATATGATAATGTGAATGATTATTTTTAAGCTGACAAATTATATAAAATTTTTATATTATTTTAACTTAGGAAATGATTCCTGAACTTAAAAATGTTTAAGATTTCAATGTGAGCCACACAGAGCTTGAGATTTAGAATACTATCATCTACATAACTAAAAAATAATTGGTCTTATTTAAGAAAAATAAGATACTGGCCAACTCTCACTAAAAGTTTTACCCCTACACTCCAACATGATGTCATGTCTCAGTCCACTTAAGAGCCCTTCACCTCCTGTTGTATATGGTCACTGTCCTCTGGACCTTGGAGTGGGAACCGAGAATTCAGTGGTCCTAACAAACTCACCCCTGCCCACAGAATTTCCAAGCTATGTTGTCACTAAAGCCAGGGCCCAGTCAGGGTCTGAGGGTCTCTCAATCTCCCTAGGGAGAGCAGGACTCTGCCCTGGCCCCTGACCCCTGGCCCCTACGATGACAGCACTCCTTTTAAAAGGATTAAATGTGCCAGCTTCTTTATAGCCTCCAGTAAGAATAAAAGGGAGTTGTCATCTATATGCATTTGGCAGGGATTAGGAAACAGCCAATCAACAGCTGTCTACAGTAGTCTAAAACATGCTCCCTTCAAACAAGTTTGAATGTATATATACAGCTTTTCAGGTTGTATAGCATTTTCCTCTCCTAACTACCATGTAGATGACATGCTTGTTCACTTAGGGCTGTTATTTAATCCCAGCTGACCTGCCACCTGGCTCTGCTGTGTCCTTTCATTTCTGTCATTCCCACTCTGTTAGAAGAATTGGAGGCTTCCATGCTGAGCTGAAATCCCACAGCTGAGGCAGGCTATTCCTGGACCACAGAGGGGGCAATCAAATCCATTAACAGCAAGTGAGCCACTTTCTGAGCCTTAGTATCAGGGAGATGATACGAAATGGCTAAATGTACTAGAGTGATTAGCATCAATTACCAAACATGCAATAGCTCCTTTCATCTTTGATTATCATTGATTACTTAATGAATTTACGACTAGTCAATAGCTCCATGGTCAAATACTTCAACTTATGAGTGGAAAGCCTAATAGCTATGTCCTAGGACTTACTGGGAATTACAAAGTGTAACATTTACCCTTCAAACTTTGTTAACTTTTTTTAGGACCTTAACTCTTCATCAGAAATTAATTAAATGACAACCAAGTCAAATATTAACTGGAATGTGAGAAGTAAATCACTCACATCTTCCTGTTATAAAATTCAGAGGACCCATCACTTTAAGATTGCTCAAGAAGTGTGTTCACCGTGCTCCAGAAACATAGCTGCCAGCACTCACTTATTCATTCATCTACCATGCTTCTTTCTCTTCTAGAAACAGTTGTACACCATCCATCAAAACATAAATTGATACAACAAACTACTTTTAAGAGAAGTTTCTTGATATCACAGAGACTTCCAGTTTCACAATGTTCACAGACCTTGAAATTAGGTCATCACCTCCTATTGGGACCCCAACATCTGTAGCCAACAATGCAATCGTGGCTTACACACATGTTCCTGTTGCTTTAAGGGCTATTTTTCTTTAAGACATAAGCTGACCTAGTACAGAAGGAGGACATATTACACAATCATTCTTCACAGAGCTCCTCAGCACAACCTGCACTGTGCCTGATACACTGCCACATCCTCAGAAGCCGATCCCACCAATATTATTTTAATAAAGACGATCCGGGCGCTAGTCCAATATGCCACATTATTTCATTATGGAAAACAAATATGAGCATCGACAGTTAATTGATTGCAGCTGATGCTCATTGGAAGCCCTGACTTCATCCTTGCATGATTGTCACCACTCAAGAGAACATGTTTTAATTTACATGTCAGAACTACACTGCAGGGATGAGTCGAGGTCTCCTACACCCAGAATGTTAAAACTCCACACAAGGTTCATGATAATAGGACAGAAAGAGAAGAAAGACACAGGAAATGAGAAAATTCCAGAAATGCTTAAGGAGAGAGAGCCCTAGAAACATCTGGGACAGTCAGAACATTCAGGAGAACTGTAGCGATCAGACTTATGTGAAACAGGAAAGGTCATTTGTAAGTGCTAAGTAACAGTCACAGACAGGAAAACCTTAGATGCCCGTATTCAGCTACTTACCGGATTGTTTTCAGATTTCCAGGCAAAATATATCCTACATCTAAACAAGTATCTGATGGCTACAGACGCTCTCCTGCTTCACTACAGCTTTCCTGTAATAGCAGCAAGACGTTTAGTTTTTAAAATCTTTTAACAGGTTTCCTTCGCCTACAGGGGACTTTGAAAAATATCTAGGGGTGACAGATGACTCAATGGTTAAAAGCACACACTGCTTTTACAGAAGACCTGAGTTCAGTTCCCAGCACCCACTGACATCTGTGACTTATGACTCCAGCTCCAGAGGATCCAACATCCTCTTCCAGATTCCACAGGCACTTGCAGTCATATGTACATACCCCCAACATGCATGTACAGATAAGTGTACAAACAAACATACTAAAAATGAATTTTTTAAAAAAAAATCTGAGAACTTCAAACAGTCCTTACAATAAGTGCTTACCTGTTAACTGAGCAAAAAGTAATGCATTTTAAAAACAGGTAACAAATAAAAGGTGGCCAGGATACCTGGGAGACTCAATAAGAGTCTTTAGTAGCAGGGGCTTATGTTTATATCTGGCTCTCTACATTCTTGTGCCACTTCCTTAGAATGTGGGCAATCATGTTCTGCAGTTGCTGACTTTCAACACATCAACACTGTTTCAAAAACATCTGCAAACTGCATACAAGGAGCGCCTCACATCACAGGACACAGATCCACCTGGTAACTGTATCATTACTACTCATTAGATAAACCTGCTGGGACACAGGGAGCTCTTGGTATATCTGTGTCCAAGATCAAGCATCCTATGAATTTATCTCACAACATTCTTACCAATATAGATTTCCACAAAGATAATTTACAACTTAAGCAAGGCACTGCTCACAGGTCTTTATTACCAGAACCAACATTTCAGTGCTTGCCCACACAGATGAGATGCTCGTTCTTTCAGAGCACTGATGCTCTAGCAGTGTTAGGAAATAAACAGAGGCAGACTAAAATTACATTCTACACTTTCTGGAAGTCATTAGGGTGTTGACCTTGGGAAGGGAGTCTAAAACGTACTGAGCAGACTAAGTAATTTCACTCCAAAAAAGTGAGCACACCTCTACATGCCATCACATACACAGACTTAAGAGTACACAGAAACTGTAGAGAAAGCTTCTTCAAAGCTCCAACTTTGCCCATGAGCAGACTCGTCCTTACTGTAATGCTCACCTGGTCTTCTGCCAGAACAAATATTTTAATGTAAAATTTAATAAATGGGACTAAAGGTATTATGTCTAATTTAAAATTCCATATTGTGTAAACTATTGATATTAACATAATTGAGTTTGTAAACAATCCATTTGCAAGAGCTAACCTTAGACATTGTATTGACCCAAAATATCTAGCGGGGCCCATCTGCAAAATGAAGCATCAACGCCTGGAATTCATTACAAGTGTTACATGTTTAATTTCTCCTGCCCTACAGCTCCATTGTCTCGTAAAATTTTTCCTTTGATGTCCCCCACTAAAAGAATTAAAGGAATATTGTAATTGAAATGTCATCAATAATTCACAAGACCCTCCTCCACAGCAATACATCTGATGAAATATTAATTGAGCTCCACAGACTGACAGTCTGCAGAGGAGCACTTGCCTGTAATTTGAACCGCGAGTCCTGATCTTGCTGTAGCTCAGACCTGCCAAGAAGGCAATTATCTGGATGGTCTTGCCCAATCCCATTTCGTCTCCCAGAATTCCTCCTGCCTGCTGGCAGTGCAATTCCCACAGCCACCTAACACCTGTCTGCTGATACCTACAACAACAAACAACAAGGAAAGAGAATGGCAAATGGTGGGTAATACAGACTGTAACAGAAAGGACTCATGAATTAATCATTTGGTTAGGTTCTAGTCCAGTCAGATAAGCCTGCCGGATGCATGTTTTATATGACTGTTATATTTATAAGGCCATACATTTTTGATCACTTAGGCATAAAAATCATAATTTTTTGTTATAGAATGTTAACACATTTCTAATTAAACTGATAGATGGGGTAATTAGAACTATTTTATTCTTTTTCAACATTAGATATAGCTTGATAAACAAGCATAAACTTACTAGCTTTGACTCACTTTCTGGAAAATAAGAATCTCAAATATTCTAAGTATATAAAGGTCTATAAGTTTTTCTACAAAAAAGAAGTGATAAATTTTTTTCAATCTAAATAGCATCCAAAAAGCACAGCAGAGAACACCAGAACTTATAGCTTATATAGTTGTAAAGTCACTTTGTAATCATATTATCTTTTACTAGGGAAAATTAAATAAAATTTTAAGGCCATAAGCAAGTATGAGTAATAGAACTGTTCTCAAAATTAGTGTATAGCAGATGATTCTGTTGCACAATTAACAGATGTAAAAAGAGCTAATTATAAAGGACAAACAGCATAATAGGTCTTTTAGTATTTTAAAGCACTCAAGGATTTTAACAAAAGTTACAAGATCGGGACTATAAAATTTTAAATATAGGTTTTAAGTAAAAAATAAAACAGTATCTCCCTTTCCCTCTTAAAAAAAAAATCCAGCTGGTCCTTTCCTTACCATTCACATACTCAACCCTAGAAACCTCTAAGGTTTGTTTTGTGTGCAAGTAATAAAACAAAAATATTTTCAGGAGTGGATAATGACCTGATATCATGGAATGATATGAAGATTACCTGCCAAATTAAAAAAAAAAAAAAACATAAGCAAAACTCACTTATGATAAAAGTCAAAGGACAATCTGGCCCAAAGAAAACACCAAAGCTAAGGCTTTTCCAAAGAGAAAGTAGGTTTATTATTTCTACTTTACTGCCTACTGAAATCGTGTCCTGAGACGGGCCTATCCATAGCCTCAGCACTCAGGCTGGGGGAAAATTCCAGGAGTTCCAGGTCTGTCTTAAAAAAAGGGAGAAAGGGAGTTAAGAAACAGACACACACACAGCCAGACAAATGAGCCCATCTCACTGTGGACCTTGGTTCTTGGTGAGCTGTTACTTACCTCCTTTCAGTAGATGTGCCATAATTCATTTTCTCTCAGTATTAAGTCAACTAAGTATAAATCTAGGTGGTAACATCATTGCTCATGTGTAAGAAAAACGTTGAGACACTTACTGCTTATTAGTTTGGCTAATTATAATAAATACATTGAAAATACACTTTGAAGAAAATGATTAAAAAATCAAAACCCAATTAATTATAAAAATAAGACTGATTAATTTGGGAAGACAAGTGCCATAAATGTATCACATGTCCTGAGAGAACAATGTTTCCCGCTGAACAAACCCATTTGCAGGGAGTCTCTGGACCAGGTAGGCTCCACAGTGGGGGTTGGCGGCATATTTAACAGGCAGGAAGAAAAAACTCAGGAAAAGAGGAAGGGAAGGGGACGGGAGAGGAGAGTGACACATAAACAACAAGAATACAAGCAAGCAAAGTTGAAATCCAGAACTGTATGACCCCGAAGTGACCCCATTTTGGAAATAATCTAGAAGAGCAACCCTGAACCAGGGATAATTTGCTCCCTTGGGCCATTTGGCAATATTTACAGACATTGTTTTTTACAAGTGGAAAAGAACAATTAGGACCTCATGCTCAGACGTCAGAGATGCTATTCATCCTACAACACTATGATCAGTCCCTACAGAAAATTATTTGGCCCAGAATGTCAAGGCTGAATTAGCCTTGATATGGAAAAACATCTGGTTTTACATACCTATAATCCTAACACACAAGAGGCCGAGGCAGGAGACTTTCAAGTTTGAGGCCACCCTAGACTACATGATGATACCATGTCTCAAAAGAATAAAAATTAAAAATAAAGAAAACGAAACAAAATAGACTGCTTGTACTCACAGTGCAGAATGGCTGGATTCTAGGCATTGGCCTTCTTCTACCAAAGCAGAGAAGCCCCAAGCAGGTCCAGGATCTCCTAGTGACCACCCTGAAATCAATCCACCTAACACAGGGCCAACACTCTTCTTTCCCTTGGGTCCAAATTTTATTAAAATGGTAAAACTTCAGAAACTAGCAACTCGGGAATTAGGAAAGGAATACTTATCAGTTTAGTGTCTCTTAGAAAGAATCTGGGACTGAACCAGACACTGGATTCCATGTGACACTGAAGAATCAGCAACAGTGGGCTAGGTTTTGCCATCTCCTACCCTAAAACCCCAAGGGTTTTCACAGGGTGCACAATGGGATGTTTTCACAAAGGTAAGAAGTACTACAGAAATAATTGAAGGAGAAATAGTTATGAGGCATCCCAGGAACTGCGTCTCAACAGCCAGAGACTGTATAAAGCCTGGGGAAGGAGCTAGCTCCCACAACCCACACCATAAACAGGCCCTCAGATTTCAGTTGAAGAATATTCACTGATAATGGAATCGGACCCACTGCCTTGGTCAGCAGGGGTATATGGTGAGTAAGGACGAAATATCTGACCTCTGAAGACCTGCGCTCTGGCTCCAGAACCAGTAAATGCCCTGAGTTTTATTGCTTTACATTGTGAATAGTAACTACCATAAAACAACTACACAGCTAAAATGAAAATAGGGGTTAGAATTTAGTTCTCAAATCCTTGAGAAGCATATAAATTTTACTCTTTAGAAAGTTAAATAGTATTTTTATGTTATTGTACAACAGCAAAGAAATTACTAAACTCTGTTATCCCCAAGGGACCAAAGCATCAGAAAATAACCACAAAGAATTGCTGGATCTTGGCATTGTCGCACTAACCCAAGATTGCATTTACTAGTTTGGTGGAGTATAAGGTCAAAACAAATTGAAGTTTTTCATGAGGCTGTTAAATTATACAGATGAATACATTTGCTGGGCAAACTTTCAAAATTGAAATTTAGAAGTTAAACATTATCTTGCAGAAAATAGCACTTAAATGGAAAACTATGTCTCCTGATTCCCTAGGGTGCAACTAAACCCTGTTAATTCAACTCCACTGAATGTAGTGAGTAGAATAAAACTATATCCACAACTTAAAGGCAAACTGGCTAGGCTAAAACTTAATCATAAAAAAGGCCGAGGCCAGGGTTGGAGAGATGGCTCAGAGGTTGAGAGCACTGATTGCTCTTCCAGAGGTCCTGAGTTCAATTCCCAGCAACCACATGGTGGCTCACAACCATCTGTAATGGGATCCAATGCCTTCTTCTGGTGTGTCTGACGACAGCTACAGTGTATTCATATACATAAAATAAATAAATCTTTAAAAAAAGAAGGCGATTGAGAGGCTGGAAAGCGCTCATCAGTGAGGAACACTTGCAGCTCTTGCAGAGGACCCAGTGTGGTTTCCAGCACCCACAGAGCAGCTCACCACCCACTTTAACTCCAGTTCCAGGGCACCTGGCCCCCTCTTCTGGCCTCTGTGTGCACTACATGCACACAGCATACATATAGGTAAAGAACCCATACACATAAATAACTTTTTAAAAACTAGAGTCTCTATTGGTCCTCCATTTTCTTACAATAGAAAATATGAAACCTAGTATCATTTATAAAGTATTTTAAATTATTTTTATAGATATAAAACAGAATGTTTTCTAGAAAGGCATAATTGAGATAAATTTAAAACACTAACAAGCATCTTAAGTATAATAAAGTTAATAGCCAACATACTGACTTTTACATACATTTAGTAAAGCAAAGTTTGGTGCTGTTACCTGTGAAACTTCTTTGCTAGAAAATCTGACACGTATACAAAACTGTGCCTTCACCTTGACTCCTGAGGATGTCTGCAGGCTCACTCTCTGATCATGGAGAAGCCTGTCCTTGTTAAATCACCTTCATGTATAATTTGGGCATTTCTCTTTGCTAGTACAACACAGAAACTATTTTACTTATTCTGTAATAAACAATGACTTCTGAGAAAATAGACTTACTAATAAGTATAATCTTTACTTATCTTTCTACAGTTAATTCTCACTGGGAGCAGCAGTGAACAAACCATTTGCCTTTCTGCACTATGAACTGACTTGTCTGCAGAAATGACCAGAAATATAGGTTCTACCTTCCAGTGGCTCTTCCTCTTCCTCTAGTCAGACCACCCAGCCATGCCACTTTAGTTAGGACTTCGTTTTGCTATGTATTTAATGAGATAAATATCTACCCTTTACTCCCCCACCCCAAATGCCTCCAATCCAAAGAGCCATTAGACCCAGACATAAACTGTAATTTGGGGATGCTGAGTGGTAGAGCACTTGCCTCCATGAGCAAAGCCCTGGATTCCATCCTCCAGCACAATGATCAAATAAATAAATATTATTTGTAGGTCTTGATCTCGCTTGACGTCTCTCAAGAGTACATTGCTTGTCATGTGCATATACACCCCACACATACATAAATAAGCTGAGAAGAAATATGAATAGCATGCTACTTTTTAAGTAGCTATCTTCCATAAGTTTAGGGCATAGCTGACAGAGGACACTAAACTTCATCTTCTCACAGAAAGAAGTTTGCTGCTCTATGAATTGATGATAGGAAAAGGAAATAAACTGTCGAATGGTCTCACTTCCTCTGCACAGCCAAAGCCTCCGAAAGCCAGAAGACTAGAAACATCCTCCCAGTGTATATGTTCACCACAGGAGTCCTGCCCAGCCGTGGAGACCAAGCATGTGTCTCTCAGGCAGCTTCTGGTCATCACAGCACTTGGCCATTTACACAGGGAACTTAAGTCAGCTTCCTAGGTCCTCGAGGTGTTGTCTGGGTCTTACCTTTTGACATTATATAGAAAGACATTATGTGCACATAAAATATTCAGATGCACATTTGGTCAGCTCAAAAAATATTATCCCTTAGGTATGAGTCAAGGTCCTTAGAAGTCAATCAAAATTTTCTGTTTTCATACAGAACTAAAAACAAAAAACTCCTCCAAGGTTTGATTTTAATATCTGTAATGCCTCTTGTTGATTTTAATATATAAATCTTCTTAAATAAATTAATCTAATTTTTAAAATGAGAGGTTTGGTGCCTTAAAATTACTAAGAGCAAAAACATAATTTGATGCAGAGGCTTTTAAATGTGTTGCTTTTAGTCTGCTGAGACAAGTCCATACAGATTCATCAGTTTACAAACACACCCAATGCGCACCTTAGTCAATTTATTATCATCTAATTTTAATGAACAGCATGTGGCTAAAATTTCATTTGACAGCATCTGGATTTGCAATAAATTGCTGCAAGTACCTTCAGGGCCCCCAGGTAACTACTGTGTAATTTCTAAATGTTAATCTGTACACAACAGCTCGATGACAAACAGAGCATACAGAACAAACGGCACGTACTTAAACAGCTTTTTGAACAGAAAACCAGGCACTTTGAAACCTTCGTCAAACTCGGCATCGCTCTCCTCAGAATCTTCTTCAAGCTTCAGGCGTTTCTCTTTGTCCTGCAGCCGAAGCCTATTCCACCTCCTACGGTGAAAAACAAATTCCATTTCCATTATTTCCATTATAAGATGAAAAGAGACAGCTCTAGACTATGCACTGGAAAAGAACAGTGCGTTACTACCCAACACTAACAATCTACAAACCAACTCTCTCTCGTGCCCCCTCCAGTCAATTCTTACTTGAATTATTATGGCTACTCTACAAATATTCCTCTACCTCTCATTTCATTATCATCACCAGTCCCTCCTCTTCAGCACATCCTAAGGGGAAACTCCTCTACTAGCTTCTAAGATACATGACTTTCATCCCAGAATAGACTGGGAAATTTTCAATATAACTGAACATTTGGTAATTCAGTTTAACAAGAGCATATTGTATTTAGAACTGATATTTCTCTGCTGAAAATAGTCACAGGATAAAAATGCACTATTTTAAAATAAATACAACAATTTTTGGTCAAAATTGTTACATAAGGAATTTTTTCTAATTACTCAACTGAAGAGAATCAGCAGCAGTAGGCACTGACAGTCACTGCTCAGAAAGAATGTGTTACAGACAAACTTAAATTTAGAGAAAAGATGAACAGTGGTATTTCAGAAGCGTGATGTCGTATCTGTTTTACAGGCTGTGACAACCTATAGAGGTCCTATTTAACTAGTTTATATCCTACAACTGTACTGAACGCTAGTGCTGTGAGTAAAAAAAAAATACAATTACCAAGGTAAATAACCTTGGATTCCGTTATTTAAAAACAATTATGACTTTCTTTACGTGCATACACTGACATTCTAAATGTTACAACGCGGTAGAAATGGAACAAAGCGTGACTACTGATAACTGCCTCCAACCAAAGGCTCAGAAGACAAGAGCAGCGCACAGAGGCTTAACTTCTAATGACTGCGCAAGAGGAGCAGAGGATGTCTGCAGAAGCTGAGAAACATGAGAGGATAAGGTGTGCACATGCTGGCTGGAGAACCCATAACGAAAGCTGCAGAGGCCACAGGCCCGAGAGATGGGCAGCCAGCCCCTGCAGAGGCTACTAGCAGATGGTCAAGCACATCCTTCAAAATTCAGCTCTTCGAAGTAACTAAAACTTGCTTGTGCTCAGTAAGAAAGCACTAGATGGTAATGTGAACTGTCGGTCTACCATGGCACCTCTTTACAAAACACTTCCAAAGACCACCTCTTCTTTCCATTACTAGCTGTCTTCCTGAACAATTACCTCTATGCAACTAACCAGGTGAGTCCTCTGGGTGACCGCAACACCCTGCTGTTCTGCTGACTCTTGTGCCATTTTCAAATGTACTATAGTGCAATGGTGTGCCTCAGTGGTTCTCAACAGGGACAACTGTTGTTTCCCTTCATGTGCACCTAGGCCACTCTGACAATGCCTGAAGACATAGCTGGTCATTACAGAGGCTTCCTGCTGGCCTCCTGTAAGGGGAGCCCAAAGCTGCTAGGCAGGCTAGCACACATGTCCTCCTCAGCTCAGTGACTATTCTTGCCTATTGTGAAGGTGACTGTGGGTCAGTTCTTGGATGAGGAGATTACAGAGAAGCTTAGGGAAGGATGGCAGGCTTAGGACAGCCCAATCTTACCTAGCTTCACATATCAATAAGGCCAAGACAGCCTTGGAATTGTAGGAACTGTTCAGAGAACATGCTAGAAAGGTGTAGTCATTCTCCTGATGCACAAATCTGAATGTGCTACAGTTCCAGGTAATGATGAGACAATCCTTGGCACCCAAACCCTAAGCATCAAAAGTAAGCATCAAATATCTATAAAGTAAGACACCTCTACTCAGAAAATCCTGCAGGTAAGGTGACACTCCAAGAATCACAAAAGCTATCCCTGGCACTTAAAGAGATTTCATTTGCATTTATAGTTAATAATTTTGCAAGGAGGGAAACAGAAATCCCAGAAGGTACTGGCTTTGGCAGTCTGGAACAAGATGAACAATGGCCTTTCCATATTACATAGTACATTTTCACTCACAGGTAACCAACCACTCAATGTTTGTGGCTGTTAAATTTCCCACCACATCATCCTGCATTGACAAGATTGCATCTCCTCATCTTGCCTTCCTCTCTCTGTCCTAAAATATACAGACATCCTGTTGCCACAGAAGCCAGCACCTAGGAAACCACAGAAGCCACCACAGAAATGATTACATCCCAGAGCTTTCTACTTCAAAGAGAAAGATGACAGCATTTAACGTTTGGCCAAAGAATGAGCAAAGGTGGTGGGGCTAAATCATTCCAGTCAACAAGCACCTGAACCACTGTGAGGACAAATCATCCCAGAAGAACCTAAAAGACAGAAAACATGACCTCATGCACGTGGGTGGGGCTACAGACAGCAATACATCCTTGTGTAGACTGGGGCTTACCACCTAGGGAGTGCCCCCAAAAAGGACATGGCATGCTCAGGAAAGATAGGAGAGCTGTAGCCACCCAAATACCAAATGACATAGTGTGGTAATGGAATGCTTGTCTGACATGTGGGCCAGGGCCTGGGCTCCATACCACTTCTTCCAAGAAAAAGAAAAAGCAGCAAAGCAGAGAAAAAGTGGCTTCCCCATCCAAGGTGCTGACAAGAACCTTTCTGTTGGTGGTGGTGTATACGTGTAAGTTAGATCCACACATGCTGTAGTATACATGTGGAGGTAGACAATGTCCATTAGTGGGTTCTCTCCTTCTACCCCTACATGGGTTCCAGGGTCAAACACGGATGGTCAGGCTGCCACAAGCATTTTTACCTCCTGAGCCATCCCACCAGCCCAAGCATCTTCTTGACAGTGCCCTTTTTAACATGACCTCTAGGATCCAGCTTGGCCTAGGGCCCAAAACCCCACTGAACACTGTTATAGCTTCTAAATGCATGACCCTCTGGAGAACATTCCAGAGCAAACCATGACAGGTACCCTTAACCCTCAGGAAGAAACTTAACCTTGCAACTAAGTGTCCCAAAGAGCCTTGGGAAAATCAGTGATGCCTGCTTCCCTGGGCTGTATGAAGGACTGGCCAGGGTGCCACCTGCAAAGCAGTCCACACAAGAGCGAGAATCCAAGTGCTTAACTAAGACGAATTATGTATGATCATGCATGCTTGTTGAAATCGCCATGCTCACCCTTTAAAGGGAACTACCACTTCAAACTACCTGTTTACAGAGGGGAAATAGAGGCAATATGCATTTCCACACAATCTATGTGCAGTAATGCAATGGCCCTCAAAGGTTCCACAGAACTACTAGAAAGAATGTATGTCAGCAAAAACCACGACACTTGATCAACAGTAAATTATTACCAATGATGTGACCAAACAAGGATACCCCGCCTTCAGAAAACACCTGCTGAATATCTAAACTTAATAATAATAAAAAAATGTTTGCTATGGACTAGGAATGTAGCCCTATGGCAGGGCACAGTCTTAGAATGTACAAGCCTCCAGATTCAATCTCTAGCACCAAAGACAGAAATAAAAATTTGACCATAAATGTGTATAATGTCTGAATTACAGCTGACTTTTATATGACAGTAACAAAAGGCACATGCAGAATTACTAAAAAATTGGCTGGTGGCAGTAAATGGTCCAACACTTAACTTTTCAGAAAAACAGTAACTTTTTCATGTTCTCCATCCTCTCATTTAAAAAACTCCATACATGTAATAGTCACAGCTGCAGCCACATAAAGCTAAAGTGCCTGGTGTTCCCTGGCAGAGCTTCTAACTCCTCAGACAACTGCCACATTCAGCCTGCTGCCGACTCCACTGGCAGCCACTTAGAGGGGAAGCCAGTGAGAAGCATAAACTTAAATTCTCATCAGATGCAGGCACAGAAAACACACGTTGGCTTCCCTACATGCCTGCAGGAATGTGAGCCTGGCCCAGGCCCTGAAATCTGGGGCTGATGCTGCAATAATGTCTATCAGAAGCAACCCAGACCCCAAATAACCAGCTGAACTACACCAAGGCCCACATAAGCTACTGGGGTGCCTTGTCAATGAAACCCTAAGTACATACCTAAGCTAAATGCCATCATTTACTATGAGTTTGTTTTAGAATTTCTAACATTCCAAGGAGAGTTGGATTACATAAATGGAAAAACACAGCTGAGTGCATTATGCCATGCCTTGTTATGTGTCCTTGATTCTCTTCAACTGAATATATAGTCCTCAGCCTATGTCCTCCAAACATGTACATTTTCATACTTGGCAGACCCTTCAGATACCATGTTCCTCTGCCTTAGAGGAAGCTTTTCCTGACCAAGTAGAGTTAGGCATCTGGTCTACCAAGTGCCATCCTAATCTTATGACATCCTAAGCACAGTAGGGGTCTCATGTACAGTGTCTGCCTGTCAGCGTATCCTGAGATCCTTATCTGTCTCCTGATTCTAGCAGGAGCCAGAGGCCAGAGACGATGGGCACAATACCCTAGAGCTCACACTGCTACTAAATAAATGCTGAACAACGACCTATGGGTTTGAGACGAGAAAGAGATGCAGAGAAGCATCGTTTGAAAATGACATAAGTGGGTCATCCAAAAATGTTTCTAGAAACTTCCTTTTCTACCTCATTGAGAGACTGTCTCTTGCTTGTTTTCTTACTCCTACCCACCTGACCCTAAAGCCCCAACCTTACTTTGCCTACTAATAAGCATTATTATAGTCTGGGACAAAGAATGACCCATGAAAGAGGCAGCTAGCTACAGTGTCAGAGAAATTCTTGGAATCTTAGAGTAACAACAATTTAAAAAGAGATAAAGGGAAGCTCATCACTTTGAACAATTAAAAACAAATTCATAAAGTAAAATTTCCTTATTTTCAAAACTGAGCTCAATTTTCAGATTCCACAAAGCATCTACTTGGTTACAAACTGGTTTCTGTATCCTAGCCAGTAGGAAGAATCAGGGACCCCAGTTTTGGTTCCAAGGTTGCCCAGGATCAATTGAAAAGGATGGGTAAATACTCCACAACTCAGAAAAGAGCCCTTCTTGGGCTGGGAATGGAGTTGCTACCTCTGATCTATGTCTGTATCACTAGGACAGGAATGATGCTTGGGGTGAGCTCTTCCTCCTGTTTTCCTTTATGTTGTCCTTGTAACCACTGCAGCTTCAAGCAAACTGAACACTAAGTACCATATTCTCTTGGGGAGGTCCCACTTTCTGTAACCCTGTCCGACTCCAGCAGTGGCCATTAGAGTAGAACTCACTGTGACATGCACTGAGAGAACTAGATGCAGACAGAGAGCTGTTTCACAGGCTTTAACTGGGAAGGAGGGGCCTAACTCCAGAAAACCTCATTCCTCACTGTTACATGTATGTCCTCAACCATGCAAAGAGCCCCATAGTGTTCTGCTACAAAGACCAAATGAGATACTGTATTACAATATATAAAGAAACCATATACGTATTACATAGCATCTGGTAATTCTACTATGTATGTAACCTTTACCAAAAAATGTAAAATCGAAGCTGGAGAGATGGCTCAGCAGTTAAGAGCACTTGTTATCTTGCAGAGGATCTGGATTCAGTTCCCAGAACCCACATGGTAGTTCACAGTCATCTGTAACTCCAGTTCCAGGGGATGGCGGCCCTTTCTGACATCCATGGACACCAGGAACATAGGTGGTACACATATATTTATTCAGCCAAAAACAGTCATATGCATAACAAACCTTTTTCAAGTTTTAAATTTTTAAACTTTAATTTACTTTTATCTTATTTTATTTTGTGTGTATGGATGTTTTGCCTACTGTCTGTAACATTTCCATGCCTTATGCCCACAGGGCAGAAGAGAGTATTGAACTTCCCAGAACTAGAGTTCTAGACAACTGTACAACCCCCTGCAGATACTAAGAACTAAATCCAGGTCCTCTGGAAGGTCAGCAACTACTCTTCTGCTAAGATATCTCTCCAGCCCATTTTTAATTTAAAAAAAGAAAAGAAAAAAAATCAAGAAATATTAGTTAACTGTAGTTTAAACATGAATAACAAATAAACATTCAAAGCAACTATTGCAGCTGGGGTCACAGTGCAGGCCATCATCCCAGCACTGAGGAGGTAGAGCAGGAGGATCAGAAGTTCATAGTATATCAAACACAGAGTTTGAGGCCAGTTTGGTCTACATGAGACTGTCTCAAAAAAGAAAAAAATTAAAGAACAAGTAAACAAACAACAAAAACTATGCAATGCACACCTGGGCCAATTGGATCTAAACCTGCTGCTGACCAACCCCCTTGAGCACAGAAGACTGCTCCACCCCATCCCAGCCTCTCAAGATGGATAAGGCATTATAGGTATGACATCCTATATCAAATATAGCAAGGGGTCTAGAAAGCAAGGCATGGAAGACCACAGAAGAGCCTCAAGAAAGGATCCTTTAGAGCAGTACTGTGAGGGTTCACAGTATAACCTTGAACTACCTGGGCAGGGCTCTGGTGCCCCCTAGTGTTTGCAAAGGAGAAACAACCATTAACAAAGGTGCTCACATTCGTAATCTAACAAAAAAGTGCAAACAATACAAAAAGCATAGCAGCAGTAAAATTAAGTCTGTAACAGGTAATACTTATGCATACATACTAGCCCCAACTGTTAAGCTGCCTTTTACTTAAGATCAATCATCTCAAGTAAAATCATGTGTACAGCATCTGTAATATCTTCACGGCTCTTCATAGACTTCTTTTTAAGGTTCATCCTAGTTTGTCAGAACCTTTGCTTGTGGCACGAGGACTCAAGGACAGTCCACAGTTATAGGCTCCTGCCTGTGGTCTTGTCTGCTGTGGTCTTGCCACCGTGGCAGGGTAAAGTTCCCGTTCCTGTTTTATAGATGAAACATGATCTCACAGCAAGTGTGACCCTCTAACTTCACGGCCTATGACTTCTGACTCAGATGTGAGAGCTGGCTAGCCTCGGACATGTTTTCTGTTGGTGTTCTGTTGGCAGTGGCAGGGTCAGTTTGCCCCCCTGGTGGGGCTGGCGGGGGGGGGGTGTATAAACAACTTTCAGGAGTTGGTTCTCTTCTTCAATTTTGGCGAAGACTTGCTCGTGATTTATGCCACTGTAAGCCAGCCTGTGAGTTCCCAGGACCTTCTCCTGTCTCTACCTCCCATTTCACTGTGCTAGACCACATCACACACAGCTTTTCACTTCCAGGAACTAAACTAAGGTCATCAGGTTTGTACAACAGGAGTTGTTACCCAGCAAACCATCTCTTAACCCCCTGGACAAATTCTGAGATCACATGTATATCTTATATATTAAAAAGTACTTCTACATCTTCAGACTTAGAGTCAGAGGCTGATGAGTAGCACTGACTGAGGTCACTGGTGTCACTGTGTTCCAGGCACTAATCTAGGCAGTTCCCATTTATTAACCCCTTCAACAGGATAGTTATTTGACTTCTTCCCCAGAGAGAGACGAACTGGGGGAAATGGAGATGTACACAGACACCAGCCCAGTCCAGCAGGCTCCCCAGTATCCCCCTTCCTGGTTACATTATAGTGTCTCTCAGTGGGTGTTTTCCAAACTTCCAGCCAAAGGATCAGTGATGACCTTTATAATGAGGGCAGGCCAAAGCTTACCCCTTCAACTTCCGCCCTAACATCAGCAGCACACAGTGGCCGTCTGTACAATTAGGCATACAGACTTTGGGCCTGGTTAATTTCTATGTGTGAACATTTGTACAAGATTTTATAATAAAGTTTATTATGAAAAAATCAGCAATTGCTTCAGTGCGGCAGCATGACTCCACCCCCACCTTACACAAGGAAAGCCACAACCCACTGTCACCTGACACCAACAGACTCTCCCAAGTCACAGAACAGCTGCTTGGCAGTTCTGACTACAGATGATCTGAGCTGAACCATCCCGAGAGACACACTTAACACCAGACAAATCAATGGACACAACTGCCCACACCAACCCACTACCAGAACAAAGTACGCCTATTAACGGGAACTGAGTCAAAACATGAGCATGCCCCTCCCAGACTCCACTGTCCTCACTGCCCTGGTCTCTCCACTGTCTTTACACTGCACAATTTAAGGCTGGAAATGGGGAAAACACATCATACAGTCAAATCACTGTTAACAGTGAAATTTCAAAGTCAAGATCATTCTCTGCTCATTGTTATTTCCATGACAGAGACTCTACAACAGCAGCACAGTGAGAAACGTCTGGTTTTTAGCAGTGTACCCAGACACTAAGCTGTGTATCTAACACAGTTTGCACTGTGCTCTGCAATAGGTTTTCTGCTTCAGACAGCTAAGAATCCCTTGCAGATTAGTCTCATTTGCTAAATTGAGATACTCAGTGTTTTACTTTTCTTCTCTCCCTTTTTATGGTCTATCTGGGTGGACTTAATTGGCACATCTGAGCAGATGAAATACCCTCAGTTAGGAGTCCAGATCTCACAGAGTAAATTAAGACTGATGCAGACAATTATGCCCTAAGCCGAGAATAAAAGGTGTGCACAGAGCAGGAAATGGAATTAGTCTTCATTTGTGTCTTGGTTTTGTCATTTCAAAGCCAGCATGCTCTCTAAGAAAACATGCTGGGGGGAGGGGGAGCAACTTTCTTTTCCCCTTAAAATCTAGATTCCTAAAAAGAAAGTTAAAAAGAATGGCTTATTTCCTTGATGAAGAATTGGGCTCCTGGAAACATATTAAGAACAATTTTCAAACTGTTATATTTGGGTTTCTAGACCATATCCTAGGTATTTGAGAAATCAAATTTTTAGGGCTTCTAAAAAGGTGGAAATAAATCAATCTGGCTTTTGCTTAAGTATGTACATTCTAAAACTGCTGACTGTCTATTCAGTCTAAGCAAGGATCCATCCAAGCAAGGTTCCATCAGAGGAACAGAAACAATCCAGCCTAAACCGGATGTTGGTAAAAGGAAGAGAAAGAGGCTCCACAGCACAAAGACTGGAGCTCTGTCTTCAGCAGGAACTGGACCCCGGCAGGGTGGAACTGATACCCCTACCCCGCAGTGAGGAGACACTCCATCTTGGAGATAGTGCTGTAAGTCCTCTGAGCAGACCCAACTGCTCTGAATTACTCACAGCCTCCCCTTCCCACAGCTCTTCAGTCAGTATCTCACCAAGGTGGGGATGGAGGAGGAAGAGGAGTATAGTTACTCAGACTGTCACTGCACCAGAGGCCATCCTTCGTCATCCAGTCATAGAGGGCTGATTTCCCAAATGAGACCCTTCAACGTTTATCCTAGCTCACTTGAACCCTTTCAGAGTCTGACCCTTAGTAACACAAGGGACAACCTGTTCCTCCTCAGAGATGGCCATGTGCACAAGCCAAATCTCCATACTAGGATCCAACTCAGCCAGACTGAAGAAGCAATAAAAATTTAAAAATCATAAGAATGTACTAAAGTGAGTTAAATCTGTGTTTCTGAGCCATAAACTCGTACATTTGACTCCAAAATAAACCACCCCTGCTGTTCTTTTGAGATAAGAGCTATTTCTTTTGCTGATAGTGATCAAAGTTTAAGAAGCCATCTCCCTAAACCATCTCCACCTCCCAGATTCCAGGTTTCTGTTTGGTTTTAGCCATAAGAGAGGCAGCTATGTGCTGTTTCTTGGCACCACCTTGTGGTCACACGTGGACACCGTACTTTCCACCAAACCACAATGGAAGGCAACATTTTCAACATTTCCCAGCTTCAAGCCTCAGCTTAGCAGCGAGACCATGGGCAAGTTGATTATATTTGTGAGGGATACTTAACCATAACAAGACAAAAACAGCTATGTATAAAACCAAAGTCTGGAATAATGAAAAAAATATGTAAAGATTTTTCTCATCTTGATATTGCTATATATTTACAATTAAAGTAAGTAAGCGTGGTTTCTGACCTCTCCCATGTCTGCCTGACTGGAGATGAGGCCTGGGCGAGGACTATCTCAAAAGCAACACCACACTGTTTTCGGGTGGAAAAGAGAAAGCAATGCACCTCAAACCCCAACATTACTAATTTTTTCCAATGGCATCAAAGGCTGAGCCTCTACTCTACCCCAGGCCCTCTTACATAAGCACAACTGTCAAAGCACACAAGGAAAGCTGTTGGAGAAACCCAATCAGCCAAAAGCTATGGTCTCAAAAGAGAAACAGAAACGGACATACAAATCTTGGCGGTTACCAACACAGTGCCATAGCCATGCTCGGACAAGCTTCTGGGTGGGATTCTCAAGCGAGGCTTGTACAGTCACTCCCAGGGTCAGGGACCAGTCTGTCTAAGTTCTGCTCCAGTGCCTGCTCCTTATTACGAATGTACAGGCAGTTCATTCAGCAGCTTAAGTCACAGCTGGCTGGGACCAGAAATAAAGCTTCTAGGCATGAATTAAAGCTAAATGATAAATGCTAAACTTCCTGCTGCCAACAAAAAGCAACAACGAAAGTCTCTGGAAATGAACTTCCTCCATGGCTCTCACCTCATCTGAGCAGTGCTGACTACTGCTGGGGAAGGAGGCCAGAGCCCAGGACAGTTCCATTTTACCATCTCAGGCAACTAGCTGTAAGAACACTGTTGATGTCCCCTTACCCACCCTCTGGAGCTAGGACAGACATCACAGAAGGATGCTGGCTCTCTTTCCCAGGCCTGGATCACCCAGAGAAAGCCTAGATCTCCTGGAAAACAGACCACTACTCCAAGAGACATGGGAAGGGAAAGAAGCCCAAAACCTAAGATCTCAGTTATCTTTCCAGCTGGCTGACTGTCAAGAAATTTCAGCACTATGACAAAACCAAAAGCACCTACAGAGAGAACTCTAGATTTCCTGATTTAACTAGCAAGGTCTCTGAGGGGAGCAGTGCTGAGCTGCATGTCCTTGTCACTGTCATGAAATATTCTCTTTCCCATGACACAGCAGAGGATCTAAGGCAAATTTAGCATGGACCACAAGGAGCACAGCAACATATCTGAGCTAGTGAGTAGATGAGGCCTGCGCCAGGATAAACTTCCTCAGAGTCTCCTTCCACCTCATCTGCACTCACTGCTCCCTTCACACTAAGGTTCTGCATCTGTTCATGGCCACTAATAGCAGCCTGCTGGCTCCTTACCAGACTGGTTATGTCCACTAACAAGCAGCTACCAACTCCTTACCGGAAGTCCTCTAAGCCAGTCCCAGGATGCAGACAAGCACAGGCATGTGGAAGCAAAGGCCAAGCTACAGAGCTGCCCTTGATTCACAACTGGGAAATGCGCACTCATCACCCAGGCAGCAAGTGTCAGGCACAGTACAGCTGACTCGACCAGCATGCTGGAAAAAGGTTACTACTCTGTCCTAGCATCTAGCCTTAACTAGGCAAGTGGATCTGTGTCTTGCCAGGACACAGATAATTCAAAACATGGGGTGAGTTATCAGTTCCAGAAAGTCTATTTAGCTTGGAGATTTCTGAAGCATGAGCATTATGTAAAGAAAGCCAATCCTAATGGAGACCCGTGTACCTCCAGCAAGAACAAGAGCCCACAAACACTGGCTTCTAAGCATGGCTCCTGCTTTAGAATATTCAGAGATCTGACCTACAGCAGCTCCCCAGGCCCCACCTGAGGATCTGAGTGTATGAAAGGATAAGAAATGCACAGGGAGGGACAGCCCTGCACAGTTTACATCCGAGACTCAGCTGAGAGCTTGGGCCTAATCAGAAGACAGAGGGTTTCAACTATGGCTGTCTAGTTCTAGAGAAGGTATGCCAAAATCTTAACCAATTAAAGACTATTTTCTACACTGGAAACTATGCGTTTATTCTGATGATTCTGGTCATTCTGTGGTCAGAACTCTGACGGTCTTGTTCAGTCTAAGAACTACTACTATGACTCCATCTACCTACAGAGATCAGCAGTCATAACAGAATTCAATGAATGACAAATTCCAGACATTAATATGCTTCTCAATCCTTAGCTTTTTATTTTCTTTTAACATCCTCCATCGAAAGAGCACCAACAGAGATGTAATATAAACATTTCAATGTGTATATCTGCCGCTTAACAGCCTTAATAACTAGCTATAAAAATTTAAGAGCTATCGTATTTTGGTGGCAATTAAGAATTATTGATATTTCTGAAATTCATTTGAGATTTTACTGTAACTTTAGCAAAAAATGGATTATGATATGGCTTTGGAAATAATAAATTGTTTTACAATCTTAACATTATTAAAAAAAACTTATTGCCATGAAATTAAACTGTACCCATATTTAAAATTCAATCAAAATAAATTGCTATGTTTAAAATACATTTAATATTGACCCAGTTTAATGAGAAGACTATATATTGCTCCATTTAAAATCAATATGCTATGATTAACATTTTTATTAATTTTCTACAGTAAAGACTGACACTATTCACTGTTTAAGGGTACTTCAGTATTCCTCAGACACTACAGCTATAGGTATGCACACTGACATATGCTGCAGTGGTAAGCGACCAGCATAGGCCCCTCCCTGTCCATGCACTACCACAAGGAACTACTGCAATGGCAGTGTCACTGGGCCTCGACTTACCTTTAAGAAACTCTGAAAAGGTCATGCAATGTACTTGGACTTTGGACTAGGGTTACAGCACCTCAGAACTAAATAAAATCAATGGCCAGCTTTCCCAGGGAGGCACATGAACCTCTTCTAAAAACACTATCAATCAGCTTCCCCTCATCGAGAAAGAAAGCACTGTTGAGGACTACCTACAGCCATCCCAATAGTAAATACTTCACTAGTGCCATGGTTCCTTTTCTCCTCTGATCTCTTCAGAATCCCTGCGGAGCTCACAGAGAAACCCTGTGCCTGTGGTGTGTGGAGTGCTTGCCTGGCTCACAGAAACCGCCAGCAATGGTGACTGTAACTCCATAGACACTCATCTCCCCATCAGCTCACACCAAGTGCTGACAAAGTCCTGAGCGTAAAAGCCAACCCAGCCTCAGCAATGGTAGATGGAAGCAAGGGGGGACGTGTGTTGTGCATTCAGCGTACCCTCAGCATTTCAGTAGTCTATAATTCTGTAGACAACTATTCTCTCAGAGTCAAGGGAGGAGGTATTTGAAATAGAACATCTCTCATATGCCAAAACACACATTTCAGCTTTTTTTCTAAAGGAAATTTCTCTAAAGTGAATATCCTACCTCATAAGGAAACAAAACCCAAGGTAGAGCACCCCATTTTCCTTCCCTGACACTTGCTGCAGGGCGACAATGCTGAGTACCAAACACAAAGCTGGTGTCAGACCTCTCAGCTCTTGCCCAGACTTCCCCTCGGCTCCTCATCCCAGACTTGCCTCTCAATGAGAATAAAGACTGAAACCTTTGGGGCCAGCTCCACTAACGACTCCATGTTCAGGTCACTGTGGGCTAAGGCAGCAAGCCCAGCTTCTGCACAGCTGGGTGTCTAGTACAGTAGGGATCTGAAATGCAGAGATCTTTAGGGTGGCCTCCTCATGCCCCGGAAGCAGCAGAGGTCCCACATACTAACCTTAACCGCTGCTTATAATAATCCTCATCTCCATCGTCTTGGTGCCTGGCTACCTTGCGGCCTCCTCCTCTTCCTTCCATAGCTTCATCTTCCTCCTCAGAACTTGGAAAAAAGTCATCGTTGATCTCCTGTACTGGGACTTTCTTCCGGCATTTTTTCCCTTTCCGAAGTGGCTTCAGCTCATAGCTAACATCATCGGAAGACAAGCTGGCTATCCCTTCCCCTTCTTCTTCCTCTTCCTCCTCCTCCGCATCAGTGGGAGAGGACCCAGACTCCTCACCCTCAGTGTCTCCCTGGGCCTCTGGCCTCACCTCAGGCTCCAGAGGTTTCTTCCTGCTTGGCAATGCCACTTTCCCCTGGAACTGCAGCGCCCTCTTCTGGAGCTTCCTGATGTGCTTCTTCAGGCGCTTGTCTGTTTGAGAGAGCACTTGGCTTCTCTGGTCTGGCTTGGTTTCACTTGGTCCTCGGCTTGACTCAGATATAACCACAGCTTTTTTAGCTGTCCTTTTATTAGCAGCTTGTTTCTTCCTTTCAAAAGAAAGTTGTGCTTGGTCTGCCAAATATTTTTCAAAGCCTGATGCTTCATTGAGCATTATTTTTCTAGGCTTTTTCTCCTGTTTCTGAGGGGCTGGGGTACCAAACGGTGTCATCTGGCCAGTGCGGATAAGTTCTTCCCAGGCAGTCTCCTGGGCAGGCATGAGCATACTGCCAAGACAAGATGGCCCTGGCTCTGAAAGGGAAACAACAATGAAGACTCGAGTAAAACTCTCAAAAAGCACACAGAAAAACAATCACTCACTCACAGATGGTAAGAATTTCCAGGAACTCACAAAATAAATCAGTGGACTGAAGCACAGAGTAAAGTTTACAACCCATGTGTATGTACTATATTCTCAGTAATTTTTCCCCCAAATATGACACTGTATAATATGGTACACAACACAATGCAGCCACTTTTTAAAGGATGAAGTTCTACACCTGCACAGTTCTACACAGAACTAAAAGATTATGTGAAGTGAAACAAGCCAGGCATAGAAAGACAAGGACTGCATGCCCTCCCTCACATGCAGAATCTAGAACAGCTGATCTTCACAACGCTAAGAGTAGAATGGGAACTATCGAGAGATGAGAACATCATCCAGGAGGAAAGAGAAGGCTGACCCATGGTACCAAGTCCCAGTTAATAGACGGGGAAGTCTGTGGTGCCATTCCAAGGGAGAAGGAGTGCACAGAGTAGTAACAGATTGTGTTGTTTCAACAGCTGCAATAAGGTTTTAGATGTTTTTTACCATTAAAAAAAATGATAAATCTTTGAGAAGATGAATATGTTTAATCTAATTTACACACTACACAATATATATACATTGAAATATCACATGACACCCCATAAGTACACTAAATGTTTACCTACTATATATACATTAGTTCATGTGATAGATAAATGTGAATAAAAATGTATCACAGTATAGTCATACTTTCTGTACAAAGGTAGGCTTATCTACACATTATTGGTTACTCACAGACAAACTTATCTGTGCTTGCTCATCAAGAAGTAAGCCATGACAAGTGATCCCCTACGTTCTGTCATTGCTTTGCCCGACATTCAGATGGACCTTAGTTCATCTAAAGAATCAGCATGCCTATCTAAGAAAGACAGAAAAGTACTGCACCTCCTACCTGGTCACGACAAGTCACTAGTATCTGACTGTTTAACCCTTTAATATTGTCACAAGACACTGTCATCTAGTTGAACTGCATTCATAGCTATCTAGGGATACATGTGGCCCACAGGACACAGGTGGGACATGCCTGGGTGTGTTCCTGTCTGCCTGCTAGGACTGGTATTCAGTATGAAATCCACACTGATTTAGTGTTCAATTGAGTTGAATTTATTACCTGACTGTTACTAATATGCTGTGACTATATGACTTTCTCTTTCCACTATTAATGTAGTGTGGATGGTCTCTAGGCTTGGGCTACTAGGTTTTAGAACAAGGATACCACGAATACTCTGTACACATCCTTTGGAAATAACATCTGATTCTTAGTCTTTAGAACAAGGCTACCATGAATACTCTGTATACAGCCTTTGGTAATAACATCTGATTCTTTGGTCTTTAAACCAGGCTACCATGAATACTCTGTATACAGCCTTTGGTAATAACATCTGATTCTTCAGTATGCTAAGGTTTAGCAGAAACTGCTGGAAAGATTTGCAAAGTGGCACTACTTAAGTTTCAGTAGTGTTTAAGAGTTCAAATTGGCCCACATTCTTGCCATTCCATGACTTCAGAGACTCCCAGTGAAAACAGAAGGCCTTTCAAATCCGTGCCTATGGACAACCACTTTTCTGTACAAAATCTTGTTCCTAGTCTCTGTCTTAACCTTTCTTCCAGTTTTTTTTTTCACTGCATCATAAATTCAAGTCCTGTGCATGTTCTACAAATATCTTCTCCCACCTCTCTTCTGCAGCCTCCCTTCTCCCAGTCTGAACACTCTCTTGACAGGCAGAAGCTCCTGGCTGTTTCCAGAGTCCATTTAGCTATTTAACTGTCCTCTTCCCGTGCATACTTTACACTTCTGGTCTTGCTTCAGTCCTTGCCTCATCTGCCCCAGGATCATGGCAGTGTCTCCCTGTGTTATGTTCACAAAGCCTTTTTATCATTAACATTCAGATCTATAAACTGCCTGGAGTATATTTTTGGAGGTAATATATACAATGGATGGAGATTCCTTTTATTTTCACGGAAATCAGTCTTTTGGTCAAGAGTGTTCATTATAGCACTGCTTGCTATCTTCATCATAATCAAGTAATTATACACAGGTGGGCCTGTTTCTGGAGCCTTCCATCCCATCCATCAGCCTGGCTGTGTATGCAACACTTAGTCACTACAGTTTTATACTGAACCTTGGCATTTTGCTTTCTTTTCTTAAGTAAGGAGGGGTAAGACAGGGTCTTACTCTGTAGGCTACACTGGCCTCAAATTCACAGCCATCCTGCTGATTCAGCCTCCCAAGAGCTGAAATTGCAGATTTTAGCACTAGCTTGTCAATAACCTCTACCTTCAGCCTATGTTTTATACATGCCATTTGTCACTTTTTTAAATAAAAGGCTCAGATTTATATTAGGGTAGCACTGAAACTACAACTGGCTAAAAATGTCATCTTTACAATACAGAATCACCCAACATCAACCACAGTAAATCACCACATTTACTTAGGCTTTCTTTGTCAATAACATCTTGTAGTTTTTAGATGTATAAAACATTGTGGAACTGCTTTTTTCCTAAGATATATTTCTAGGTATTTGGATTATAACTGGTACCTGTGTTAAGTATTATCTTTTATTTTTCCTATCATACAAAAATAACTAATTTTTATATACTATGTATTCAGTGCTATTATTATAAGTCTTGTGATAATTCCATAGCAATTCTTTTGAATCTTCTTTCTTTCCCACCTTTACTCACTGAGTTTCTTTTCCTCTGTTCAAACAGGACTGTGTACAGCTGAATAGAGAAGGTAAGCAAGTGTACCTGCTGCCCTGCAGATCACACTGGCTAAGGCAGATCTCCAATCTGTCCTCATCCCACCTACATACAGGGAGGGGCTGCTGCTAAGCTGCATAAGCATCATGTGCAAAGCAGTGAAACCATGTCCCCAGGGAAGCATGTGGGCAGTACACCCCTGACACCTGCTACATGGCTTCAGATAGGCTGAGAGAGGTCCACACCCACCAGTACAGAGCAGGGCCCCCAAAGCCTGGCTACCCGGGCAGTCAGCTCTATGGCCTCTGCAGACAGGGCCCAGTCTCCAGTAATGGCTAGTGGTCAGACAGGAAAGTATCCTGGGAACCAAGAGTTCAGAAAAAAGAGGCTACGGATTTGTAAGGCATCAGATCTTAGGTGGCTCCAAAAACCATGGGAAATGGATGAGAAAGTCAGGGAGAGGAAGCAACAGGAGCACTCGACATGTCCTAAGCAGTATCACCATTTAAGATACTGCTGGATAAGCTACCAAAAATAACTAACCAGAACTCACCAGAGGGCAGAAGAGAAGCCAGGAGACAGTAGTCTGACACTATCTCAAGGCATCCTCAGGCTGAACTCAGCAGAGGTGAAGAGGCATCAGGATTTGCAGAGTTACCTATGAACTCTGTATCAACAGAACTAAAGAATTCAGGCTTCACATAGACAGAAAAGATCTCCTTTACCAATGAGAAATCCAGTGCCCATGTGGCAGAAACTACAGTAGCATAGCAGAGCCTATGAGACTGAACTTTAGAAGCACATCTAAAGCCAGGAGTGAGGACGTACACCTGATATAGGAGGGCCACAATTTTGAAACTAGCCCAAGGTACACAGTAAGATCTTGTTTTAAATAATGGAGGTTGGGGAGCACATTTGTTTTCTCCAGCGTTACATTCTTCATACAGCTCCTCTTGTCTATGTGAAAAAAAAAGTCCCAGGAGCTAGCAAAGAATCCTTCATCAACCAAACTCTAAATTTAATCTTTAATCTATGTTTAAAGCAGAAACTGGCCAAGCAACAACCAACAGTGTGTACATACGGACACACAGAAAAAAATATTTAGTTTTGGAGTTTATACATTCTCATAGATTTTCCAAACAGAGCACAGCTTTTCTGAAAAGAACTTTAAATGGCCATGATCTAACCTGAATGCCTTTCCTTAACAGAAGGAATGCTTGGAAAACCTGCTATGTTCCTTAAAGATAAGGAACAGCAATCCTACAGATGCTAACAGAGGATGCTGGACAGTGACAGCAATCCTACAGATGCTGACAGAGGATGCTAGACGGTGACAGCAATCCTACAGATGCTGACAGAGGATGCTGGACAGTGACAGCAATCCTACAGATGCTGACAGAGGATGCTGGACAGTGACAGCAATCCTATAGATGCTGACAGAGGATGCTGGACAGTGACAGCAATCCTACAGATGCTGACAGAGGATGCTGGACAGTGACAGCAATCCTACAGATGCTGACAGAGGATGCTGGACGGTGACAGCAATCCTACAGATGCTGACAGAGGATGCTGGACGGTGACAGCAAACCTACAGATGCTGCTGGAGAATGCTAAGATTACAAAATGAACCTAATCAAGATACTCGTTATCTTTATCAAGTTAATGTATGTGAACATACAAATTTCTGATTAGTTAAGTCTAACACAAGTATGTGCCAGTAACCACCAGAAAGAACCAGGTTAACGTTTTATTTTAGTCTCTAAAAAGCATGTCTTAAGAGCTTTGATTCAACAGAAAAATAAGATTTCCCCAGACCCATCTGACACAAAGGCAAAGCAACATGTTAGTCTCAAAACTCAAAAGTCTCACAAGACACCTCCCCTGAATACAGACAGGCACCAGGCATCAATTAAGAGCATGCCAAGCTGCCCCCGCATCCTCACCTGCATCTTCCTCCTCTAGGCTGGCATGATCCAGTTCCACTTGGACCCCAGCCCCTCCGAGAATGGCCTGGAGACGTTTCTGTTTTGCAGTTATCTTCTTTAGCTGTTGCTCCTGAAGTTGTAAACCCCAAATACAAGATATGCAAATAGTGGTTTATTGTTAAACACAAGATATGCAATACAGTGGTTTATTGTTAAACACACAAAGACTGCACTGTGCAATTTTAAACTTTGATTAAGAGTAAACTAAAACTCCACATGGTAACATCACTAGTGAGCACTAGCTGAACAGTTTCCACTTTCCTGCAGCATGGAAGCCCTGAGTATTCCTGCGCAGCCAGCCACACCCACAGACAACCCTCACCCTTGGGACTAAGCACTGAGCTCACATGCACTGACTTGGGAGGTGGAAGTGTTCCCTGGGTTCCCTCTGTACATTCTGCATACATCCTTAAACTCCATTTCTAACCCAGGCGGCCAACTGGCTATAGCAGGCAAAAGCCCAGAGTAACAAGAAATAAAACTATAAAAGCTCAAACAGTTACAAAGTCAGGCCTCTGGAGACCTGGCCATGAATGGCAGCCTTTTAAAAGACATTTTGCTAAGCCTTTCTTTCTGTGTACTCAGACTCCTCTTTGTCTCCCTTGACATTATCAGAACTCAGATATGTGGCCTTCTAACGCCTCAATTAAGCCTTAAGTGCTTCAACTGTCTTCATGCAGGAAAGAGTTCTTGCCTCATACACACAGGCCCTGGGTTTGATCTCTAGCATCGGCGTGGGGAACAGAGAGAAACACAAACAGTATGCTACTATGACTTGCAATTTGTTGTTCTCAGTCTTCCTGTACCCTGCTTAAACATTTTCCCTCTGGAAATCCTAAACTCAGGAATATAATTAGGTCAGACCATGACCCAGTCACCTAAGGTTTGGTTCTCTCCACCTTAAAATCCAAGCCCACAAGAAGCCAAATGTCCTTCCTGATTTATGAAGGCCCCATCTGCAGTGAATTACTGCCCGCATGGACATCTGGGCTGCTGTTGTAGAAAGAAGAGCCCAGTGAGATAATAAAAGAAGGCTCCATGATCAAGTCTACACACAGCCCTCAAGTGGAACTCACAGGCACAAGTACTCCACGAGCTGCACTCAGTCAGCAGCAAGCACAGAGACCCCTGCAGGCTGGGAGCCGGAACCATCATTGTCCCAGCTACCGCCATCAATTTCCACACAGAGGGTGGTATACAAAGCCCAAAATATGTTTCAACCTTCACAAAGCTATATATAATTCCTATTCTTAAAAGCCTCAGAAAAGCAATCTTAGAGGCAACAGTCCCTTCCTACCCGAGTTCTCTGCCTCTATGAGCAGCCCCGTACAGCTGAGATGGAGCGTGTGAGTGGTGATGGCCGTATCTGCAGGAAATGAAGAGAAGCAAGACCTGAGCAGGATAGCTAAGTTCAGACAAAATAGAGACTGAGTAAGAGGTCAGAGCCCAAGCGAAGGCTGAAATGGTAGAGTTAATGATGGCAGGGAAGACCATGAAAGAGCACAGAAGTGAGGAACCACAAAACCACACAAGAACTACTCTCAAGTACATATGTACGAATGTGTCTGTACACATGGGTTATTAAAAATACTGTGTAGCAGAACAGACAGATCACACATAAAATAGGCATCCCAAATTTGTCTAGTGTGAGGCTAGAGGTAGTACAGAGGTTAAGAGCAATTACTACTCTTACAGATGCCCTGAGTTCAGTTCCCAGCACCCACACTGTGGCTCACAACTCTCTGTAACATCAGTTACAAGAGATCCAGTGCCCTCTTCTGACCTCTGCATGCACCAGGCACACACATGGTACACATATCAGCAAAACACTTATTCACTTAAAATAAAATTCAATCTTTTTATTACAATGCTGTTTGTCATAACATGTGTACCCTCCGGAATCCGTCCCATGCACTTAATCAGTACTTAAATGTACCGCGGCGCACAGTAGGTCACTCAGCCTCACCTTGTTATACTTCTGCCGTTTCACGGAATCTAGTTTCCTGTGGATGTCTTTGTTGCTAGCGGCTTGAGGGCTAAGTTGCTCTATAATTTTATTGATTTGCCTCAGGGATGTTGTACATGACCTAAAAAATAAGAATAGTTGTCTGTTTTTCTCCATGGTAACATTTTCTTATCATAAAGTAGAGAAAATGCTAAAAACACATCTATTTTTATTTCTTCTGAGTGAAAACTGAACAAAACTGAAGCAGAATGCACAAACAGATCCGAGGCGCAGTCAGTAACAGTATTCCTTCCTCCTTGGGCTGTTTAAACCAGCCCATGCCTATTTGCAAACTAATTCATTTCTACTACAAGCATTTTTTTAGTGTCTATTTATTCAAGACAGTGGGGTAAGAACAGAATTCAGCCCAATTTTTCTTTTATATATGAAGAAATTGATACATATCATAGAAGCCTCCCAAAGTTTGAAAAAGTCCTAAAAATGCTTAGTCTCTTAAGTGAATCACTTATCTATGTAAGTATTTTCCTTTCACAGAACTGCAAATTCCTCTACTGTAACAGTAGACTTCATGGAGTAAAGAGAAAAGAACAACTGAATTATCAGTTGCTTCTAAAATACTACAAAATTGCCGCTTCTAATTTTTAAAAGAGAAAATCAATCTCATAATTTGCTGTTTGTATTCTTTGCAGACTTCAGGGTAACAATGTAAGTTACTGGCTATTTAAGGCAGTACTGTCCTCTACAGAAAATGGGCACAGTGCTGAGAGCAATCTTAGAAGGCGGGCCACTGCACAGAACTAGAAAGGTTTCAAAACACTTGAGCAAAAGATGTGCTACTCAGGGATGTAAACAAAATATAATAACAATAATCACGCTTTCAATTAAAATAAAAGAACCTATCAAGGAACTGTTAACGGAAACGTTCTTTGAGCATCCACAGACACCTCAAAACAGCACCACTACTGGGTAGTGCCTCCAGTTCTGTGCTCACTCACCTGCCTCCTTCTCTAGCCATGCACTGGGGTTGCCCATTTTTCCACCCAGGCCAGTCCTTAGTTATTCTCGCTTCTATGTCTGACCTTCCTAGAATCACCCAGAAGAATGAGTGGACTCCATACTGCCCTGCCTCCCTGCCCTTGGCCTCTCCCTGAGGCTGGCTGGCCTACATCTTCCCCACCAAAATACTTCACTCAGCAGAGCCCACATCTCTTTCCTCTACCACACAAATGAAATCTTCAAGACTGAATATTTCTTTAGAGCCAAAAGTAGGACACACACTAAAAATGAAGGGCAGGAAGTTTAGTCTCAATATTTTTATAAATTAAATCTGAAAATCTGCCAAAAAATAAACATTTTTTTTTGAGAATAGCAGACTAGAAACTACAAAAGAGAAAGACAACGATAGGTTCCAAGCGTTCCCTGTCTCAAGTATGAACGATAGGTCCCAAGCGTTCCCTGTCTCAAGTATGAACGATAGGTCCCAAGCGTTCCCTGTCTCAAGTATGAACGATAGGTCCCAAGCATTCCCTGTCTCAAGTATGAAACTCCCAGAATTCACTCTGAAGAGCATCTGCATGTGCTGCCAGGAAGGCCTTGCTCTTCAAGACCCTAGGCCTTCAGGGATTGATGTAAGCCTAACTAAAGGCAATGTTATTCCTCAAGAGAGGGACAGGAGCTCAGAAGGTAAATAGAAGATTGTCTTAACCAACTATTTCTCAGATAAGAGGTTCTATACATTTCAGCTTTTATTACCTGAATTTCCCTTTCATATTTCAATGCAAACTCTGAAAACAGAAGGCTCACACTCACATGAGGTCATCCAGGACTGACTGATACTCCTTCTCCGCGTCAGCAAGCTGGGCCACACGGCTGGCCTCATGCATCGCACTGTCCACCTGCTGAAGCACACCTTGCTCCAGGACGGCCTGGTCATAGACGTCCACACCCAGGCCCTGCAGCTCCAGGGCCTGAGCACTGGGCTCCACTGCAGGGATCTGATGCCGATCAATGTGTAGCAGGGCTGGCCCCCGCCTTGTGGCTGCCAATACAGAAGCTTCAGCAGATGTGGATGGCCCATACTCACAGGAAGTAGAGTAGAGGCACTCCCCAGCCTCTGAGACCCCACCACTCTCTTGCCCAACTGGCTTGTCTTTGTCAGCACTGACATGCTGACCTGGTAAATAGTCTTGCTCCTGAGGGTGAGTGGAGTTGGGGATTTCCTCATGGGGCATCCTCTACAAAAAAAAAAAAAAAAAAAAAAAAAAAAAAAAAGCATTGATAAGCCTTTTGGTTACTGATCAGTATACAGTGTCTTAAATATGTTAAATGCATTAGTTTCTCAAAACATCAATAACCTTCCAATTAAATAAGTTAAAGTTTCTAAGTACTAACTTTAAAGAGAACAAATGATGAACAAGAAAAGCTAACCAAAATAAATACAGTGACTGCAACAAAGGACACATGGGCAACCACCTAAGAAAGCCAGTGGCCCAATCCTAAGTGACAGCCACAGAATGTTCTAAAACAGGTAAAATGACCCAGCTGCTGTCTTGACAGTTGGCACCTTCACTGGGCTGTGGCAAAGAAACTTTGTGTTAGAGCAACCTGGCCAACTATAGTGTGCATTTATCAGTAATGTGAGAATTATAGGAATCACACTAGGAAGGTCTAAGCTTAACTCCCATCTGGTAAATGGAGTATATCAGTAGCTCGATTAAGTGAAAAATCCTCAAAGATTCATCCAATTCAAATGCAGTCACCAAATCTCTACCCTCAAGACTCAGGGATCCATGTGGAAGAAGAGGGAGAATAATTGTATGAGTCAGTATCTGCTGAATGGAAGTAAGGTTTACACTGGAGTCCAAAATAAAAGGGCAGCCTAGGTGACTGAGTCATGAGTGGATTCAATCAACAAAGACTCTCAGAAAGGAAGCAGACAGGAAGCTGAAGTGCAGGTTGCTGAGTTCGTCACAAGTCACAATACTGATACATCATGTGGTCCGAATGCAAATCTGAGTTCAAGGGGGAAGGGAAGGGTTGGGCAGATGTGGACATAGTTCTAAGATCAGGCAGCCCCAGAGGTCTCAAAGCTCTGACAGGTTCCAGAGATCATCACTGAGAAGGGTGATGATAAAAAAAGAGAATATTCCTCACTTTGGTGTCTTTCTTATTATCTTCAAAGGAAAAGTCTCCCTCCAACAGAACGGTGGAGTTCTGGTTCAGAGCCTACCTGTAAGAGCTGGAATTAAAAATCCACATACTCAGAGTTTAAAGAAACTTCTTTTTTCATCTTTCATGTATAAAGGGATTTAAGTTAAGATGTCAATTAAACCAAAATTATCAATAGCATTTTAATCAAAGATAAATTTACAAATAAAATTTTGAGGAAACTGATTTTTAAAGGGTAAAGTAACAATTAAAAGAAATGAATGAATAGATTAGAAAAGAAAAGCAAGATTCTGTCAATTTGGACTCTGGCAGCTCACTAGGGATACCAGTAAAAGCAGTTTCTCATTGGACATGGTGGCACACACTGTAATCCCAGCACTTGAGAGGCTGAAGCCACACAGTGAGTTCCAGGCCAGCCTGAGCCACACAGCTATACAGTGTGAAAACACACAACAAGAACAAAGTGGGTGGGAGGGTGAATGGTTGAATCCAGCAGAGCAACAGACACTAAACTAAAATCCAGACAGTCTGAGGTCAGCAGGCAGCAAGGAAAAGGACACAGGGAGGCAACCCACTGCTTTAAGGACCTTGACTATGTAAGGCAGAAAGAGTGATAAATAACCAGAGGTTTTGTTGGAAAATAAAAAGGAAAAAAAACAATATATGAAAACAATATAATGTCCTTCAGAGATGACTTAAACAGAAAAATGTGCAGCACCCAGGCACTGCCCAGAAGCGAAGGCACAGCACTTCTTTCTGCATCTAGCTGGAGAGTGATGCCTGGTGCCCACAGATGTGAAAGGGAGTTGACAGAGAAGATAAATGCAGAAGGAAGGAGCCTGGGCCTTTCTTTAGTCAAAGTTGGGATGGGGGCAGGGGTGAGAAGAGTAAGAATCTGGTGGTGAGAAATGAACACTGCAGGTGTGTGCTTTCCAAAATGATGGATTGGCAACACTCCAGCACTGCTCAGTTCCCTCCTTCTGTAACCAGCAGGCCGTGAAGAATGTCATTCCTTGGGATAGTCAGAGAGAAGTGGTAGAACAAAGGCATAAGAATTGAAAGGTGCCAAGAAGAGCAGCTGGAGTAACAGCTTGGAGTTCGCAGTGGGATGGGGTTTCTTATTTTATTCATTTTTTTATTTTGATCAGAAAGGAACTGGAAGAAGGCAGGAAGCAATTTAGCTTCTAGCTATAGTCAGAGTTTGCATGTATGGGCATGTGCATGCACATGGGGGTGTTATGTAAACTTGAAGGATTTGATTAAAGCATCAAAGTTTCAGAGGTGAAATGAATCATACATTAAAAAATTGTTATTGACTCAATCACATGAGGCATGAGGCACACTAGTTCCCCTGGGCAGAGCTTAGTCCCTTGGGAGGCCAGGCATTTAAAAAATGGCCTGAGTATAGAAATAAAACGTGCAACTCTAGTGATGGCCATAAAAAGAAATTACATAACTCCATGATAAGAGAGACCTAAGTGAAACTCTGAAGGTAGGTGTGAGGTGGCCTCTCTGACAAAGTGACATTCTAAAAAATTAATGGGATTTAATCAAGGTCAAAAGCAATGTTAATATCTCGAAATGGGGTAATGAGAAAAGGCTGGAACACAATGAGAACTTTTGTAACCAAAATTAAAGCGCTAGTTAGAGTTATTGCTCACTGTGTAAATCTTTCAGAGTCGCTTCAGATACATCCAAAACTTACAAGGCTGGGAGACCAGACTTGGGCTTTCTGCCACCACAATAGAGCTAGATTAGGGTCTGGAAAGTTGTCTGTACATAAGCACGGTTTTGAGACAAGAAGGGACAAGTCACACGGGTCCGGAAAAAAAACATGCTCTTAAATTTCACTGAGATGGCTCTCGAAGAGTTTAAAGATGGGTGACAGCGGCAGGACCCAATTAATACTTGTAAAAGATCAGTTTTGGATAACAGAGAAATAGCAATGCAGTATTAGGAGGTAGACAGGAGGAAAACAACAAGAGCTTGGAAGAGGATAGAGGTGAAGATGACACTACGAGGGGGTACCAGGTTACAGCATTCACATCTCAGTCCTTCCCACTCAACTTTGCATCAATACAGAAGGCGCCGGGCATGCCCCACCCTGACTCTCCCTCTCAAGGACACCATCCAGACGCGACAGAGCCCTGCAGACCCTGCGCGCCCAGCCCCATTCACAAACCCTGAAGCAGATGCCGGGGCGGGTCCGCGCCGCGACAGCCCCCTGCCCGCCGCGCAGGTAAGAGCGTGCGCCACGCGTCACTTCCGGTTTCAGGTGAGCCTGACGGAAGAGACCCGGCCCACTGGCGAAGCCGCCGCTCGCTCCGATGGACTCCGCGGCAGAAGTCTAGAAGTCCACGGCGCGGGGCTACAGCCGCATGGAGAGCCCGAGACGCAGGCACTCTCGCCCGGCCTTCTGTCCGGCTGCCGAACACTCACCCAGGACCACGCGACTGCCCAGACGAAATCTTTGTCGCCGCGGCCGAGCGCTGATACAGACCTTAGCGCATGCGCCCTAGGCCTGTGATAAGCACCGCCTCTGAGGGGGCGGGCAAGGCCAACGGCGCCTGCGCCTTACTGAGCCGTTTGTTTGTAAGCAAGGGTTTGCCACGTGCGTTGACCAAAAAGAACTGCACGCAGCCTTTTTCCCAAGCTAGGTTGGACTTTGTGATCAGCCTGTAGCCATTGGGTGGCTTGTATCATTCTCCGCAGACGTTATCTAGTTTTATGAATTAAAAGATACTGATCGGTTATTTCTCCGTCGCCGCCGGTGAAATGGGCCAGTTCAAACCAGATTATATTAAAGGCAGGTTTATTGGGAATCTGTTCTCGGTCCAGTTCACTGGCCCCAAGGATTAAGGCCAGGGGAGTCGCCATGGAGGAGGGAGGGCAGAGACAGAGTAGGAGAGGCCAAAATGCCTAGTAGGAGAGTACAGTGCGTGTGCGTAGACAGAGTAGGAGAGGCCAAAATGCCTAGATTATATAAGGAGGAGCCTCTGGGGGAAGGGCAGCCCAGCCCCTGGGATGAAAAGTTCAGGGTTGGGGAGCAGGGTATGCCAGGTAGGGACTGAAGTATGCTAGGAAAACCTGGAGGCTTTGAAATGTAAAATATGCATCTCAGTCCCTTGTCCGTGGGTCTGAAACCAAACATTTTTAAAGACAAGGGGGCCTGCCAATGAATGACTGGCTAAACGTGCTAACTGCCTTTGTCATCTGGCACATCTTAAAACAGAAGAGTAAAAAATACCTTTATCACCGCTCTCCACCACCACCCCAAGACACACATACACCTGGGCAGAGTACCTGAGTGTGTATGTACTGCATGCAGTTGGTCTACAATAGATGACTTGATTACATTAAGTCGCTTAATACTTGTTAATATTAACTATCGAATCCACGTAGTAAAATTCTTTACCCAACCAAGAATTCTGGAGATGGCCTCACTTAGGTGAGAATACAAAGAAGAAGCCAGGCTTCCCAAGAAATAGCTGCATTAAATTGGGAAGGTCTTAGCCCAGAAATGCCAAAAATGGAGGTGGAATTGTCAGGGTCCTTGGCTCAAAGTCCAATGTGAAGGCACAAAACTGAGGGAGGAATGTTTGGGGGCACCAGTGAGAGGCTCCACACTGCCATCCACAGCAACCCGAGGAATTTCAAGACTAACCAGTTTATGAAACAGAGTCTTAAGGAAAGGAGAGGCTCTGGGAAGAAAGACACACGTCAGGGTATAAGTGTGCTTCTCAGAGAGCCACAATCGTCATAGCATTAGCCATATAAATATTACATCTCAAGATTGCTAAGAATTTTCTGCCCACCCCACCCCTCCTATCTTCTTTCTCTTAGTCAATTAGATTATGTGGTAACTCTGGAGATGCCTTGGGTAGAAGTAAAAACAGAGGCTTGAGCTGACCAGGTAGCCTCCAAACCTTAGGACCTGAATTCTGTCTTCAGGGCCCACATGGTAGATGGAGAGAAGCAACTCCCACAACTTGTCTTCTGACCTCCATGCATTAAAATCACCTTTGTTCTCCTGGTCTATGCCTCGAGCTTGTTAATGCTAAACTGTAGAAACTCCTGCCTGTCCCTAGAGGGATGGGATAGTTTCCCTTGCTCAGTGGTCTCTAAGTCCACTTTTCTTGCCTGTACACCTGCGTCTTTACCCAGGTGCCCGTCAAGGACTTTGTTTCCTAACTGCACCAGGGTATGAACAACACAGTTGGAACCACTGCTATACCTGTGAAGTTTCTTACATAAGTCTGATGGAAGAATGACCTAACTGCATCACCTAATAATCCTACCCAACATTAAAAGCCACGTCTGATCCAGGCATGGTGGCACAAGCCTTTAATCCCAGCTCTTGGGAAGCATAGGCAAGGCAATCTTAGTTCACAGTCAGCCTGGTCTACAGAGCAAGTTCCAAAATAGGGCTACACAGAGAAACTCTGTCTTAAAAAATCAAAAGAGGAGGAGGAAAAAAGTTTATGGTAAAGGATGACTCCTGTGAGCACCTGAGTACTACAGACACCAATCTTTGTAACCAGAATTTGGTTTGTGCTACCTGTCTCTTACAAAAGCCAATGAGCAGAGACAGGAATTTTACCTTAATGCGCTTTATTCAGAGATTCTTTACTAAAAGCCAAAAATGCCCTTGGTCCTGTCAGTAGCTTGCTTCATCCTTGTCAGAGGCCAAAGATGCCACAATTGTTTAAGCCAACATATTTTTGCTCTGCCTGGCCAGAAGTCAGGATGTAAGAAGGGAGGCCTGCTTTGGTTTGTCTGTTTGTTGCCTTTTTTTTTTTTTTTCTTATTTCTCTTCTCCTAAACCTGCACCCCTTCCTGGAAGCTCTATGTAAGGATATGACTGAAACTATAATCTAGACACTGATTCCTTGTCAGGAGCCATAATAGGACAAACTAATAACTAGCAAGTGATCTTCCTGAGATGGTCTGTTTCAGATTAATCTGATACAGATTTACAATTACAGGCAAGGCCTAGGAGAATTCATTCTATGAAAGATTCCTGCCACTAGTATGCTTTTACTGTTATTATTGAACATATATAGCGATCTCTAGGTATTAGCCACCACTTTTGAGCAGATGTCTGCAAATCTACAAAGATGTACTGTCTTGTAGTGATGCTATATAGACAAATAGATGATTTCTTAAGTCTTAATAATGATCCTATAAGAATTCCTAAAATTATATCAGTGATTATTAAGCTCTTTTATAGTGAGACTGCTATTAGACCCTTTTCTGATAGTCAAAACTGCAATGAGAACTCAGTCTTCCATGTGTAACCAGTTAATTGCCTCTTAGATAGTAACCAGACTTTCTCCTACTCAGAGCACATTCCAAGAGGTTATAAAACTATTAACCAAAGATCATAAAGAGGGAACTAACAATTTATTATAGGTGCTAGGACAGAAGATAAAATATTGACTGGGTTTATCTATACAAAGCTTCACTAATAATTTAGTTATGGTTTTAAACTTTCAGTGAACCTGTGGAGCTGTGACAGGTGATGAACATTTAGTCAGATAATTACTAATAGATATGCATGTAAACCTCTGTTGTAAACTTCTATTTCGATTTATGATTTGATTTTATGTGTGAACTTGTGATGAACTTTTTAACATGTGGTCATGTATTCTGAAAAAATGTTTAAGTGCTGAAGACAAAGAGAACAGTCAGAACTGAGCTGAGAGGAATTGAGCTGTGAGAGGAACTGAGCTGAGAAGTTTTTAGAACTGAACTCAAGAAGAACTTAGAAGTATAGGCACAGCATTGGGAGAAATGGCATTGAGAGTTAGAACATTATTGTGACCTCAGAGCAGGAGGAGAGAGCAAGATTAGAAGGAGAATGCAGAGTGGAATAACTTAGAAACTATAGGTAACATAAAAACTAAGAGAGCAATGTGCAGAATGCAGAGAGAAAGGAAAAAGGAAGAAGCTGCAGAGAGCAGAAGGAGCAGGCAGCTTCTCCTTACCATGGGACAGAACAGGTCCTTTCTTAATAACAAGGCAGGCTGAGTCTTATTAAAAGGAACAAAACTTTTTTTTCCTTACAAACTCAGCTTTACTTCATTTAGCATTAAAAGGGTAGAAGCTTTTTCATTCTCTGTGCAATAAAGATTGGAGCTCATTTTTTTTTTTTAAATCCAGAATGAGTTCTTTCTGCACTGGTGCTTGGTCTTTTACTTCATATGCATATGTAAGTATGGATATGTGTGTGTAAGTATGTAATTGTGAGAATACATGCAAGCTGGGCCCGACTGGTTTGAATGGAAATGTATAAATGCACATGCATGAATCTGTATATGAATTTAATATGAGTTTATGCAAATTTGATTATATAAAATTTTTTCTTTCTGCAAGCGTTATTCTCTTCTCCTGGTTCAAAAGAGGTTTATTGCTCCAAACTACGGCATCTGGACAAAAGGTAAAAGGCTATAACAATTAATCCTTTACTTAGTCTCCTGCTGTTTTAGGATGAAATACTAAGTGCCAGAGACTGTAGTTTTTGGCCTCAGAGGAACACAGAAGGCAGGTCAGCTACGGTAGCAAAGTAAATTAGATAAGTAAACTTTTTATTATTATACAGCAACCCTAAATAACCTCTTTCCTCTCTGCTGCCTCAAGAAGAACAGACAAGACAGAATATCTGGTTGGGGCTGGCCCCCAGCAATTCCTTAGATAAACAACTCTGAAGCTATATTTCTAGATTTTCATGTTGAAAATGAGTTACATTTTGGATCTACTCCAAAAACTAGAACATTAGATACATTGTTTCCTACCTTAAAAGTTAGTCCAGATGTGTCTGTGTCAATCACCTGGCCAAGAAACCTCGGTTGGCTAACTATCCCCTTACTGAGAGTAAATGGTTAGACCTGAGCCCCTCCTCCCTCCAGCCACTCACAGAGCTTCCATCCTGTAGCCCACACACTTCCTTTTCTTCTTTTTCCTTGGGATACTGACAAAGCCTGGGCATAATTTCCCTGACATCTGGGCTTTGCCATTCATTCTCTTGCCCCGACTAAGCCATGGGGTGAATTCCAGACTTCCATTGCAAACAATGTGGCTTTCTCTCTCCCTCTTCTCCATCTCCCTTCTCACAGTAGTGACTAGGTTAATAGCTTTCCTACCCTAATGTTTTTCTCTTAATCTACCCTCAATCTTCCTTTGGAGTCTGTTTCAAAATTCTTTTATCCCAAAAGGGGACCCCGGTTTCCCTAGTGACCTATCTTGTTTCAGGTAGTGATGTTCACCTTCCCACATTGAAGCCCAAGTGAGGTGAAAAAAGAGTTGGGAAGGTTGCTTAATCATTCTCAGTAACACAGTCCCAGGGGGCTTGGTCTGAAGTCCCCTTAACTTCCCAGTCCTTGTGATATGCATGGAAAGAATTTAGAACATTCATATAGAACATGGTTAAACGCAGTGTGGAGTGGAGAACACTGTCAAGGAATGAGAGTGAACAATGACCAAAGGGACCTCTGGGCCTGACTACATCTCAGACATGCCTTAAACTATTCCTCGAGTCTCTGCTGGAACACACAGCTATCCTGGAGGGACTTTATCATGCCCAGGTGGCTGACAGGCTGTTTCGGTTTAACTCTTTCAGGAACAATCTTCTGAAAATGAGTTAAATGTTTATTTACTAATGACCTTGCCGGCAGTTCAGGATGTCATGCCTTCTGACCAGACATTACAGTCCCCATATCCCAGTCCTTGTTTTCTGGTCTGAAAGGTTAATGACCTTTTTAAAAGCCTAAGACTAGCTGAGAAACTCTTGACAGAAAAGTTGAGAGGCTGATAGCATTTGCATGTTGCCAGCTGGGCTCTGGGAAGCTCCCAGCAAGGTCCCATATCAAGGGGACAGATCTACAGATGGAGTGTTCTACTTGTAAAGTTGCCTTTTCTGCCCTAGAAAACCCACAAGCCCCCTGTGCCTGGGTGCACAGAGTCCACTCATGAGGAGTCTGCTGCCCTTCATTGTTCTGATAAAAGGACAGTGTGCTCCTGTTGAAGTTACTTACTTACATCTGCACATTGCCTACAGTAGCAGTTCTCAACCTTCCTAATGCCAATGCATATTTTCTGTTTGTGACCCTGGGCCCCCTACCCACTTCTCCCACCCACCTCTGCACTCTAGAGGCTGACCTAATCATCTGGCATCTATAGGCACAGGCTTTATTTGGTTTTGACAATGAGAGGCAGAGGAGATGAAACTGCTCTGTGGAGAAACCCAAGGTCAGTGAGTTTCTCTCAAGATGGTCTCTGCCTTCTGCCATTCACCACCCCTTCAGGCCTGCTTGCTACAACTACTGAAGCAGTGTAGTTGGCTGACTGGCTCAAAGAACAGAAATCTTCCCCGTGTTTCTGGAGGCTGAAGTTTTGAGTTTAGGTTGTTGGCAGGGTTACTTTCTCTAGAGGCCTCTCACCATGACTTGTGATGGCCATCTTCTCTCTATGTCCCTTTCCTCTGGGCATGTGTCTGTGTCTAACTTCTCATAATGACAGCAGTAATACAGAATTGGAGCCCATGTTCTTGACTTAATTTAACTGCTGCTTAATAGATAGTCCTATCCCCAGATAGATTCATATGGTAAAGTGCTACAGGTTAGATCTTTAGCGTATGAATCAGGGGAATGGAAGAGAACTCAGTCTATGGTAGATAGGCACTTACTGGCCTTCCACTGACTCCACTGGTAAAATCTGCCTTTCTAAGCCTTGCCCACACCACTTCCTCTCCTACTACCTCATTTGCTTCTACCATTTGTTTCCCCAGGTAAGAATAAGCTCCCCTGCCCCCAAAAATGCACATGTTAGAAGTGGCACCTCATCCTCAAAATGTCTAGGAATCATTCATTATGTATTTGGGAGAAACTCTGCTTCTCCTTCCAAACATTAAGATCCTTTCAATTGCCTACCAATTCTCCTGTCTTGCGGGGGACTGAACCAAGTGGGAGCTGAGTGTTAGGCTTGCGGTCTGTTGCCAGGCTAGGCACATAATCTCTGAATTAGTTACTTTGCTGATTGCTGCAACAGAATACTTGGCAAAACAAACAGAAGAAAAGCAAGGGTTACTCTTGCATACAATTCAAGGGCAGTTCTAACTATCGTGACAGCAGGTGCCACGGCAGCGGGTGCTTAGGCAGTCAGTCACATCCCATCCGTAGTCAGGAGCAGGGATGAACACTGGTCTCCTCTTGATTTCTCCATTTTCTTCATTCTGAATATCAGGCTACAGAACAGCACTGCCTACGGTTAGAGTGGATCTGCAACATCAGCTATTCTAATCTAGGAAAATCCTGTCACAGACACGCCCAGAGTCTGTCTCCTGGGTGGTTCTTTACAATCAACATTAAACCATCACACACACGAAGTAGGTTAGATAGAGACCTATCTGACATTACTCTCTGATTATATTAGGAGAAATGGGGATGGAACACAGGCAAGGAACAGTTCTGGAGCTTGGGGTTGCCCGTCTGGCCAGACCACGTTTTTTGAGACCTGTAATGTCCGTGCTTCTCCCCTCATCCCTGGCTCTCTTCCTTCACTCTGGATGCTTGGGCTCAAGTTATCTCCTGTTGTACCAACCTTGAACTTCCCCAGGGGCCTCCGACTTGGGAGGCAGCTCACTCAGCAAAGAACAATTAACGGTGCTCTGACTGTTCCTTTATTCAGTATGGAATACAAATGTGTCTTTATAATACAAAATACAAAATGTCCTATCTGTCCCTCCTGACCGCTGCTATCTTCACTAGTGACCTCATGCCTGTCTCACTTGTCATGTCTGGAGTTTGGGTGTCTCTCGTCTAGGTATGTGCTCAGGCCTCCTTCAGCACCAACTGCCACCTTCCCATGCTCCAGTAGGCATGTACAACCTTTTGACACTGTAGCAGCATGACATTGTTATTTACAAAGTTCATATGAGATATCTATGTGACCAAGTTACCCCCAAAATATCACAAAAACGTATAATGTTTTAAGTAAGTTTGTTACTTTGTGTTGGGCCACATCCCGTGGCTATATTGGGGCTTATGCACTATAAAGGCTGCAGGTTGGACACACATGTGAGAGCCATGTCTGATCCTATTGCCTGTCAGTTAGTGGGAGTCCCAAGAACTCTGGCAAAGCCACTCTAGTTGGCACTCTGGGGTCCTCATTGACCACTGCTGTCTTTGTCACCTGAGCCCGTAGCACTTCTGCTTTCATCCTGAGCTCCACAGATCTGTACCCACAAAAATGTGTTGCCCACAGGATTGTTCTACAGAGCAGACACCATGGTGGTTTCCTCCACAGACACATGCACATGCCCACCATAATGCATTCAGTCCTTGTGCGGCAGTACTTCAGTAGCACTATGTGACATGATGTGGTCTGAGACCAGCATTTTCCCAGACATGACTCATTTCTAATTTAAACCCAGTTTGGGGATCCCTCCCTCTATGGTTGGACAGCTAGCAATACTTCCTATATGAATCATTTGTTCAGTCTTCAAACTACCTACTGTCTGGATACACAGCTGTGTGCCTTGCTCCCTTACACTGAATTGGCTGAACAGTTAGGGAAAATCCAGTGCCCTTGTCAAACACATGTCCTACATGTGGACTGAGAATAGTTCTCAACTCAGGAGCAGGATGCTCAAAGTCCCCATGGCTACCAGTGTTGAACCTGGAAACCAGAATGGGATAGGTCAGGACAAGTGCCCAGAGCTCTGCTGTTCTTCCTCAGTTCCTTAATGTGGCACTGGGAACTTCTCAAGAGGAAAACTGTTCAGAGAATTGTTTGAGTTGGTGGCAGCTTCCAGATGCTAAACTCAGTTCTGCTTGATTTGTTGAAAACACAAAATTGGAGTATACATTTCCTCTTGAATGTGGTCATCATGAAAGAGATAGACACACAGGACAGAGGTGCAAAGAGCTCACCAAAACCTGTGGACACCTACAAAATAATGGATCAGAATGGGGAAACACTATTGTCAACCCTGCTCAGAATTAGAGATTGGATGTCCCATGTAGCGACTTCCTTTGGGATCAAATTTGTCAAACTGTTTATGAGCTCAGAAGTCTGAATATCAACTAAACCCTGTATCCATCAGTCCTGAGGTGCAATGGTTCAACCTCCTCCACAGCTCACATGTGTGTGCCCCATCTTCTCCAGCCCTGCCCACCTGCCTCAGTCATTGTAGCCAACCTTCTAATTCTACTCATGTTCATTCTCTTTTCGCTCCCCTGCAGCTGCCAATGGGATTTTCACAAGACCTAGTTCTGATCATGTGCTTTCTCTGTCTCAAACTCACCCACAGAAGGATGACTCTAAGCTGCCTCAGTTGTGCAAGCTACTCTCTTGTCTTGCGCTGTCTAATTTCTCTCTCATGTCTGTCCCTTTCTTCCTAAATTTTGGAAGCCATTTGCAGAGCTTTTAGGTGCATGTTGCACTCAGTTCCCAATATCTATTATGTACATGTCTTAGTTCAGGCTGCTGCCATAACAAAATGCTGTAGGCTCAAGGGCCTGATGGACATTTATTTCTCAAAGTTCTGAAGGCTGAGAAGTCTAAGTAAGAGATGCTACTAATGATCATGAGATAGGACCACAGTAGCTAGCTAACTTTTAGTAGATACTTTGATGTGTACTGATGTAACAGAATACCTGAGCCTACATCATTTATAAATAATACCAGTTGCTTTTCTAAGGGCTCTAGGGGAGGTCCAACATCAGGCATTCACATCTGGTGGATGCCTTCCTGATGTGTTGTCCGGTAGCCGAAGGTGAAAGAGCAAGCAAGAAAAAGATGAAGAACCCCTATGCCTCTCTGGTAACATTATTCATCTCTTAATTCATCCTAATCACCTTTCCAAGGCCTCACCTCTCAGCATAGCTGCATTGGGATTAACATTCCAGCACAGAACTTAGGGGAAACATCTACACTACTCCAATGAATAGGAAGTGGTATCTGAATAGGAGACACTTCAGCAGTTTGAGCAACAGGAATTCCTGAGAAGGTTGGATAGCGCCTCATCAACAGGAAGCAACAGTGTAAAGAAGCTGAACAAATATAAGTTGGCTTATTTAGAGACTAGACATTGGGCCTCTGAAGTCAAGACGGGGAAAAGCTGGGCATGGAATTTAGATTTATTTTATTTATTAAGCAGAGAAGAGAGATGATTGAATTTACATTTAGAAAAGAGTATGCTGGTATAAGCATAGTCATATAGGTTAGTAAAATAGAACCCATCCATGCATGTTCATCCTGGTTTCAGCAAAGGCACCAAATCAGTTCATTCAATGGGGAAATAATAGTCTCTTCAACGATGGTGCTGAGACCGAGGATGCTCATTCACAAAAGAATTGAATATAGAAGAGAGGGTAATCAAAAGTAAAAATACTCAAAAAAAGAATGAAGTAGGAACCCTACCTCACACTATAAAAAATAGTTCAAGATGAATCAAAGAGCTAAATATAAGTCCTAAAACCATAAGATCCTTAAAAGGAAACTTTTGAGTTAGTTATTATGACCTTGGACTTGACAATGGATTCTTAGATATGACACCAAAGCATGAACAACAAAAGAAAACCAACGCTCACTTGTACTTTATTAAAAAACCCATTAAGGTGGGCTGGGCTGGAGAGATGGCTCAGTGGTTAAGAGCACTGGCTGCTCTTCCAGAAGACCAGGGTTCAATTCCCAGCACTTACACGGCAGCTCGTAAGCTCGTAACTGTCGGTGATCTGACTCCCCCATACAAACATACATGCAGGCAAAATACCAATGCACATAAAATTAAATAAATTAAAAAATTAAAAACCTGTTGGGCTTTCTGATGTGACCACATTAACTCTCTCACCCAGTGGGAAGTAGTTCAGCTCGGGGCGTGAACACAACCACATTTGTACATGGGTTAAAATTTCCTATTTCAAGCCTTTTTCCAGCTCTAATTTTTCCCCCTAATATCTGGAGCTAGCACTATGTCCATAGTACCTCAGAGAGTGAAGGCATAAATGTTTGAGTCTTTGCTCACTTTCTCCCAGCCAAGTTGTCAGTCTAAGGTTCTACAAGTCCTCCATGGCTCAGCCCAAGGCTCACCTTGTGGAAGCTTTCCAACTCCTTCAGGCTGTCTGAAGTCTTCCTTGTTTTCTGTCCATACCTCCATTGTAGCGCTTCCCTGTGCTGTGGTGGAAGCCCTCCACAGCACGCATGCACACACACACACACACACACACACACACACACACACACACACACACGCGCGCACCATCCCATTTCTGTAAGGTCTGTGGTTAGAGACTCACAGATTTCTCATGGTACTTTTTAAGGCTTCCTGCTCTGTACTGGCAAATTGTTAATCAGTTTGTGGCAGCATAAATAAAATTAGAGGCTTTAATTAAAACTAATGAACGAGTGAGCGGAGACCAGCCTGACTGCTCTGCTCTCTGGGCCTCAGAGCAGTAAATAATGAAAGTGTCACACATCAAGTGATATGCTTTAGCAAACTGTAAGCGCGGCAGGAAGGAGAACACAGAGCACCGTTCCCCCTGGGTGGAATTTGCAAGGTAGTAAAATCTCCATTTTGATGTTTCTTGGTAATTCTGCAGGAACTTTTCCCATTTGCTGGTTGCCTTTTGTTTTGTGCTGCTATCACAGAATACCACAGATTGGGTAACTTACAATGACTAGAGATTTGTTTTCCACAGTTTAGAGGCTGGGCCATCTGGTTCAAAATCAGAGTCCAGCATCTTGGCAATGGCTTTCTGTTGCCAAACTCACTTTTGTAATAAACTGTAACTAACCCACTCCTCCAACCATAGCAGCAGTCTGTGCACAAGAGAAAGGCTCCCATTGACGGTGTCCTTGGACTTACAGAAGCTTTTCAGTTTCATGAGGTCCCACTTGTTTATTGTTGGTCTTAGTGCCTGGGCCATTGGTGCTCTGTTCAGGAAGTTGTCTCCTGTGCCAATGCATTCAAATCTATTTCTGATTTCTCTTCCATTAGGTTCAGTGTGTCTGGTTTTATGTTGAAGTCTTTGATCCACTTGGGCTTGAATTTTGTGCAGGGTGATAGGCAGCCCACAGAATAGGAAAGGATTTTTACCAACTCTATATCTGACAGAGGGATATATATATATATATATATATATATATATATATATATATTTTTTTTTTTCCAGAAACCATACATCAACAAACCAAATAATCCAATTTAAAAAATGAGGTACAGATCTAAACAGAGAATTCTCAAGAAAGGAATCTCAAATGGCAAGAAACACCTAACAAGGAATGTTCAACATCCTTAGCCATCAGGGGAATACAAATCAAAACAACTTTGAGATTCCATCTTACACCTGTCAGAATGGCTAAGATCAAAAACACAAGTGACAGCTCATGCCGGTGAGGATGTGGAGCAAGGGGAACACTCCTCCATTGCCCATGAGAGGGCAATCTTGTACAACCACTTTGGAAATCAATATGGTAGTTTCTCAGGAAAGTTGGACTCCATCTACCTCAAGACCCAGCTATACTTCTCCTGAGCATATACCCAAAGAATACTCCATCCTACTACAAGAACACCTGGTCAACTATGTTCATAATTATTCATAATTCCCAGAAACTGGAAACAACAGCTCTCAACTGAAAAGTGGATAAAAGAAAATGTAGTACATTTATACAACTCAGCTCTTAAAAACAATGGTATCATGAAATTTGCGGGCAAATGGATGGAACTAGAAAAAAAAATGATCCTGAGTGAGGTAATCCAGACTCAAAAAGACAAACATGGTATGTACTAACTTATAAGTAGATATTAGCTGTAAGATAAAACATAACCATGCTACAATCCACAGACCCAGAGAGGCTAAGTAACAAGGAGGGCTCAAGGGGACACAAGCATCTCCCTGGGGTGAGGAGATAGATTTTGCTGGTGGACTGAGGGCAGGGAGGGTTGGGAGCAGAAGAGATGAAGGACAGAAAAACTACCAGCAGAAAAATTGGAATGGGGGCCATTTCAGGAGTGAGGTAGAAACATAGCACAGTGGGAACTCCATGGACTATGAGAGTGACTCTAGCAAAGATGGGGGATGCAGAACCTGAACCAACCATCATCTGTAACCAGGCAAGACCTCAAATGGAAGGATTGGTACATCAACCCAACCACAAAACCTTTGTCATTCAGTTTGTCTACCTGCATTCCTGCTCAAAATTTTCTGGTACTAGAAGCCTAGCATAACTGTCATCAGAGCGTCTCACTTTTATCTGTCTGCTTCAGAGCTTCTCAGCCACACTATGACTCTATACACAGACACATGCAATTTCCTACTCGTTTGGTCATTGCAAGCATTTATGTGTTGAAATTAATATTTTTATTATAAGTGGCTTCCCTCTTATTTTCTTCAGCCAAGTCATCATATTGATATGGCACTTTCTAATTCTCCTCCACCCCATGTTTGTGTGTGTGTGTGTGTGTGTGTGTGTGTATCAAAAGAAGTATTTGATATATTAATAAGTATATAGGGCAGGTGAGTTTAGCATCACTGCCCATGCCAAATGTTGCTATGAAGATAATAAACTCACTACATAGACCAGGCTAGCCTCACAATCATAGAGATCCACCTGCTTCTGACTCCAAGGCACTTGTGCATGTAAAGATAAATAGATAGATGATAGATAGATGAGAGAGAGAGAGAGAGAGAGAGAGAGAGAGAGAGAGAGAGAGAGACGTGTGCATGTGTATCCTCTAACTACACTTACTGCCACCTAAATATAAATATACAAACATGCCAAGCAGAAAGACCCACACATGAGAACAGGAAGCTGTGTTTGTTTTCTCAAGTCTGTGCCATCTCACTTAAAATAATATTTACCATTCCCTGTAAATTTCATCTTTTTTTACAAGTGAATCAAATTTCTTGTGTATATGCACCACATTTTCATTATCCATCTGTTGACAGACATCTAGGCTGATTTCATTGCCTTGTTGTTGTGAGAATGGAAGCAATAACCACAAATGTGCAGGCGTCTCTGTGAGAGGATATAGTCTTCTGGTATATGTTATACTGATTTACACCAGTTTACTCTTGTGAAGAGAATGGTCAACAATTCCTGTCCTAATGGTCTTTGTCTCATGAGCAGAGGGGCTCTGTGGGGATTTTTATGTGTTCTGCATATGTGTTGCAATTATCCATGCAGGAAGTGAGGGAATATTAGAGTCTGTGTCTGTGGATTCACTGGCTCCACTGTGAGCCATGCTTGAGCTCAGATTCAGTCTTCTGACTACCATCAACCCACAATCTGATTGGCGGGTCACTTGGTATCTTGTGTCCCCACAAATCAGAGTCAATTCAAAATTAATGCCTAGTGTGATGGTTTCTATATGCTCAGCCCAGGGAGTGGCACTATTAGAAGGCGTGGCCCTGATGGAGTAGGTGTAGCTCTGTTGGAATAAGTGTATCAGTGTGATCGTAGGCTTTAAGACCCTCATTGTAGCTGCCTAGAAATCAGTATTCTGCTAGCATCCTTCAGATGAAGATGTAGAACGCTCAGCTTCTCCTGCACCATGCCTGCCTGGATGCTGCCATGCTCCTGCCTTGTTGATAGTGGACTGAACCTCTGAACCTGTAAGCCAGCCCAATTAAATGTCTTTATAAGAGTTGCCTTGGTCACGGTGTCTGTTCACAGCAGTAAAACCCTAAATAAGACATCTAGCAATCTTGGAAAGACCTAGAAATTTCTTCATTTCAAATGCCACCACTCTAACAAATAGGACCTTTTGGAGAAGGCTTGGCATAAGATTTACAGGGCATGTTTGTGACGATGATGTAGGGGACACATACACATTCAACATACTCTGAGCTTGTGAATTGCCTGCCTTGAAACAGTGTCAAAAGCTGTGGCTGCAGTCAGATTCTTAGTGAGAGGACTTAGAGTATTTTATATCATATGTATCAAATAATACTATAGTAACACGTCTGCCTATTTCATTTCTAGGAATACCGTGAAGAATTGACCACTGCCGAAGATCTCCTCAGAGCAGGGAATTCTTACTGCCTGTACATCACTGCTGCCCCTTACAGTAAAGGTCTCTTGGCTGCTGCTGGTCTGGACTCTCATCACAGTTGAAAACAGAGAGCTCATTACAGTGTTAGCATCCCCTATGGATATGTCTGACCTACAAAGAGAAGGAACACACAGCTGCTGGGAGGGCAGGTGCCATGTTCACTAATGCATTTATCAATTCCTTTGTGATGACACATCTTCTGGGGCCTTCACTGGGAGCACTAGCAGGGGCAGATGTTACAGTTTGCACATGATAAATCGCATCGTCCTGGCTTTTGCAGTCCTATCTTTATCACATGCTAAAGAAGCTATCGAATCCCATCTTCCTTAAATGAAGGATAGTGTTGTGTCCCCAATTAGGCCAACTGAAGAGAAGAGCTGTGAGGGAGACTCCCTAGTGAGTCCCACGCACATTGATATGCAGCTGTACCCATGGAATAGAGGTGATCTACTGCTGTGTCCCTCTCCTTGGTCCGATCACACCTTTTCTAAGTCTCTAAAGGTACACACCATCAAAATCTTGGAATTCTTTTTGGTGTGTAAGTTATTTGGGGTGTGAGTATGTTGTGGTTTGAATATAAAATGCCCCCCCCCACACACACACACAAACACGGTCTCACCACTGTTTCTCAGACGGTGGCACTGTATTGAGAGCTTATGGAACCTTGAGGCTGTGATCTCAGGCAGGATGCCTAGGTAGTCACCACCTAGTGCCCACTGCCCCTTTTCAGCCACAGCTTGCTGTGATTCTCTATGTAGAGCTGGTGCAGTCACGTGGACAGGGCAAGGTTGCAATCCAACGTGTGCTACTGCTGCATCAGAGGGCTGATGCGAGACCTGGAGACATCATAAAAGAAGGTTGTGGGTTGTAGGTGAAACGGGTCTGTTCCTTTCTTCTGGTAACAGTACATTTCTAGTTCACAAATTCCCTTGGTTGAAAATGGCTTTTCCTTTGGGTCAACCCTCCAAGGTGGGCTGGATTCGATACAGAGCTCCCCAAGCTCCTTATCATGTTCTGGAAGCTTCCTTTCTTCCTCTTGGTTGGGTGGCTGCTCTCTAATTCAATCTTGACTTTATTAAATAAGCTGACTCTCAGGTTGGCAGTGCATTTGTGGTGATAAAGTGTGAGTCACTGAGGCGTTCCCATTTCAGGATTAAGCAATGTCAACTGGCTGCATTGTGCCTAATTTTTCTTGCACTGACAGATTAGACAGGTTTTCTGGGTAATGCATTTCCAAGAGTCTTTGCTTCCATGTAGTCCACAGGTAGATCCCCCAAAGAAAACTACATCACATTTTTTCTACCCACTATTTTACAACTTTTATTATTTTCTGTGTCTAAGTGTATATTATCTACATGCATGTCTGTATACCACATGAATGTCTAGTGCCCATGGAGGTCAGAAGAGTGTATCAGTGGCTTACTCGTGCGATGAAGACTGGCAGCTATAGCCCAAAGAGTACAGAAATAGAGTACTGTGCAGCGTTAGCTCCAGAAAAGGTCAACGTCAAAATCTGAAGTATAATTTATTGCTTTTCCTCTAGTATAAAATTGAAGATCACTAAGTCAGGGACTACCTCAATATGAATTCTTAAGACAATGGCTGGTATAAAGATATTGTAAAATATCAACTGTTATTATTGCTACTATCAAACAAATATTCTCAGCCCCCACTCAAGCCACTAGAACCAGAATCCCCAGAGCTGTCAAGGAAAAGGCCTTGGTCCCCCATTCTTCTGAGTGTTGCCTCCCAAATCCAGCCCAGGTGACACATTCTCTGGCTCCATCCTCTAGGGAAGGGCCTCTTCCTAATTCATCCACCTCGTGGCTTCCCTGGTTTGTCCAATGTTTCCCTGTGCTTCCTGACTGGTCTCTACTGCTCTCTTAGCCTGCCTTCCTCTCCAGAATAGTTACTGTCTAGACATGATATTTTTTTCCTCAGAAGTCACTCTTTGACATATCTCACTGAAGAAATATAACATTTATATTTAAAGTAGCTGGCTGTTCTAGCCCATGAGTCATCATAGCAGGGACACAGGTTGGAAGCAGGAGTTGGGGTACAGAAACCAGCAACAGGCCAGGGGAAATCCCAACTGCATCACTGTAACGGGAAGTATTAGAAAAAAAAGAGCTCCCGGCTTAACCACCATGTTCCCGCTCTAAGCCTGTTTGTCTCGCAAGCTTTCTAGCAGGACGGGAGCTCTCTCTAGCTTGCTCCCGTAGCAACCGCAACTGGTCGCTATGTTTCCAGCTCAACCCTGGAGCCGCTAGTTCCTTCACAGCCACAGTCACCCAGTTGTTGGAGGCCCCACTTCCCAGTAACCCAGTAAAGTAAAACTCTAAAGCTTAAAGATTAACCAATGGATTTATATATTAACAAATACTCAATACACAAGATGCCCACACAATTAGAATTGCTATCCCAATATCTAACCTTTGATATGAATAACTACTGGAGCCGGGCAGTGGTGGCGCACGCCTTTAATCCCAGCACTTGGGAGGCAGATGCAGGCGGATTTCTGAGTTCGAGGCCAGCCTGGTCTACCCAGTGAGTTCCAGGACAGCCAAGGCTATACAGAGAAACCCTGTCTCGAAAAACCAAAAAAAAACCCAAAACCAAAACCAAAAAACCAAAAACAAAAACAAAAAAACTACTGGAGACTGCTAGAGACAAGTTAGTCTGCTGCCATCTCCTCTCCTTCCTGTCCTTCCTCTCCTTCTTCTCCTTCCTCTTCTCTCTTCTCTCCTTCCTCTCCCTCCCAACTCCTAGCTCCGCCTACCTCTTCTCTGTCCAATGACTGAGCTCCACTGCATATACATTGGGCAGGAAATTCCTGCTACACATCACCAATATTGGAGAAAAGGATACGAAGTCTTCTCAAACAACTCATCCCTGGGAGCACAGTTTTAACTAAAATATTTAAAGCAGGGTTTCTCAGCCTGTGAGTCATGACCCTTTTGGGGGTCAAACAACCCTTTCACAGGGAGTCATATAACAGATGTCTTGCATAGCAAATATTTTCATTATGAATCATAACAGTAGTAAAATTACAATTATGAAATAGCAACAAATCAATCTTATGATTGAGGGTCAGCATATGAGAAACTGTATTAAAAGGGCCGCAGCATTAGGAAGGTTTAGAACCACTGACTTAAAACCTTATAGGGATGAGAATTGGGAGTCAGAGCCTGTGTGGTGTGTGCTGTTTTCTGACTGATAAAAGAACGGAAGCTTTCGGTCCAGCAGAGAAAACGCCAGCCTCAGCAAGTTTTCAGAGTGGGAGCAATTTGGAAGTGGTTTGGAAGAGTTCAATTCCCTGCCCAAAAGGTCTAAACGAGCTGAAACTGGAGCTTTTTATACAAATGGCTAGAAATGAAAGCAAAAAAAAAAAAAAAAAAAAAAAAAAAAAAAAAAATCATCAAAGCAAAGGTAGTATGCAACACATTGGCCCCTTGGTGTCATTTGAAGTAAATTAATGTGGAGGACCAAAGAGATGGAGTCAGCAGTATGCAATGCTCCAGGGACCTGCCTGCGATTTTGTTCTTAGTGAAGCAAACTGAGTGCTCCCAGCAAGGCCTCAGGGGAAACTACCACGTGCATAAGGAAGATTAATCAGTAAAGCTAGCGTCCACCTAATGAGTCATCTTTGACATCACAAAGCTAGGAAAATATAAGGCCTGACAGGTCTGTATACTCCCAAAAGCCATGAAACAGGAGCCACCCATATGCATGGGTGTGGTGGTCCCCGAGCACACTGGTCTCAGCGAAGAGGCATACTAAAGCAAGCCTGGGGGCGGGGGGGGGGGGGGGGGGGGGGGGGGGGGGGGGAGAGGGGGGCGGGCTCCATGTCTCTTCAGCAGCCTTCCTGTAGTTCAAGAAGCTCTGAGGAACTGTGTTTCTATAAGCAAATGCAAGTGCCTAAACAAGAATGGTGTTACACACATGTAATCTCAGCACTCAGGAGACTGAGACAGGAAGACAACAAACTTGACATAGTTTTGGAGATACACAGAAGAGTCTCAGTCTAAAAAAAAATGAAAGAAAGAAGAAATAGAAGGAAGGGAGGAAGGGAGGGAGGGAGGGAGGGAAAAAGAAAAAAAAGGAAGAAAAAGAAGGAAGGGAGGGAAGGAAGAAGGAAGAAAGGGAAGGGAAGGAGGGAGGGAAGGAAGGAAGGAAGGAAGGAAGGAAGGAAGGAAGGAAGGAGCAAGCAAATCCCTAACTCTAGAAACCCCAGGAGTCCAGAGCAAGTGAGATCACAGCTTAAGTACACAGCTTTAAGTACACTTCCCCAGTCACTTCTCAGTTTTGGAAGCTTTCTTTAAGCACTTGGCAAGCTGCAATCAACGCTCTCTCTGTTGACCACAGTAAACAGTATGACCCCAAGAGCCCTAAACCAGTCCCTCATGGTTAGAGGCCAGGCCCCCAGGCCCCTTCCACAGATCCTATTGCTGTAGTGTCCCCTCTACAAAGACCACTGCATGACCCTAACCCAGTATGGCCCTGTCCATGGTTCAACAGGCAGCCCAGCTTACTTCAGAAGACCCAATTACAGCATCCACTGTGTTGGTATGTGGTCCCCTGGTTTACCCTGACAGTCCTTAACAAGAATGCCCCATTGTGCTTGCTTTCTTAGGTCACCTGTGCACAGAAGGGGCTTCTGGAACTCTTCCTCAATGGTGGCCATTGGGTGAACAAAGAACAGGTTTGGAACCAATGTGGCAATGTATCAGTCAGGGTTCTCTAGAGTCACAGAATCTATGGAATATATATATATATTAAGGAAATTTATTGTAATTACTTACAGTCTGCAGTCCAACTAACCCAACAAAGGGCAGCTGTGAACAGGAAGTCTAAGACTCTGATAGTTGCTCAGTCCCACGAGGTTAGTTGTTTCACCTGACTTCTGTATAAACTGGAATCCTGAAGAAGTAGATTCCAACAAATGTGCTGGCAAGTCCATTGTCCTTATGTAGGCCTCCAGCAGAAGTTATGGCCCAGATTAAAGGTGTGTATCACCACACCTGGATTTGGAACTTGCTTTGTTTCAGGCTGACCTTGAACTCAGAGATCTGCTTGCCTCAGTCTTCTGGGATTAAAGGTGTGTACTACCTTGCCTGGGCCTAAGCTTTACATGGCCACCATGCTTCAAGATCTGGTCAGAAGCCTGTGTCTTCCAGTCTCAAGATCTGGATCACAGGTGTGCCCTCCATTTCTGGATTGTAGTTCACTCCAGATGTAGTCAAGCTGACAACCAGGGATAGCTATCACAGTGCTCAAACTAGTGTTCTGGGTCAGGCACTCCTGTGCAGCCTGCCAGTGAGCTGACAGCTCCAAACTGCACTTACCTCATTTCTGTGACTGTTCACCATGATCATTACAATCTGCACTGTTCTGTACACTGAAATCACAACAGCAAATTACAGCACACAGTCTCTGCCCTATCAGATTGTATAAATGCAATCAGATCAGACAATGCCACATGCCATGATGGAAGTGGGAGAAAACCCTGGGACAGAGGGACCATAACTACTCAGACAGGAGGAGAAATGGTAGTAAGCTGAGAGAACATTGCTGACAGGTGAGGTTTTTGTTGTTGTTTCTTTGTTTGTTTGTTTGTTTGCTTGTTTGTTTGAGACAGGGTTTCTCTGTGTAGCTTTGGCTGTCCCAGAACTCATTCTGTAGACCAGAGCTGGCCTTGAACTCACAGAGATCTGCCTGCCTCTGCCTCCAAAATACTGGAATTAAAGTTGTGCAACACAACCAGCCAGCAACAGGTGAGTGAAGGCTTGATCACCAAGAGAGAGCCAATGAGGGAAGGTCTAGTGAATTGTGGGTAGAGAGGAGCAGAGGTCACGGTGAATTTTGCCTCCCCCCAATTTCTAGGAGCATGTTCCAACACCCTAGCAGGTACCTGGAACAAAACTTTCTGATAATTTAGTTCAGAATTTAATCATTGCAAGAGACTAACAATGTAATAGTAAAATAGAACAACAGAGAGCAATAGGGTTTAAGTTATATGGATGTCCAATTTCTTTCTTTGTTAAAATATCTTAATGTATTGCACATCTTAACAATGTCAATATACAATTTTTTTCTTCCTTACTAAATTGAGAGCTTCTGCCTTTTTTTTTTTCTTTTCTTGGTTTTTTGAGACAGGGTTTCTCTGTGTAATCCTGGCTGTCCTGGAACTCACTCTGTAGACCAGGCTGGCCTCAAACTCAGAAATCTGCCTGCCTCTGCCTCCCAAGTGCTGGGATTAAAGGCGTGTTTCACCACTGCCTGGCTTTGCCTTTTTTCTTAACAGCAAGCACTTCATGGATTTTCTTTGATATATTTGAATTGCCAGCATCAGTGTTCTTGGGCTTTGGGGTCATGCCAACCATGATGACCATCCTGGTCACCAAGATGGCTACTGCATGACTAATGAATGGGTACACTGCACAAAGGGATGAGCTATATCTGAATGGGGCAGGGTAGTATGATGTAAGATTTCATTATGCTCCTCAGAATGGCATGCAACCCAAGAATTATGCGTTGTTTATTTCTGGAATTTTCTACTTAATATCTTTTAAAGCATGACTGATAGTGAGTAATAAGTTTCAGGAAGTGAAACCATGGAGACGGGAAGACACTGAATCTGAGACATGGACGAGATGGGATTGCATTCAGTCTTGGGGATTGTCCTAATCAAGTTTACTATTGCTGTGATGAAACACTATGACCAAGGCAGCTTGGGTGGGGAGAGTTTGTTTGGCTTATGCATCAATATTCATCATTATTCATCATGGAGACAAGTCGGGATGGAAGCTCAGACAAGGCAGGATCCTGGAGGCAGGAGCTAATGGAGAGGCCACGGAGGGATGCTGCTTACAGACTTGCTCCTCATGACTTACTCAGCCTGCTTTTTTTTTTTTTTTTTTTTAATAGAACCCAGCCCAGGGGCAACCCTACCCACAATTGACTGGGCTCTCCTCCCATTAATTAATAATTAAGAAAGTACCCTACAGGATTGCCTACAGCTCAATCTTATGGAGGCATTTTCTCATTGAAGGTTCCCTCCTCTCAGATGACTACAGCTTGTGTCAAGTTGCCATACAATGAGCAAGTATAACTAGAGTTCTCCTTGTCTGAATATTCTCCTAGACTTAATAGAAAAGCTCTGGATGGTTTGGCAAGAGAGGTATTATATTTTGATTTTGGAACTTCACCCCACAAGCACCACATTGTGCCTGCCCACCTGCCACAGGATGAATGGGTGGTGGGGAAGCAGGTGGAAGTGAAGCCAGCTGTTTTTGAGGCTACCGGGAGGCACTGTGAGTCACTACTCTCCCAAATAGCCAAGGACTTTACAGAAGAAAAGGTATCAGTTCCTTCATAAAACACAGTGGGGGCACTGCATTCCATCAGTAGGCAACAGAAAACAGCCAATGGGGCAGACCTAGATGGATGAAACAAGAGGAAAATGGAAAGACGGATGGACAGCTGAGAAATGTCCTTCCATTAGCCGTAATTTCCATTGAAGATGTGGAAAGCAAGTGCTGCCAAACAGAGAGTTGAGGCTCGATTAGGATGCCAGGAACATGCATGCATGACACAGGCAGCTACCGGCATCTCCACACAGACTTCTATGCAATGTTTTAGTCACTGATCACTTATAAAAGAGGAAGCAGGGTGAAAATATTATTTTAAAAAGGTAAAACAGGGGCTGGAGAGATGGCTCAGCGGTTAAGAGCACTGACTGCTCTTCCAGAGGTCCTGATTCAATTCCCAGCAACCACATGGTGGCTCACAACCATCTGTAATGGGATCTGATGCCCTCTTCTGGTGTGTCTGAAGACAGCTGCAGTGTACTCATATAAATAAAAAATAAAGAAATCTTTAAAAATAAAAAGATAAAACAGCTCCATCATTTCCAAGGGTCTCTACCACTTCTCATGTTTTTAACAAACCACAATAATTTTAAAAACTTGTAATCATGAATGTTAGATGCTTAACTCTGTGATGTGGGGTGTGTGTGTGTGTGTGTGTGTGTGTGTGTGTGAGAGAGAGAGAGAGAGAGAGAGAGAGAGAGAGAGAGAGAGAGAGAGAGATTGACAATGTGCACAGTTGAGCTAGAGACAAAATCAGATAACTAAATTAGGTGATGAATTAACCTTTTGGAAATCAGATTCTCTGTGACATGGTACTCAATCACAAATCTTTCTCTTCAGTCTCTATTTTTCTCTCTCCTATAGCAGCTTCTTTCTCAAAGTGCTATTGGCATTTAAAGTATGACATATAAATAAAACTCTCCCTAGCTAAATAAGATTTCATATTGTACTTTCAATAGTAGGAGAAAACAGAAAAATTCAAATACATTATGCATATTGCTGTAGATTCTCAGAAACTCCGAAACTGGTCCAGTGTCTAAGGTCTGTGACAACCAATGCCCACAGTGAAGAGCTCACAGCAGTGGCTGAGGGGCCAGGACTTGAGACTTCAACATCAACCTACTACATTGGCTACACTGGAATGTGACATTATCATAGTCCAGTTCCCCTCAAGCTGTTTCGGGAGGAACACCACAGAGCTGCTGGCTCAGCCTCATGCCCAGCCCAACTCTCTGCCTCTCTTGATTTAGCACTCATTGTTGCTCTGTCTGGACTCCAACCAGTGCAGCATCCCCCAGCCTCTGACCTTGATGCTGAGCCTTGTCTTCCTCAGTCATTCTTCACGTGGTATTTTGAGGTAGGATCTCTCACTTGAACCCAGAACTCACAGATTCAGCTAGTACAGCCAGCTTACTGGTTGAGCCATAGCCTCTGCCTCTGAGCACTAGACTTGCAGACAGACCATCTCGCACTTGTACCTATGTGGGTGCTGGGAATCACAACTTTGGTACTCACCCTTGTGCAGCAAGCACCTTACCATCTGAGCTCCCCCCTGCCCTACTCTTGTTTAATGTGTATATGCACAGTGTATGTTTTTGCTGCACCCTATTAGTTTTGGAGCACTGAGTTTATGCTTTCATTCATCCGAGAGTATTTTCCAGTTTCTCTGTGATTCGGGAATCTCTTGGTTAAGTGTATATTGTTTCAGTCACCTGTTATTTGTGACCGCCACAGTTTCCCTTTCTCCTGTTTCCAGTTTCATCAGGATGCAGTCAGGAATGACACCTGGTAAATCTCCAGACTTTTTAAACTTATTGCTACTTGCTTCCTCAGTCAAAATATAATATGTTCCAGAAAACACTCTAGATCTACTTGAGAAGAATATGCATTTTGCAATAAAACAAATGTCTTCCATTTGTGTGTTGCTGTACATATTTATAATTGTTTTCTTTCTTGGTTAATTGACCCCTTTTCTTAATATATAATAATGCTCTCCTCATCTGCAACCCCTTTTATTTGAAGACTGCTTTTTTCTTTTATTCTTTTCTTTCTTTAACTAATTCTTTCTTTCTTTCTTTCTTTCTTTCTTTCTTTCTTTCTTTGTTTTGTTTACTTTTGAGACAATGTTTTTCTGTGTAATTCTGGCTGTCCTGGAACTTACTCCATAGCCCAAGTTGACCTTGAACTCACAGAGATCTGCCTGCCTCTGCCTCCCAAGTGCTGGAATTAAAGGCAGGAACTACCACTGCCCAGTGTGAAGACTGCTTTTTTCTAATACTAATGCAGTCACAGAGTTTTTAATATAATTTTTAATTGTTAAGGAAAGCCATCAAAACCACTCTTAATTGCAAAAATAAAACTTGGAATCTATGTGTGGTGCACAGATGGGAGACAAAAGCAGTTATTTTTCTCATCACACCATCTACTGAGAGAACAGCGTGAGTGGACTAAGAGGAGAATCTAGGCAGCTGAGCTTAGCAGAGAGGCTCAGCATCAGCCCCCAGGAGATGCTGAAGCTGCAGTGACCAGCAGCATCTTCCTGGAGAGTATTCAAGGATTTGTTATCATGTCACAATGGCGATGCATCCATTGGTGGCAAGTCTACATAGCATCTTCAATCTAAACTTTTGAATGAAGTTCTTGAAGTTTAGGGAAGTGGAACTTAGATGGTTACAGTATTACAGAGGTCATGAAAGTTCATTAGAAAACTTCAGGGTGAAAGGAAAAGCCAGATTGGGAAGATGGCTTCTAGATCCCTGCTGGCCTAGGTGCAGTTAACATCCAGTACCACAGTGAAAGGTCTTTGTTTAAAAGGCAGCAGATGTCAGGGGCAATGCAGAGATGAAGGCTCTCCTTCTTCTCCCCTTCCTCCTCCCCCTCCTCCTTTTCCTTCTCCTCCTCTTCCTCCTCCTCCTCCTCAGTTTGGACACAGCTTTGAATTTACGGAAGAATCTCCCTCATACTGGAGAATAATTCAGCCCTTGGTTGTATCTCAGCTCTGCAGCACAGCAGCAAGAGTGTTTGTCTTCACATGCAATAGACCAGCACTTCTCAGCCTGTGGGTAGCAACCCCTTTGAAAGGTAAAACGACCCTTTAACAGAAGTCACTTAAGGCCCTTGGAAAGCATGCTTGTTTACATCACAATTCACAACAGTAGCAAAATTACAATTATGAAGTAGCAATGACAATAATTTAATAGTTGGGGGTCTCCACAACATGGGGGACTGTGTTGCAGCATCAGGAAAGTTGAGAACCACTGCAACAGATTGAAACTTCGTCCAAAAATCAAATAAAACAGTTCCTGCAAAGCCTTCTTTCTGCTGTCAGTTCCTATCCTAAAGTTAGCCATTGCTTGTGCTGTAGATATCTGATGATATTATCAGCTGGAAATCTGGATCCAAAAGATTGAAACTGAATAATTACTCCCAAATAAAATAAAAAGTGACAAGGTTAGAGCATATGGTTTACATATGTACACATACAAGGATAGAGGAAGAGGGTATGGGATGTCAGAAGCAAGGCCCAGTGCACTTGAGCAAGCATCTACACAAAGAAAACACACACACACACACACACACACACACACACACACACACACACGCCTCAATATAATCTTCAAACCCATCTGTCCCCTGGAGATAAATTTTTAGGCTTCTCTCATAAGATCAGAGCTTTCTTACGGTCCCCACATTTGGGTTGAGGACAGGCTATAAAGGTTATGGATCAAAGAAAGAAAAAAAGATAAAGTTCTCTTCAAGAAGCCCCGAACACAAAAGGCAGCAAGGCTAATCCTCCGAAAGATATGTCAGCTTGCCGTTTACATCACCCTCAAGACAAATCCTGTGCATCCCTTAGAGAATAAAGGTGCTGGGTGTTTAAATAAGTTTGGAAAGAATGGACGAATCTTCAGAGATGTCCTTGAATAAAATCTGGCACAAGAACCCAACAGCCACCAAGCAAGCCTTTCAGTCTGCTCAGTGCAGCCCAGGTCCCTGTCCTTCATCTCCAGCTTTGTCAGTGTCTGCGATGCAGGAAGCTCTACAGAAGTCACACGAGAAAGTAACGAACCCATTGCCAGAAACTAAAGGGCTTGGGAGTTCAAAGGTCAATGATCCAAAATCAAATTTCAAATACTTTATAGTGTGGTACTCAGTGGTACCACTTCCCGGATGGGTAAGGATGCTCCTCCACTGAGAGCCTCTGGGGGTTTGAAGCTTGATCCTCAATGCAACAGTTTTAAGAAGGTACCTGTAAGGTAACGAGGCCAGGAGAGGAGAGCTCTGCCCTTCCCTTGCTACTGGAATTAGCTTGAGAACTAGCTCAGTCCTCTTTTGCACGCCTTCCAACATCTGAAGATACCTACAATAGTATAATTCTAGAAACAGAGACTGGCCTCACCACACACCAACTCCACACAGACCATTCCAGCATCTAATGCTAAATCAGTTTCTGAGAAAGTAAGTATGTGTTGCTTATGAAAAGACTTAGTCTTGAGTGACATGCCAGCACCACAGAGCAGCAGGGACACGTGTGGAAGACACCAGAGGGAGCCCCTACAATGGACAAGTCTGTGTTGGGGAGTTGGGAGAGAAAGAGAAGCTGAATGCTTTGTGTTCTGTGAATAGAAGAGGAACTGGGAGCCCAAGGGTGGTGAGGAACAGCCTGATATGATAGCAAGCACTGTTGCCTGAGACCATGGTAGGTTCCAGCCCATGCTGCCATTGAGGGCCATGTCTCAGTCCATGGCCCTGAAACCACAGGAGTCTGTATACATGTCTATGGCCCATGTTACCACCAAAGACCATGTGGGCTTCCCTGGTCTGGGCTGCCTCCTGGGGCCGTCTTGATGTCTGCGGACTGCACAGAGCTGACCCCAGCCCTCACGGGCTGTAAAACTTGGGAGAGCCAGCTCTGCCTCTTCCCTTGGCAGCGTGAGAGTGTGACCCTGCCCATTGCCAGCTACAGTACTCAGGATAGCGGGCCTGCAAGTTGCCTGAATATCACAATAGGGCTAGTCCTGGTGACAAGGGTGCAGGAGAGATATCCTGCCCCTTGATGTCTGGCGGGCTGAAGAGCTGATTCTGGTGATGGGCCCCCTCCCTGCCTGGGTAGTATAGAAGAGCTGGGCCTGGTGTCCTGGCGTCCTGGAACTAGCCCCACTCCTCCCTGGAGTGATGCAAGAGAACTGGCCCTGCCTCTCAACAGCTGCAGCACTTGGCAGAGCACTGTGTCTACATAGTGTGGTAGAGCTGGCCTTGGTGATGTGGGCATGGGAGAGTTGGCCCTAAAAGATGTCAAAGCAGAACACCTGGCCCCAATGGCTTGAACGAGAGCCAGTCCAGCCCCTTGCAGGTTGCTGCAAACAGAGCTGCTGGCCCCGCCCCTTGCCTGAGCAAAGTGGAAAAGCTGGCAGACTGACCAGCTCAGCCATTACCCAGGCCCAGATTCAGGGCTGAGTTGTCTCACCTCAGTATCTACCCCATCTATGAAGTGCTGGAGCACATGAAATGGCCAGTTCTATAGAACAAAAGCTGTAGGATCTCCGTGACACTGGACAACAACAAGATATCAGAGAGGCTTGCTGATGAAAATCCAGTATCACTAGTTCAGCAGAAGCCAGAGGCCTCGAACCAGACCAATGACTTAGTCAATGAACACTTGCAAGTAAAGATGTGTGGACCAAAGGGTACACTGTGTGACACACTGTGACACACTGCAGCTTCCACAATAAGATTTGTGTGTGTGTGTGTGTGTGTGAGAGAGAGAGAGAGAGAGAGAGAGAGAGAGAGAGAGAGAGAGAGGTGTTGCAAGGGGAGATGGTGGGTAGGAAGAAACAGGGAGATGAGTGGGAGTGGGGTGCATGATATGAAATTCACAAAGAATCAGTAAAAAATTTTAAAAATACCTAGTCTTGGGTATTTTGTCTAACAGCTCCAGTAGATGGTCATAGAATACTGCTAAGTTTATCTGGGAAATGACTCCCCTACTGGAGATAGATGACTGACTAATAAACCTTCCCCCTGTTCTGCCTTGAGGCTCATCAAGACCTGGGAATCTTCTCAAAGGTGGCCTGCAAACTTGCTGTGGTACAGGATATATATCTTCTGTGAATCTCATTTCTTTCTTTCTTTCTTTCTTTCTTTCTTTCTTTTTGTTTTTTCTTGTTTTGTTTTTTTGCTTTGTTTTATTTTTCAAGACAGGATTTCTCTGTGTAGTCCTGGCTGTCCTGGAACCCACTCTGTAGACCAGGCTGGCCTTGAACGCAGAAATCCACCTGCCTCTGCCTCCCAAGTGCTAGGATTAAAGGCGTGCACCACCACTTCCTGACAGTGAATCTCATTTCTAAAAACAGTCCTTGCTCTGCTCTTGGACCAGAAGTCATTAGAATGAGTTCTATAAAAACACGGAGACTCCAATTTTGAAATTTCACTTGCTCACTCTTTTGTTGTATGTCTTTACAAATGATATGAGGCAGGGGAATAAGCAGGGATAGGGCCAGGGACATGATTCGAGGCTGTCACTGTAGGTGACTGTCACTGTAGGCTGACAGTTTGCCCTAGCAAAAGAGGTCACAACATTCCCCAAGTATGGTTAAAGCTCGGCCCAATTGTCCAGGAAGGGCTGTAGGCAAAACTCCTTTGTTGCCCTACACAATTGCCAAGCAAGCCCCTAGAGCCCATGAAGCAGAGCCCTAGCGGTCTTCGTGTTTGCTGACCGTGCCAGGATGCTGCAGGGTCCTGAACTCACCTGTGCAGACCGGAGCGAAGCCTTCAACCTCTGCAGCTACACATCAGTGAGAACACAATGTGGTCCAGTCCAGAAGGGACACACAGCCCAGGTCTCTGCAGGCACCAAACCTCTCCAATAACCAGGGACTAAGCAGATGGAAACTCATTTCCTTCTCAAGAAAACCAGGAAGCCACACAGCAAGTAGCAGGTGCTGAATTCAAATACAAGGCTTACAATTCTTAGATTCTGATTTTGACTGAATTACCTGGAGGAGGAAGGGGAGATGTTAGATAATTAACACCAAGCACAATAACATAGTGAGGGGGAGGGGCGAGAGGGAATGGTGAAGGGGAGATCAAAGCACACCTGTACCTGTACAAAAAAATAATATTAAAACCCGCTGTTTAAAAATGCTAATTTTTAAAGCATAGCTACAACTTTAACTGCCTGATGTAGATATAATAATCACCTGTAAAGAAAAAGAGCTTAAGTTTCACCAAGATGGAGGGTAAATCAAGTCTTCACTGAGAAATGTACAAAGAAGAGAGTTTACTTGTGACGAAGTAAAGATTAAAATGAAACTGGGTGAGCCTTGATGTAAAAGCAAAGGAAACGCCTGTCATTCTTCACTCTGACCACATGGTGGCAGTAAAGACTGGCAATGCCATCCCAGGCATTTGCACAAGCAAGCCAAAGAAGGCTTAAAGATACAGATTCAGGCAAAGGTAGAAGAAATCCGAAACAACTCAGGTACTCCCAGACTCCCCCCAAGCACCACCAAATCCTCCTGAATCACAGGCACTACCCTCAGAGTTGATTATGGATTTTTTTATTTTATCAAATAGCTTCTGCCTAGCCTCTAAACTGCCTAGTTTTGAAAGACAATGTGGCCAAATTCATATGAGAATCTGTCTGCCACTCTGAACCTCCTTTGTAGTAAAGGATAGGCAAAGGTGAGGTTGGAGCCCCGAGTCTTCCTACCTGGGTGACATACCCACTCCTCTCCAGCCTACACCCCTTTCTGCCTTGACACCTTGATTACCTGCCTGCTAGTAGACTTTCTCACTCTGTCTTGGGAAGGAATCTGCCTCTATATTTCTGTGTCTTAGCTCTTTCTGAATGGCAGAGGTCATCCTCAATGGGTTCTCTCTTTTCATAGTGTCCTAATTAATAAATCAGAGCAGGAGTCCAGACTTGACCCTCATATACAACCATCTCTTCCCTAGTCCCTTTTCCAAATGTCTGGCCCTTCCCAGTCCTGTGTCTCCTCCCACCCCACACCCCACCCCTGCCACTTGCCCAGTGTGGGCTTTCTATCCATGGTGGCTGGGACTGAGTGACAGCATTACCAGAAGTGGACACAGCATTGCTCTTAAGAAGACCGATCTCTAGTCTTAGCCCTGCCACTTAAGGCAAGGTTTGCACAAGTCACCAAACCTCAGCTATGAAAGGGAGGCAACGCCATGTTCTTGCTTTTTACTAGCTGATCTAGCGTCATTTGTAGATTTCTGAGAGGTCTCCCCTTCTCTCAGGAAGTAGAGCATTCCCTTGCCTGGCAGTCTAGGAACTGAGATGTCCCTTTTATCAGACCTTGGGAAGCAGAAATGACAAACACAAGTGTCTACAGGGTGTAGGGCACACGCACAAATCAGCGCACTAGCTGGCTGGACCTGTGGGAACACCAGAAAGCTGCCTGCCCTTCTAAATGTTACTTAGATTTTTCAGACAAGAGCCTGAGTTTTCAGAGACCCAAATGACTAGGCTGTCCCAACTGATCAGCCAAAGAGGAGATTGGCATATAAACTGAGACTCAGTCAATGTGGTCACAATGGGGAAAAGTGCAGGTGTTCCAAGCCTATCTTTGGGGTGCTGACATGAGCTTTGGCTTCCACAGAGGAATAATTGGGACAGGGAGCAGCAGTATGCAGAAAGAATCAATCTTGGTCAAGAGCTGTAGTTTGGTTGAACATTAAAAGTTGGTTGAGCCAAGTGGCTCCAAGTCTTCTTCATTGCTTTCGAAGGCGTGCCTGTTCCTGTGAGATGCTTACTTCTGCTTAAGAAGTGACTCTTCTGGGGCTCTGCTGTTCCTGACATTCAAGGTCTAGAGCAATTACTGAAAACCTTCCAGCGGCTTTGGGGCTTCTGGAGCAGGACACAGTAAAAGATGATAAGATGCTTCCATTACTCACGTCTTTGTGCCTTCATCCTTGAAGGATGCTGAAAGTACAGGGGTGGTACCAGTTTTCACATAGACTCTCCTTGAGGAATCAACATGCCTATGAGCCCAGCTAAGCGAGAGTCTGACTTCACAGAGACAGACACAAAATGGAGGCAGAGATGCCAGACTTCCATTCTGCTCTTAGTTATCTCGCAGACCCCTTTGGTGTTTATTCATTTGTTGTTTTGCTTGTTTGTTTGTTTTATCGCAAAGCACCTTATAAGCATCTGTTTTAAGGGAAGTCACTAGTGGTTTTACTGGGTGAATAGAAAGTGGGATGAACTGTAAATATAGGTGTTGGTATGAAGCTCATGCTGTAGCCTGCTTCTTGAGGAGTCTGGCAGAAGGGACCCATGCTTAGGTCGGGGTCATGCATAGCTGGAACTTTATGACACCATCATATTTCAGGGACTGTCTGGAAGCTCCTAACTACTGAATGTTGGAATCCAGACACCAAGCCAGGGTCTAGCCTCCTCCCCAGCTTCCTAGACAGTCTCCAAGTCAGAAGAGGCCTGCTCTGTAGTTCTAGCAAAAAGCCTTTAATCTGTGCAGTGCGGGGGAGCACTTACTGTGATTGATGTCTATCTGTAAAAACGGTGAGGATGCCGTGCTGATAAATCCTGTTCTCTAAAACCATAACTGGACAGAAAGGGCTGTTTGGATTTCCCGGTTGTATTGAGGACTTGAGTCTGCAGGATGCAACTCAGACCCAGCACTCCATATGGATCATAACTGCAGTCTCTGAGGACAGGAACCCAACTTGCTTCCCAGCACAACTCTTTGCCTAAAGCCCTGCTCACCCACCCAGCCCTGTAGTTGCTCTGCATCTCCTCTTGTAGGAAGCCACAGGTCCCCGGTGTGCAGCCAGTCTTTCTGCTTCTGTAAGGGAAGAAAGCTAACTTTGCTGGGAGTCAAAGAACACTTGTCTTTGTCAGGTAATTTGATCACTGTTGATCAACAGTTCAACCTCACATTCGAGTCTCAAAGCCCTCTTGGAAGATTGGGGAAGTAGATCTGGGGACCATCTCCATGACACAGAGGCAAAGGTCTCTGAGGTATCCCAGCTCTGTCTCCTTAGCTCAGCCATTCTTCATTCCAGTCCATTCTCAGTTCCTCTGTGGGGACAGTACAAACCAACATTCCTTAGCTGCAATGTCAAAGCTAAAAGCCATCGAAAGCCAGAAGATTTCTTGTGATTCATGTGGCTCCCAACACTGTCTGGACTTATGTCATTTGGTGACAAAAACCTGACCCGAAATGACTCCAGTCTGTTTATGCTCTGTCGATCTTTCAAAATAGGAATATTTGCCCAGGTTTTTGCACAAACATCAACTATTTGACTATAGGTGAATTACCCAAATCTTGTGGAGGAAATTTCAGAGGCATGGTATATTCTGTACATGCATCATCTTATTTCCCTAAAATATATAAGATGCTCCATTCCAACAGCAATGAAGGCCCAGAGTCTCAGAGATGGATTTGTGGATCTTTGTTTCCCCCCAGTGGGGTGCTCAGATCACGTGTGTGCTCAGATCACGTGTGTGCAGATCACATATGTACTCAGATCAGGTATGAGTCTACTCCCTCCAGCAGAGGCGTGTGGCACATTGATGCTGGTGCTGCTGGCATCAACCTGCCTTGGCTGTACGTGGTAAGTAACACACTCCCTCCCTAGGGCTCCAAAGCACTTTCCCCTCCATGTTCTTCAACATATCTTGTAGGTGTCACTAGTCATGCACAGTCCCCATGGGATGACGATTCCTAAGACAGTCTTGTTAGCTGGCCCCATGCTCTCTCACCCTGGCACATCTTCCAATGGTGCCCTCCCTGTCACAGCAGTTGCCAGCTGGCCCTGTACTCCTTGTGCCTCCTTCCTACACTCGGGAACAAGGCAGCCTTACTTTTCTTGCATTTCACATACAATTCTTGACACTGAAGGAATGAATGAACCCTGTTGGTCCCTTACCCTCAGGGGTAGGCTCGATGGAGGCCTTCCTCCTGGCTGCTGGGCAGAAGTATGGGGGCCTTGCAGGAGCTCCTGACTTGTGGAGTCTCCAGCCCTCCTAAAGGCACCATATGAAGACACTCTATGCCTCCATTCCTTCCCATTTGGCTGTTGGAGTAGAGGACAAATCTAGAGGGAGGCTAAGCTCAATAGCTCCCATCCAGAAAGCTAGGGTTGGCAGCCTAAGTAGCACATTCTACCTATGAGATAGGACCCTGACTTTGTTCAAAGGACACATACTGGCTGCTTTCAGATACCCTGAGGCCAGGCCTTATCCAAGAAGGTGGTGGCTGTAAGCCACCAGGGCACAGGAGCCTGGGAGACAATATCAAAGAACCTCTTTTTGAGACCATAAACTACAACAAGGACTAGAATGCCTCTTCACCCTCAGGAAGGAGCTTTTCCTCCCTTCTATTTGCATAAATGCTCTCAGTTCAGGAACAGGGGGTTCTCTGCATCTTTCCTACAGGGGGTCTCACAGAAAGGGAGGACAGCTTGGGCCATGACCAGAGGGGCCATTCCTAGGAATCTTCCATGTAAGGTACAGTCCGGCTCCCTCTTGAGCTATGGACACTCTCAGTAATCTATCTGGCCACCTCTCTGAGGGTGGCTTAATAGGGTCAGTCCCTTGGTGGCCTGATCTTTCTGTTCTCTGCCCAGTCAGTCAGAGTCTGTCTGAGCCAGTCACCCACCATGCAGACTGAATGCTCCACAAGGGAGTCTGGAACTGACTCAATGTCTGGGGTCAATGAAAATGTTCCAGGTCATGAGGTCTGCTACCAGATGGCATCTGAGGAGTTCAAATGAGGAGATGGCACTTGTCATCTACACATCCACAGGCAGTTCACTCTGAGAGACAGCTTGGCAGGGCATGGAGCCAACTAATGGTACATCTCACTGGGCCACACGCTCAGGGGCTAGGGAGACAGGCCCTCTCCACTGTGATAGATGAATGGATGGATGGATGGATGGATGGATGGATGGATGGATGGATGTCATGATTAGTTTAACACTAACTTTAAATGAAGCTTAATGAGGCCCAGGGTCACTCTTACCAATGTTATCTCTGAAGCATGCCCTCTCTACACTCTGGGGCTGAGCTGATAGCCTGGTGATTTTTCTTTCTTTTTTGATACAAAAAGACTGATTAACATTTGGAACCTCTGTCCTTCTGGGGGATCCCTAGGTCCTGCACAGAATGAAAGGACATCTCTAATTCACTTGCCACCACTCCGATTTTTTGCCACCTGGCTCTTCTGTTGGGTTCCCAGGTCTCCAAGAAAATGTTGTCATGGGCTTTCTATCCTACATGTCTGAGAAGCCTGCCACTGTGTGGGGAGCATCACTAGAGTGTCATGGAAACGCCTAGAAGGGCACAGGGCACAGGACAGCTGCTACCGAGGCACCTGTAACCCTGTAACCTACAAGATGAAAATTAATATGGTTTCTGGTAGCTTGAAATAAGTAGTCTTTATCCTGGTGTGCCATTTTAAGTCTTGAGATAATTAAATTTTATCTTTGTGAAATTCTGTATTATAAATATATATTATATATATCATATATAATATGTATATATTCCTTTTTTCCTTCCAAGCTGAAGTAGGTCCCAGGAGACTGTAGGGTAGCTCTTGACAAGTTCTGTAACTGTGGGGATCACCTGTTCTCCTGGGAAGGAGGTCACCCACCTGGTGAACTCTAACCAGTGTTCAGACTACAAAGAGGAAGGTCAACACAAAGGAATACTTTTCTCAGTGTTCCAGGGGAAGCTATTGCCCAAAAGGGCCTCTGGCTTACCCTCACATAGCTGCAACAACTGGTCAAAGGAAGCCTAGAGGAACCAGAGGCTCCTTCAAAATCAAGTGACCCCTAAGGGCCAAGTCTTTAACTGGCCTTGCCAGCAAAACATATGATTAATTTTGGTCACCTATATTGTTTTAGAATCCCAACAGGGAACCATAACCAAAGATTAAATGCTAGACCTGGTTCTTTAATTGAATATTATACTTAACCATATAAGATTACTTCTTGGTAATAATTTTCTTCTCAATAAGAATATTTCTGCCCATCATGACCTTGGTTTAATTCAACACACCAGTACCTACCTCCAGCCAATAAAGACAAGCCCTCACATGAGAATTTTTTGTTGCTTCCAGTGCTGTTAAAGTTGCATTCATGGGTTAATTTGGTAACACCACCAGAGGAAAAAGAGACCTGGACTACAAGAACACAACCCAGACCAACCTCTCCGTGTCACCCTCCAAAAATGATGAGTAACCACCCATTGGTCCTGCCCTAGACACACCTGAAAGCTAGTTAGTTTACATAGGGAAGCCCTGCTCCTATGACAAACCTTTAGGCAAACATGTCTATACATAGTGGCAGCCTGAGAACTTGACATGGTCTTTCCATAATGGACACAGAAAACTATTCTAGCCATGCTCTCTATATATATAGGACTAGCAAGTTTGCTAGGAGGAACTACTTGCTTTCTCTAACTGTTGATGTCTCCTTAAATATCCAAGTATAGGATCTTTCAAGTCCTAAGACAATACAGAACTTCCCATATCCCCATCATAACTGCTAGTCTTACATCTCCAAAGAAATAGACTTCTAAAACTCTCGGGCCAGTAAGAGTCCTAAACTCTTCAGAGTGTGTTCAGGTTTTATATAACAGTGTCACAATCCTATTGACATATTTGTTACCCAGAAGACCCACTACATTAAAAACTCAGATGACTTTATTCTCTATGAGAATCTCTGTTGCCAGAGGAAAACATATACTTAGCTAACAGTCAGAAGACATATGTTGCCTTATCACAGGGTACCCTCACTGCCTGACATCCAAGTATTGCTCATACATACACAGGACATTTGTACTCCCAAGCCCTAGCAATATGATAACAGTCATATAGGGCTGGATGCCACTTTTCAGATCCTGGGTTTATCAAATGCTAGCCTAGCAGGGTACAACTGACTTTTCCTGCCTCTTGGGAAGACCCAGCTGAGTCCCATCCCAGGAGAGCATATGGAAGTTTTAAAAGAGCTGTCCAAACCATACCTTTGCTGCTGGATGTTGCGGACTGCTCTGCCCCACGTTGGGCGCCAAAAATGTCAAGAACCACACTAGCCCATGTTTGGGGCCAAAATGTGGCGAACCACTCTGTCAATGTCGGAACCTGCACTGCCCCAGGCTACTCCTGTCCACGGGTCAGTATTCAGCAAGAGAGAGAGTGAGGACAGACTCGAGGATTGGAGAATAGACAGAGTGTGAATCAATCCTGTTTATTCTTCAGTCTCTCTTCTTCTCTCCAAGTTCCAAGTTTCCAGTTCCAAGTTCTAGTCTCGAGTCTCATCCAAGTACAAGTGTCTAATTCCTAGTTCCTGTCTCAAGTCTCAAGTGCCTACTCCAAGTGCCTAATACTTAATAATAATTTCTTCTGTCTGCCTTTTATATGTCTCACTTCTAAGCCACACCTTTAAGTCATGCCTTTAAGTCATGCCCTTAGGTCTTGTCTCTAAATCTGATCTCTAAGTCACGCACTTAAATCACACACCTTTAAGTCACATACCCAAGGGAAAATCCTGGGTATCTAAAACAAGATGTTATCAGAGTGTGCTCAGCTGTTGTAGGCTATTGTAATCAAGTCTCTTGTCAGGGTATATGGCTCAAGATGGCTGCAAGGATGATAGCCACATTCTGTCAGCTCCCCACAGCTGGATTTGGAAATAGCACTGGGAGCAGGAACTGGTTTTGGAGGATTAGCATCCTCTGGGAACTAGGATAAACAGGCAGCCACAAAAATGATGTAAGACATGGGACAGGTAGCCTAGTGGCTAGAGACAATAAGAGACCAGGTAGTCTCTCTTGCAGAAATACTCCTCAGACTAGAAGAGGCTTAAATTTGCTGACTACCAAGAAGGGAGGACTCAGTACTTATAAATGAGGAACATTGTTATCATGCAAATAGATCTGGGAAAATAAGAAATGTGGTCAAACAACTGAGGAAAAGCAGAGAAAAAGGAAGGAAACTATTCTGTTTGCTAAGAAAACAATTATTTGAATTGTTATCTACAAATATGTGTATGGTTTTCATTGCTACAAAGAAAATATCTACCTGAAACATTTGTTCCTGCTCTCGCTATTTCTGTAAACATGTCCAACTATGACAGGCGGTTTTTTTGTTTTTGTTTTTTGTTTTTTTGGGAGACCACCCTCAGGAGGCTACCCTATCACCTGACCTCTGAAAAGTGTGAGAAATTATGGGATGCTGCTGGACTTTTCTAAAGCACTAGCTTGGCTCCTCCCAGTCTTTGTATAAATTAAATAACATTCTCCTGTCCCTCTGGTTAAATGGCTGATTCTCAGCTGACTGGAACTCCCAGAACACTACCTATTGGGGTGCGGGGGGAGAACCAAGAGAATGCAAGGCTTTGAAAACCGCAGGAGAATCCCATGAAATCCCAAAGTACTGAAGACACAAGACCAAGCAGATGAGACACAGAGGGCAAGTCAGATAGCCTGTGATGTTGGCTCATCACCCCACCCTTGGGCTGCTGAACTGCACTTGATCAAATGAACTTTTGGGGCTTTCCTCCCAGAGGATGAGACAAAAAACCAGTAAGGAAAAATCTACTAGGCTAGCCCTGGGCATGGCTGGTGTTTCTCCTGATGCTGGCCTCTTTCTCAGTAGACTTGTCTGGACAAGGTACCAGCCAGGAGCATTGGAAGGCCATTCAGAAAAACAGACTCATTGAAAAAGTCTGTGCTCTGGACTCTGTCCCAGCTCCAAGACTGGAGGAAGTGCAGGCTTTGCAAAGCACCACCTTGCCACTAGAGGGGGTATTCTCATGTCTCCACTGAAGAGCAGAATTTCAGAGGCTTCAAGACAATCTTGCACTGTCTCCACATAACAGAACATACCTGGTAGATGGCCAATACCTATCTGTTTAGAGGAATTGGCTCTACAAACTACGCTTTCTTTAGATAAGCAAGGAGCTTTCCACCCAGCATGTATTTGATGCCATTTACACACTGTTAATGCTTCCTTTGAAAACAGTCTGACTCATGACCCCTTGGGAGTCCAGGTTGAATGGACCCTTCTACAGGGGTCATTTGAGACTATCAGAAACTATAGTATTTACATTATAATTCTTAACTCTAGCAAAATTTGTTGTGAAGTAGCAACAAAAGTAATTTTATATGGTTTAGAACCACCACAATATGAGGAACAGTATATGTTAAGGGGTTGCAGCATTAGGAAGGTTGAGAGCCACTGATCTAGGACATGGAGGGGTCTGTGGTACTGTTCTCCAAAGAGTTCCTGCCCCAAATTCACACTTATCAAGACTAAACATGAAAGTGACAGTGCCTAATCAGATCTCTTTTCCGGTTACAGCAGGCCTTGGAATCTAGGAGAGATGGCCAAGAGCCTCAATTTGTCTTCTGTTTTCCCGACAAAGACAACTCTAGTCTGTGCAGTGCAGTTTCCTGTTGATATCTTAGCTTCCCCAACCTATCCATCAATGGAGATGTTTTCTGGTTCTTCCCAGCATGGATCTGGTGCTTGTTGTCTTAGGGATGTGTCATCTATTCCAGTCTCCCTTCACAGCACCTTGGCAAAATGAGAAATCCCTAATTCCTTTTGAAATGGGCAAACTCTTTATCCCACAGTCACCTGTCCAGCATGCTTTGCCCCAGCCAGAGATCACGGCTCAGCTACTTTAGATCCCACCTATAAGAGTGACACTGCATTAAAGCAGACAGCATGAACTGATGCAGCATAGTGTGATCCACACAGTGATAGGAATGTGGTCACAACACAGAGGAAGAGTCACTGAGTATAAGCCATCTAGGAAGGCAGGAGTGATGGACAGCATCCGTGAGCTCAGAGCATAAGGTTTGGTGAGCCTGTGTAAGTTGTACAAGGTCAGAGACTTAGACTCCTGCAAAGAAGGACCACTTGTTAAGAAAGGAACAATTTTGTAAGGCTTTTAAAATGACAGATTCTAAATGCAGAACGTTTGAGTAAGTTTTTCCAGAGAGATAGAAGGTGATACGATCAGTAATTGAGCCTAGGCATTGCATTAGGGGGCAGCAGTGGGGCATCAGATAGACCTTTGCATCAAGCTAAGCAACTTGAATTGTCTCCTGTCAAAGAGGTTCCTAAAGCTTTAATGGATGGAGCAGCCTCACATCCTCTCTAACTTACCCTGTTCAAAAACCACAAACTGCCAAACTGGAGTGAAGGTTTAGCAATAATTGTCATCTACAATGGGCATGTCTAGGGCAAAGACAGCACATTTAAAGCTGCTTATGATTCCAGAAGAAAAGGACAGCCCAATAGAAAAACAAGGAAGTAAAGCAACAGGCAACACACACACACACACACACACACATGTACTCGCACACGCAAGCACATGCACACACTCATACACACAAAGATGCTAAAGGAATGCAAATGGCCTACAAACATAGGAAAAGTTTCCCAGCCAATTAAGCATTTAATGATTGAAATGACAGTGAATACTATCTTTCATCAGACTGACAAAAGGAAAAGACGGCTAACAGCAAGCACCAGCACGGCACTGATGTGGGCTTGGTGTGAAGGTTTATGCAACCATTTTGGAAGGCAATTTGGAAATTTAAAGTGTAAAATGTGCCTGGTGTGAGGGAGCATTCAGGGAGTCTATGCAGGAATATTCTCCTTGAGTTCAAGGCCAGCTTGGATTACGGAGTGAGTTCTGAGCCAGCCCAACCTACATAAGAGACATGTCTTAAAGAAAATTAAAACACTTGGTGGCAGCAGGTACACACACCTTTATTCCCAGCACTAGGGAGGCAGAGGCAAGTAGATCTCTGTTAGTTGGAGGCCAGCATGGTCCACAGAGTTAGTTACAGGACAGACAAGGCTATACAGAGAATCCTGTCTCAAAACAACAACAACAACAAAAAACCAACAACAAAAATCCCAACCAACCAACCAAACAAACAAACAAACAAAGAAATAAAATAAATATTCACATCATTGGGAGTAACATCTCCACAAGAAGAGGAAGACACTCATTGCAACATTGTAACATCAAGAATGGCTGGGGGGTGATGGGGGAACACGGGACCCAGGTTGATAGGTAGTTGTCAGTGGGAAATTAATACTATACTTTTTATTTTAACAAGAACAAAACTATAGTACGGGTGGGAGAAATGGCTCATCAGTTAAGAGCACTGTCTTGAGGTCAATTCCCAGCAACTACATGGTGGCTCATAACCATCCATACTGGGATCTGATGCCCTCTTCTGGCATACAGATATATTTAAAATCTTCAAACAAAACAAAAAGCACTGTAGTATAATAGCAGCTAAGAAAATGGAAGTTAGTACCATGGAGACAGCTGAACAATTGTGAGCCCTTCCTGCTGCTGCGGAGGACCGAGGTTCTGTCCCAGCATCTACATAACAGTTCACAGCCATCTGCAACTCCAGTTCCAGGAGATCTGGTGCCCTCTGCTGACCTCTGTGAGTACAAGACATGCACGTGGTGCACAGACATACATGCAGGCAAGACATCCATATGCATAAAAATTAACAAACCTTTAAAGAAAAGAAGAACCAGAACTTCCTTTGTATAAACTAATGTGGACTTATTGTTAAGTAGAAAATGAGAGAGCCCAAGATTGACACATGTATAGCAACATACATTAAAGTACACTTAACTAAACACAACGCTGTTTGTTAATTTTTATATGAGCTCATATCTATGCATAGAAAGGTTTAGAAGGGGCTTTGAAATATACATAAAATGGTAATGGTGGCAGGGGACTAAACATCTATCTAACACTGTGATTTCCATTAGCAGAATCTCTTTCTGTGTTATTTGTGGGGTTTATTTTCATTTCAATAAACATAGAGCTGAATTTGAAACCCACTAACACACCAGCTTCCATGTAAAGCACCGTGGCCAATCCTCAATGAACGGGCAGAGCCCACCTCTGAGGGGCTCTCAGGCTGGCGTGAGCATGGCTCCAATGGAGTAGGGGCATACTCCTGAAATACAGGCACGTGGGAAGCTGAAGCAGGAGGATTTTGAGAGTTCCAGGCCAACAAAAGAAGACAACAATAACAACAAACTTGCTGGCTCACCAGTGGGCAGGGGGAGCCGCTGCAGTTGGTTAGAGAAGGTCTGGAAGGCTGGGAGGCCATGTGTGGGAGGAGAAGCAAGGCCCGGGTAGCAAGTGGTGTGGGGGCTCTGTGAACAAGCTGCCTAAAATTTGACAGAGGAAATAAATTTGGTGTCGTGCCAGTGTGCCAGGCTAGGTGAGGAGCGAGCCCAGATGAGAGCTAGTGAGTGCACCAGTCTCTCACCCCAGGGCAGGTGGAGGGTCTGGTGCAGTGCTCAACCTTCCTAATGCTGCTGCTTGCCCTTTAATACAGTTTCTCATGTTGTGGTGACCCCCAACCATAAAACTAACTTAGTTGCTACTCCGTAGCTGTAATTTTGTAACTGCTATGAATCGTAATGTAAGTATCTGTGTTTTCTGATGGTCATTCAATCTCCCCAAAGGGGTCGTGACCCACAGGTTGAGAACCACTGATCTATGGTAAATCTTGGAGAGGGAAATGAGCCTGAAGGAATCATTGAATTGAAATGAAAAGGACACACGAGGGCTAAAGTCAAAGTGATCTGAGGCCAGGCTTCCTATCGGAATGCTCACGGAGGTATCTGCAAGTCAAAATGCCACCAATTGGCCAGGTTCTTTCTCTGGGAGCTGTAGAGACCAGATCAGGGCCCATTCACTGTAGAGAAGACATTGTCCTTTACCCTTCTGTACCTACTATATTGTCTGGGTCTTCAGGATGAGCTGGCCAAGGGCAGCACATAGTTCTCTGGCTTCCAGCCATCAGACTCACAGGTTTCCCGGAATGGCTGACACAGGCCACTCTGTTCTTTTGAATCTGAGACTATGTAGCAGTAGAGGCCTAAATTAATTAAGTAATGCTGAAGCCTTGGGGCCCTCCCAAGGCAGCACACAGGGGAGGGGGTTGGTGAGGCCTGAGAACACTCTACCCCACCCCCATCCCCAGTGCTGGAATCCAGAGGCTCCTGAGTGTCATTGGAACCAAGCCTGCACTTAAGTGCTTCCACAGAGACAAAGAAATAATAAATCAAGAGCAGGCACCCCGCCCACGCACTGCTAACCACCACACAAACCTGCTTCTCCACAGACACCCAGGCAGTTTGCCTCTCAGAAATGAAGCCAGCATAGGCTGTTCCCTCCGTCCACAGCAGCACCTACAGACCCATGACCTCAAGAAGACACTGCAGCAGAATGACTGTTTCCATCCTCTCTCCAGACTCCCCTTTACCAGAACTCCACACTCTCTACCCACTCCCCGCGGCACTGATCCAGAATGGAACAGATTTTGTTTTATCAGACTAAGGCCACAGCTGTGTCCACTGAATAAAACGAGAAGAAAGGTTGTCATTCAAAACCCACCAACCAGTCTGAAGCCATTCAAGGTAAAAATGAAGATCTTACTGAGTCTCAAGCACTGATCCCTGAGACCATGTGGTGAGATCCTTGTGCCTGTTCCTGCTGCAGCTGGATGGCCCTGTGACTAGGAGATGAACATGGGAGCCAGAGTTGACTGGATGAGTTACTTCACTATGATGTCCCCAACTATAAAAGGGTAATATGAATGTTGATGAGACAATTAAGTGAGTTAATACGTGCCTTTCACACTGCCTGATACATTGCTCTTCTTACAGATTTAATAAAGAAATCCCTTCCTTCACTCAGTCATCTTGCATCAAATGTACCCTGTAGTAACAATTTCTACAATCTGTGTGGAAAGGAGAAAAAAAAATGCTTCTATTTTTCCTCCAAGACTGAATAGGAAATTTCCTCTTGTCTATAAATTATGCTCAAATATAGGAGTCTCAAGAAACGAGTTAACCAAGCACCTGTATGAGGAAAAAGCCACAGGCACAGAAACACAGCAAGGACGGGGCCCCTGGGAGGCTGCCAAGCAGCAAACTGTCCAGCACCACGGACAGTTCCAGCGAGCCGCGAGGCCTGGAAGGGATGTTATTCTTAATGCCCTGGCACATCTGGGAGAGGGAGCTTTTTGCTGAAGGGAATCCTCCCCTGACTTTGACCCCTGAATCCTTCAAATGTTAAGGCTCTGCCTTCTTATTTGAAGCTAAATAAAGGTATTTAGGGACCTGGAAGGAGCCAGCCCAGTGCCTTCCTCCGGTTTTTATGCCTCTTGCCCTTATTCTGCCAAGGTATGCCACACTGCAGATAGAGTGACACAGGCATAATGAAACACAAGGAAAATGGAGGTGGCATGAAGACCATGAAGCAGGTCTCAACAGCTTTGAACCTCAGACAAACGACCAGCTCCCTTCTCCATGCCTAGTTCCCTACAGGGGTATGTGATGGGGGTGGGGGCAGATAGTGTCAACACTGTCCCAGGGTTGAGGAAGGATGAAGTAAGAGTACACCCATGGCCCTGGCACAGAACAAGTGAATCTGCATCTTAACATAGAGGCATGGAGGAACAGAGAGTTGGGTGTGAATCTCAAAATGAATCGGCTTCATTCTCAGGAACAGCTATGGATTATTACGTGGGCCAGAGAGCTGAGAGACAAGGTCTGCTGCTTGCTAGCACTGGGAAGTTTCTTTTCTGAAAGCATCTACTGTCCATTAACCACTAGAAAGAAAACTGCTGCCTCCAGTGTCATCCTGCCTCCTGATTTCATTCAGACAGAGCGACAGACAATACATAAATAAATAATCGCTACGTGTAGGATGGAGAATACCTCTTTAAAAACCACCAGTGGGGCTTTCGTAGAAAAATCAGAGGAACCCAGAGTGTTCTTAAACTTGACTGTCTGGAGAGCCAAGCAGGTAACAGACAGAGTTCATGGAGCAAGCTGAGGGGAAACCAGTTGCTGAGGTCTGTGCTATAAACAAAGGCGGTGGGATAATATTTAAAGTAGTTTCACTGCACTTTCTGCAATGTGAATTTTGGTGACTTCCTGATGAACAGAGGCCAAGTGGCTCAGGGGTAGGGACACTGTGACTTGCCCAATGCTATCCATAGCCATGGCTGTCCCCATATTTAGGCTTCTTTCCTCATTTTGAGGGCAGTTGGGCCATCACATGGCATGTGACTGGGCATCTCTCTACTTAGGCGAGTCTCTTCCTTTCGGGAGTACCTGTGTATGGGTTGAGAGGTTGGACACTAGACCATCTGGCTGCTGCCTCTCTCCCCGACTCTGGTCTCCATCACCTCATCTTGCAGCTGGCTTAAGAAGAGAAGCCAACTTTCCAGCTCTTTCTGTATCTTCCACCAGCCCAGACAGAGACCAGGCTCACAATGCCTACCCAATTGAAGAATAAGTCAGAGAGTCAGGATGCTCCTGGTGTCTATCTGCTCTTCACAAGACCCTCCACTGTGACATGAGCACAAGGCCACACGTGCTATGGCAACAACGGCAAATACTGATGTTTCACATCATGCATGTACCACACCCTAAGCTGTAAGTACTCCATTCTACAGATAAATAAAGGGACGGTGGGAAGCAGAAGGAGGAAACAACGGCTCCCTTGGCATTGTTATCTAGTAAGTGGCAGCACTGGGAGCCATCCTATCTGTCTGTCTCTGGAGCCCATCATGATGTCTCCTTCTCGGTGGGAAGCACGGTAGAGGAGACTAGCTTGGGATCTCAAGGCTCCTGTGACTCCAGAAGACAGAGAGAGTCCAATCTCAACAACGTCACCACCACCCCCAATCTCAGCTGACTGGTATCCTCTCTCCTGCTAGTCTGTGGACTGGAACACGGGCCTCGCGTGCCATCTAGGGTCAAAACTGGTCTGAGGACACACTGAGCCCAACGCATAGGCTGATCTGTTCAGCCTGCAAACCAGGACTCTCTGCTGTGCAGCCCTCCCGGAAGGAAGGAGAGCCTTCCTAAGCCTCTACTGACAGCAAAGCTGAGGAGGTCCTGCCGCGTGAGACCCAGAAGCTTCCACGCCACTTGTGAGCCCACTCGGGGCTTGGAGGCTGCCGGGGTGGAGGTGGGGTGGGGAAAATGTAGAAAAGTGGGCGGAGGCTTTCAAGAGCCGAAGGAGGGTAAGGTCTAGGGAAGAGGACCTGGGAGGAGTTAGAATGAGGAGTGGGAGAGTAGAAAGAAAAGGAAAATAGGCGGAGCTGGGGGCGGGGGGGGGGGGGGAAAGACCCGCGCCCGGAAAAGCCGAAAGGGGGAGTCCAGGCAGTGGGAGGTCCAAAAGTGTTAGCGTTGACATCTAGGACCCTGGGTGCAAAGAATGACTCCTCCTCTCAGTCCTCATACCCTCACAGTCGAGAATTAACTGCCAAGACTTTCTGCCTAAGAGCAGGTGGGTCGGAACCAGACCCTGAAGGCTCTGTACCTTCCCCCCTCCCTTCCCGGAGGAGGGGATGAGACGGGCTGGGGGCGGGATTGAGGAAGAGGGTTGCGTGCGCTACGCTTCTGGGTCCTGGCTGCGCGTTCCAGCTGCGAGAACAGATGGAGGCAGCGCGGCTCACCTCGGGGGCTCCGTGCCCGCTGTGCGCCGAAGTCCAGGCTGAGGAGGAGGTCTAGAGCCCCCGGCTCTCCCGTCTCCCACCAGGCTGCGGGGAACCGGCTGCCGCGCCCTTCCTCCCAAGTGGGGGGAAGAACGGAGCTTCACCCCTATAGGTCCCAGAACTAAGGGGAGCATAGGACCGGTTCCTCCCACTGCTCATCCATCCCCAGGGGCTTGTCTAGGACTACTACTCGCCAAGACCCCCTTCCCCTTGCTTCCAGCCTGGGCGCATCTCGGAAGCGGACCCCTGCCCGGACGCGCCCCGCCCCCGGCCCCCTGCCCCCGCCCCGACGACGTCCTATTAGCATGAGCGACGCCAGTGGCCCGGGCACCACTCGGGGGCCGAGACTCACCGCGTCATAGCCCCAAGTGGAGGGAGGATTAAAAAAAAAAGAGAGAGAGAGAGAGAGAGGCGGCGGTGGAGGAAGAGGCAAGAGCGGACGCGCGGGGAGGGCTGGAGAGACGGCGGGCGGCGGCAGCATGCCCCTGGGCGGGTGCACACGGCCTCTCTGCACGGCAGGGGATGCTCCTGCTCTCTCTGGGCACCGCGCGTCCAGTCTCCCGCCTCAGCCCCTCTGCTTGCCGGCCTCCACGGTTGCATCTGAAACAGCGGCAACTGGTCCCCGGAGCATCTAAGAGCTGCGGCGCCGCGCGGGACAATCCTTGCTTTTTTTTTTTTTTTCTGAGCTCGGGGATATGAACCCCACAGCCACCTGAAGCACAGGGGGCGCTACGCGGCTAGGACCGCGCCCCCGAAGTACCGTACCCTAGCCTCCGCACTGCGGGACGCCGACACCCGACTCCGGTGGAGGCATCTTAGGAAGAGCAGCGGGTAGGGGCATGGAACCCACCGCACCAACCGGCCAGGCCCGGGCGGCGGCCACCAAGCTGTCGGAAGCGGTGGGAGCCGCGCTACAAGAGCCCCAGAGGCAGCGGCGCCTGGTGCTGGTCATCGTGTGCGTTGCACTGTTACTGGACAACATGTTATACATGGTCATCGTGCCCATTGTTCCCGACTATATCGCCCACATGCGTGGGGGCAGCGAGAGCCCCACCCTGGTGTCTGAAGTGTGGGAACCCACCCTGCCGCCTCCCACTCTGGCTAATGCTAGCGCCTACTTGGCCAACACCTCGGCGTCCCCGACGGCCGGGTCGGCTCGGTCAATCCTGCGGCCTCGCTACCCCACAGAAAGTGAAGATGTGAAGATAGGTGTGCTATTTGCCTCCAAGGCCATCCTGCAGCTTCTGGTGAACCCCTTAAGCGGGCCTTTCATTGATCGCATGAGCTACGACGTTCCGCTGCTTATTGGCCTGGGCGTCATGTTCGCCTCCACAGTCATGTTTGCCTTTGCAGAAGACTATGCCACGCTCTTCGCGGCGCGCAGTCTACAAGGCCTGGGCTCAGCCTTCGCGGACACGTCTGGCATTGCCATGATCGCCGACAAGTATCCTGAGGAGCCTGAGCGTAGTCGTGCTCTGGGTGTGGCTCTAGCCTTCATCAGTTTTGGAAGCCTAGTGGCTCCACCGTTTGGGGGCATCCTCTACGAGTTCGCGGGCAAGCGTGTACCCTTTCTAGTGCTCGCCGCCGTGTCACTCTTCGACGCGCTCCTGCTCCTGGCGGTGGCTAAGCCCTTCTCGGCTGCGGCTAGGGCGCGGGCTAACCTGCCCGTGGGCACACCTATCCATCGTCTCATGCTAGACCCTTACATCGCTGTGGTAGCCGGCGCACTTACGACTTGTAACATTCCCCTTGCGTTCCTCGAGCCCACCATAGCCACGTGGATGAAACACACAATGGCAGCATCCGAATGGGAGATGGGCATGGTTTGGCTGCCGGCTTTCGTGCCACACGTATTAGGCGTCTACCTCACCGTGCGCCTAGCGGCGCGCTATCCACACCTTCAGTGGCTGTATGGCGCTCTCGGGCTAGCGGTAATTGGAGTGAGCTCTTGCGTCGTACCTGCCTGCCGCTCTTTCGCGCCGTTAGTGGTCTCGCTCTGCGGCCTCTGCTTCGGCATCGCATTAGTGGACACGGCGCTCCTACCCACGCTCGCCTTTCTGGTGGACGTGCGCCACGTATCAGTCTATGGCAGTGTCTATGCCATAGCTGACATCTCCTATTCTGTGGCCTACGCACTCGGGCCCATAGTGGCAGGCCATATTGTTCACTCGCTTGGCTTTGAGCAGCTCAGCCTTGGCATGGGCCTGGCCAACCTGCTCTACGCACCAGTCTTACTGCTCTTGCGTAACGTGGGCCTCCTTACACGCTCGCGTTCCGAGCGCGATGTGCTGCTTGATGAACCGCCGCAGGGTCTGTACGACGCGGTGCGCCTGCGTGAGGTGCAGGGCAAGAACGGCAGCGAACCTGGTAGCCCGCCTGGCCCTTTTGATGGGTGCGAGGATGACTACAACTACTACTCCCGCAGCTAGCAGACCAGCTTCTCTCTACCCTCCCCATTTAGGTCAAGGTGGTCATTCTGCAAGAGCACTGGCCAACTTTGGCTTGGGGCCTATCTCCTCTAATGTGTACCCTAGCCCCTCCCCGGTCCTGAATTCCTTTGCAGAAATCCCTTCTCCGTGACCCCTCCTAGTCTAACCCCCTCCCAAACACACTCGTATTCATTGAGAGAATGGAGTAGGGAGGCATAAGAAGCTATTGGGCTCTTAGCAGAGAGGTGTGCAGGTGATCACCAATCACCTACTGAGAACCCCCAAATAGAGTCATGCATCTGTCTGTTCTTGCGGATCTTTCCAGTGCCAAACTTGGTCTATTGCACCCCGGTGCCTCCGGCCTGAATTAATAAAACCATATCTGTCCGAGGAGGCCGAGTCTCTTTACTGATGAGGGATGGGCGGTGTGGCACAAAACCTAAGAACGGAAAAGGCTGCCTGGGTTTCCACACGTTCAATCCAGACCTGAGGAGGGGTGGAAGCCTTGAAGCGCCTTACTGCCTGGTTAAGGAAACAAACCCAAATCCCCAAAGAGGACTCTCCCCCATGGATATTCAGAACACACACACACACACACACACACACACACACACACACACACACACACACGAACAATAGTGATAGTCTCTCCTTTCCAAGCACAGCATAGCGCCTGGAGGTTCCACCCGAGGGAGCCTGAGGATCTGCCTGGCTTTGAAGGACAGCTGGCACCAGGGGCTTTCCATTCCTGGACTGGGTTTTTCTACACAGTGGGACCTTGCCTCATCTTGTTGAGAAAGGAGCACGAAGGGCTCTGTTTTCTGCAGAAAAGAAGAGGTAGTCCCCATTTTTTAGGGTCCCAGCCTAATGACAGCGTTCACCAAGGATCCAGACTCTATTGTCTGAAGAATGAGAGAACAGTTACCTGTGGGTCTTTTCTCAGTCATGAAAGTTTTAATGGAAAATGGTGCTAATCCCTAGTCCACCCTGTCCTGAATACAAGTGGCCCCTCAGGGATGTCAGGGGGTTTCCCATTCTTGATTTCCTATGACAGAGGTCCAGGCTGAAGGCAGTACACTCATTCCTGAATCCTGCTGCCTGCACATGGAACCCTCTGATTTCAGGGTGGAAAGACAGTTGGGTTAGGGTAACTGGTTTTGCAGGGAAAAGGTCTGCAATTGGTGTGTGTGTGTGTGTGTGTGTGTGTGTGTGTGTGTGTGTGTGTGTGTCCTTGTTTGAGTCTTCTTGTATGAGAGGTGTGGTGGTAGGGGGAGTACTCTGTCTGTCTGTCTGTCTGTCTGTCTGTCTGTCCTTGTCTGATTCTGCTTGTGTGAGGCTGGGGAGTATGTTGCCTTTGAGGAGTGTCTGTGGGCTTCTGGTTGAGGCTCTAAACAACCTCTACCAGCCATCAGAGTAGACCAAGTCGGTAGTCCCTTTTCTGCTCCTCCTTTCCCAAAGAGTCTGCAGCAATAGGATGGTAAAAGAAAAAAGAAGTGAGATCCCACTGTGGCCAACCAACTCCTTAATTTTTAGTATTTTAAATGAGTGCAGTAAGGTTTCAGCCTTATGAGGAGGGGCAACATTTCTTCTGACTCAAGCACTCCCCAGGGTTCTGCATAAGTAGCTTCCCAGGAGACTGTACTGATGGGGGGGGGGGGTATGGGGACAGGACAGAGGCTGGGGTGGGGCGGTGGGCAGGCAATGTTCTGAGCCCTTTTCCAGGGCCTAAATCTGATGCCAGTGCAGGAACTCATCCAGGAAGCTGTCCTGGGCAGGTTTTGAGGGCAGAAGATGGGAATCGCAGGGCAGAGCGTGGGGTAGGGGGAGCAGTGGACTGTGAGGAAGAGAGGCAGGGAGGAAGAGGGAGAGGGAAAAAAGAGAAGGGGGGAGGGAGGAGGGAGGGGAGGGAACCGAGAGAGGTGTGGCTGGTTTGCTTGCAGTCAGTCAGTCGGGGCGGCTGCTGGGATCTGGCTACGTCGTTGGAGGCTCTACTACAGAACCTAGGCGGCGGGCCCCAACCTCTGGCACTGCTGCCACCCCCTCCCTGGTTCTTCTGGCCCACGCAGCCATCTCCAGTCCTGCTTGGTGTGGAACAGCGCCGGTTCGGCGCGGAACAGCCTAGGAGAGCAGGTGAGAAGGGCTGGGCAGCGGCGCGCTGGCGCGAAGAGCTGAAGCGCCCGCGGACTCAGGCGTTGTCCCTCCGGGGGAGGTATCCTTCTCCGGAGGAGCTGTCCACGGAGGGACAGCTCCCAGGCCCAGAGGCTCCGGGATGCTCAGAGTCTACAGCATCCCAGGCACCAGTAGTCGTCGTCGGGGTACATCTAGTAGACTGCGGGATTCGGAATTTGGCTGCAAGGATGCCTGGGCTGGGAGGGTTTGATTATCAGGGCTTGGGGCTCCCCTTATCTTTACCCGTCTTTACTTTTACTTTGCCTAACATCTGCCAAGCCCAAGGTCCATGGTTTTGGCTTGTAGTGCATTTGGCTTGGGGCATTGATAATATCCCTGGGCCTCAGTTTTCTCCAGCCATTCTTGGGAAGGCGGGGGAGTGCTGGCGTTAAGTGCCACATCTGCAGGAGTGGCAGCACTGAGAACCTGGGAAACCAGATCAGACTGGTGTTGGACCTTCAGGGCAGAGCAGAGAACCTCCCAAGTGCCCCCCCCCCCCCCCCCCAGCCAGGCCAATAGAAGCAGAAATGGGAGGGTACCAAACCACAGAAAGACAAATACATACAAATTCTCTCAGTCTGGGCCAAGGAGCTTAGAAGGAAGGAGCTGGAGGTTGGAAGGAACAGTGGAATATCCATCGGAATGTCAGCTGGCAGGGGTCCATTCTCCTCTCCAAGATATGGTGTCATTAAGATCTGGCCATTGTTTTCCCTTGCCCACCACTGAGATGGCACAAAAGGAGATGTAAGGTGTATAATCAGTACAGCCTTTATTAACTTGACCTTGTCTTGGTTGACCCTGAAAAGTAATCAACAGAACACCCACACACTCAATTCTAGGTACAGTGGTCTCAAGGACTACTGTGCTGGAGTGCACTGTATAAGGCCTTTCCATCCTCTGTTCAGTGGCACCAGGCATCTGCAAACTCTTCTAGACTTGGGTCTGGTTCTTCCACCTTTCTGGATGGTCTCTCCCCCGACCAACTGAGCCTTATGTCAGCACCTGGCTGCTGCTGGTGGTGGCCCAATAGGTTAAATATCAGCTTTAACCTCTTGAGGGCTAATAAAGGGTAGGTTGGTAGAAATCTTGACTGCATCTGTGCAGGTTTTGGTTTAGTGGGGCAGAAAGTGTACCCTACAGTTCTAAAAATCTGGCCTTGTGTCCTTAGGTTAGCTTATTTCTAGTGCATCTCCCAAATTAATCTGCCTTTCCCAAGGATGTCAGGAGACTCTAGAGGCCCTGACTACCTCCTCTTCAGTAGGTATCATGCCCTTCCATAGTCCGCTTATACCCAACCTTGGAGCCTGCTGCCCACAAATTATCCAAGTTAACACTCTGCTAAAAGACCCAGGGTCCTCAAGCAGCTCAGAATGTCACCCAGAATACAGTCTTAGAATACTTGTGGCCGTTCAAGCACACTCTCATACACACACAAACACACACACACACACACACACACACACACACACACGGGGTGGGAGAGCTTTCTGAGCTCACAGCCCCTCTACTCCATACCAGACCCAAGCCAGGCATCCTAGAGGGAAATCTGATCCCAGTGGATATGGTTTTGCATGTGAGAGCTACGGTCTTGTGGGGAAAGTTGACATTGGGGAGAAATTGATGTTGAGTTCCAGGCAAACCAATCGCTCTAGTGCTCTGATCGTGGTAAACTGGGAGTGGGTAACTCCAGCCCAGCGCCTCCCGATGAAACCTGGGATGGTCAGCCTTGAGTCATAGCAGCTTCATGGAAGCAGGTCCTTGCAGGTGGCTCAAGGCAGGACTCGCTCTCTCTCACCTCTCACCTCGGGATTCTGAGGTTCACTGTGGGCAGGGGCACAGGGCTGAGGTCTGAGATGGCAGTCACAGAGGCACGGGGTTCCCTACACACTACTGTACAGTCAGTGGCTTGTGGTGTGGGGGTAAGGCTATGGGATTCATTCAGGCTCGATGTGATGCTTCTCCTGTGTTCCCAGGTCTACAGCTCTGCTACTCCGAAGCAAGAATTGCTACGATGCCCATCCTGGAAAAGGTCCCCCAAAAGATGCCTGTGAAAGCTTCTAGCTCTGAGGAGGAGCCGGTGAGTCACCTTTTGAGCCGTGTGTCGTATCCCTGATCTCCTCTCACACACACTTATTCCCAGGACATTCTTGAGTGGCACTAGCCCTCAATTGTTTCCAAGCTCTGTATTCTCCTGGGCAGAAGGCTGTCTGATTGGATCTCAAAGCCTTCCTACTGGAGTCTTAGGGCAAAAAACCCAGCAGGAAGCCCAATGGGTAAGACTCGGCTGTTTGTCCTCCATATATCAATTAAAGAAACAATATGTTAAAAAGGCAGAGAAAAGAGGCTTAATCAATTGACACATTGGAAAAATGGTCAGGTAAAGAGATTCAGTGAGTCTAAATCTATCCTCAAGGCATGGTCATAAACTGGACATTTTAGAGGATTAATCAAGATATATGAATATATTCTGGTATCTGATTGTGTGTGTGTGTGTGTGTGTGCAATTAAGCAGTCATGATCAAGACTTAATATGTGGTCTGGATGATCACTATCTCAGCTATGATTCTGCAAAGTGGTCAGAAGTTGTTGCTCTGACCATTTGGGGGAAGCAATTTGGTTGCCAGTGTTTTCCTGGTCCAAAGGGAAGCTTTCTTATTCTGGATAATTGCTCTGCTTTGAAGGATTGTCTGTTCAGTAAGGCTTCTGACTGCACTGTTTTGGGGGTGCAAGATAATTGATGTTTACAACAAGGTCTGGGAAGGTTTAGGCACATTCAGAGGGTCTGGAACTGAGCACTGGAGAATCTGTGGTTAAGTTCCTCTTGGTTTTGTTTTTGAGACAGGATTTCTCTGTGTATCCCTGGCCATCCTGGATCTTGCTCTGTAGATCTGGCTGGCCTTGAACTCACAGAGAACCACCTGCCTCTGACTCCCAGAGTGCTGAGATTAAAGGCATGAGCCACTACCACTCAGCTCAGTTAAGTCCTTCTTTGTACTTTCAGCCGTGTAGACTGGGTACTTAAGGTAAGTTTTGCTGTTGTTATCTCTGTTGTTGTTGTTGGTTTGAGTGCTTATTATGCCTACATGCAGAATCCATCAGGAGTCTCACCCAAAGTAAAGGGAACACACACAAAATGAAGTCAGAGGTGCCAGGTTTGCATCCTCTCTTAGTTGCCCTGAGAGCCAAGTGAGGCAGGTATCAATGCTTTGAGGGCAAAAGCAGTTTCTGACTGCCAGCTACAGCCTTGGGGTGGTGGGGAATGCAGGTAAGCACACCCCTGGCACCAGTTAAGCCTTATCTCTCTCACTTCCCCCAACCTCACTGTACCCCAAGTTCCACTTCAGATGGCTTTAAGCCCAACGTGCTTGCCTAGGCAAAGCTGAACCCCCTTCCCAAGCCCTGGCACATCCCAGCAGCTCCAACTGCTGCCACTGATTCAGCCCAGGAACATCCAAACATCATCTTTTCCACTGGTTTGAAACAACACTACCCTCCCTGGGCAGCCTCCCTCCTGCTCCATCTAGCCTTCCAGATAGAGCAGCACATCTCAGTTCAAGTTCCTGCATGTGCTGGCCCCTCTACCACACCTTTCTCACCCCTCCCTGGTCCTATGAGAACTTCTTGTCTTCTGCCCTTGAACTTGCTTTTTACATTGCCTCAACCTCTATAGCTGACACATGCCTCTGCTGCCTATGGTATCTATGGCATGTCCCTCTCCTCCTCTGTTGTGGGATGTGATTTCCTGGAGGGCATACTCTTTCTCTTCACTGTCTCTAAATCCAGTCCATGGCCTGGCTCATTTGAACCACCTAGAAATTTGCACAGACTACAGAATCCCAAGTCTTAAGTCCATGAGAGTCAAAGAAGGAACCATGCCTGGAACTGAGATGCCTAAGCTGAGATTTGCCAGTTTTATTCACCACCCAGGTTGTACCACAGCACAAGTGAAAGCTCAGGTACTCTAACCAAGCCTGTCACCACTCTTGGCCAGACCACCACCTGGGCTATGCCTACTAGAGATACTTGCCTGTCCCAGCCACACTGACCCCCATAAACAGAAGAGAAGGAGCCAGAGTGGCTGAAGAGGGTCAGCCTAGTTTTCTTGGAGTGGGTTAAACAACACGAAACACTGTCCAGACCCGTCCGTGTATTTGCATTGCTCCCCAGGGCAGCAGCACCAGAGTTTGTTGCTGACAATCTACCTCTAGTCAAAGTAAGTGAACTCCAGGGACAGGACCAGACAGGCAAAGGACTTATTCATCTATCAGTTCTGAGCCTCAGGAGAAGACAGGTGCTTCCAGCAGCCCACCAGGGTAGGGTGAGCCCTTGGCTACCTGAGAGAAACAATTCACCACTTTACAGAGAAGAAGCCCCTGGAGAAGGGTACCCTGCCCTATGCCAACTGTGTACAACTCAACAACAGCATGAAAAATCTCACTTCTCACTTATCTATTATCTGAGAGAGGGAAACAGGAGGGAAGAGCAGAAAGACCGTGAGGGAGATGGGAGGAAAACCACAGGAAAAGGAGGGGAAGTGAACTGGGGGGGGGGGGGTGGCTCAGCAGTATCTTGCCTAGTATGGGACAGGAGAGGGGAGGGGAAGAGAGGAGAGGGGAGGGGATACATGGGGAGGGGAAAGGGAACAGGGGAGGGGAGTAGAGGAAATACATTAAGTAAAAATTACTATGTGACCTGGGATTAGTTTCTCCACACTGTGGGTCTCAGTTTCCCCATCTGTAATGGGGAAAATGAAAAAAATCCCTGCCCTGGCTATGTGACACATTGAAGACAAACATATAAAGCCCCTGGTCAACCATGGTTGATCAGCTGGAACAGGCAGTGCCCATGTCAGGGGATCCCAGTGGGGCTTCCTTTCTGACTCTCACCTCACTTGGAACCCAGAGACCATAGGCTTCTTCTTGGGATTCCTTTTGGAGGGACCAGACCAGTTAACCAAACATAATATCTGTTTGTTAGAAGCAATTGTTTTTCTCTTATTTTCTTGGGGCCCATCAGGTAGGAAGAATTGTGTCCTATGGATGAACAAGACTGAAGCTTGGAGAGATCTGGGCAGGAAAGACTTGCACTGTGCCTTACCCGACTCTGGCCCCATCATGGAACCAATCATTTGCCTGGGTTTCATACCTGGAAGCATTTGAAACAAGAGGCACTGGGCAGAAATAGCCACTACCCCAGGAAGTCTTTCCAGGAAGTCGGTCATGTCCCCACCCAAGGCCATCTTAACTCACCTGACTCTCTCTGTAAGAGCAGCACTTTCCAGTCCGGAAAGCATGCAGGCTCTTGAGCCCCAGCTGGGAAGAGCTCCTATGTGGAGGGTGACCAGCAGTCAGCAGTACCGCCAATGATCTTTCATCCCAGACCCATCCTTTATGGGCTGTTAGCACATTCACATCTGTCATCCTTTCCATCCTGTGAGAGGATCATTTTTCACAGAAGAACTAGGCCCTTACAGAGGGAGAGACTTTCCCAAGGACATACAACTGATCTGTAGCAAGGTCAGGGTGTGAACCCGGGTCTGTTTGGTGCCAACAGCAGAGTCAGGGTGTGAGCCCAGGCCTAGCATCTGCATTTTGTGCCTTCTTGAGACCTAGGGACAGTATGGCAGCAGGGATAGCAAACAGGAGGGCCCTTCATTTATAATTCTTCTGAGCTACTCCCAGGAAATAGGTCCAAGAATGGGGAATGCAGACAGAGCAGGAGACATGTTCTGGCATCAACTCAGGGGCAGGTATGAACCATATTAAAGGAAAGGAACTCTCTTTTCCAGGATTTACCTAAATTGCCAGTGCCCCCACTGCAGCAAACCCTGGCCACCTACCTGCAGTGCATGCAGCACCTGGTACCCGAAGAGCAGTTCAGGAAGAGCCAGGCCATCGTGAAGCGGTTTGGGGCCCCTGGTGGCCTGGGAGAGACCCTGCAGGAAAAACTCTTGGAGAGACAGGAGAAGACAGCCAATTGGGTAAGGATTCCTGGACAGAGCTGACAAGAGACCTCTGGACAGGGAAGGAGGAAGAAAGGATATGGGTGAGGGCAAGAGGTAATGGGCTTGGAAGGAGACAGAGATGGGTGGTAGACAGGAACACATCGGTAGCATAGGTTGGGTGACTGTAAAGGGGGGAGGCAGGCAAGATGAAAGGGGACTGGAAGAGGAGATCAGAGAATGTAAAAGGTGATGAGAGATGAGAGACTGGGAGAGATGGGACACAGCTAGGGACAGGGACAGGGAAAGATGGGGGTAGAGCTTGAAAGTCAAAGTTGACTGACAGACAGATAGGACTAAGGCACAAGGACAGGTAGTGGGCAGGGATGCGTCACTGAAGATGGGAAAAGAGGAAGGGGTAAAGAAGATGCAATGGAGTGACAGTGAAGAGCAGACTTGGAGGACCAAGAAGATGCAGGCTCATCACATAGCTGGGGCTTAGTGCATTCGTGGAATAGAAGGATGGATGAATGGATGGATGGATAGAAGGATGGAAGGGTAGGTGGATGGATGGATGGATGGATGGATGGATGGATGGATGGATAGATTATTGACCAAGCAGAGCCTGATTCAGGGTAGACAGAACAGGACTGATGACCTCTGCTAACACAGTGCCTGTTTAGGAGGGGTGTCAGGGGTCAGATGGAATGTCACCCCTCCCTGTGTTCCCTGGCAGGTCTCTGAATACTGGCTGAATGACATGTATCTAAACAACCGCCTGCCCCTGCCAGTCAACTCTAGCCCTGCTGTGATCTTTGCTCGGCAGCACTTCCAAGATACCAATGACCAGCTAAGGTGAGGCCGTGAAGCCCTCTGGGTGCTCAGCAGGGAAATCATCTGAGATGTGGGGCCTGGCCTCACAACAGGAAGGCGAGGCCAGAGCTTGTGCACTGGCTGAGCTTCCTGGGGCCAAGAAACACAAGCCATCTTCTCACAATGCCAGACATCAGGCCAGGGGGAGGTTGGGCGTGCTATCACTCTGTAACAAACACATTTATTAGATTGTGCTACTGGGGACCATGGGCCTCAGGGACCCACACAGCAGTTCTGACCTGGGTCTATGAGCTGTCACTTAAAAGTAATCCTGATTGGGACACGCTGCTGCTCCAGGTGTTTGAGAGTTCTTCTGTGCCCCCTGGAGCCCTGCCTCAGACTCCTGGGGAGGGACATCCCTCCCTGCCGGTGCAGCTACCATCTGCTGCAATTTCAGAGTTCAGTGAGCCGCTGGAGGGGCCTCTAGATGCATTGAGAGTGGTGGTGGTGTGGGTAGGGGCCGGGAAGAAGGCTCTCCCTGTTGGAATCTGTCAGGATTTCATCCTCTTAATGTCTCAGTGGGGTGAACATGGGCACAGCCCAGGCCTAGCTCCCACTTGCCCCCCTCTCCTCTAAAAGGAAGAATGAGGATGGATGGATTCTGAAGACAGTTCTCTAAATTGCATCTGAGGGGCATTTTCTTCCTATGCAATTAAGCCAGGCCTTGTCATCCATAGACAGTTAAGATGGCACTGTCTCCTCGCACCAGTCCCTGAGGCTTTCCTCCCAGGACTAACTTTCCTTTTCATTAGCCACTAAGTGAGTGGCTTGCCCCCAGGAGACTGCATTTCCCAAAAGATCCTGCCACAGAACTGGCCTTGCCTAGGGGGAGCCTCACCCCTCACCTTCCCTTCCCTACCTCTTCAGGCACCTCTTTTTCCTCAAGGTGATTCTAGCTTCCTCTCCCCACCCCACCCCCCAGAGCTAAACCATCCCCAGTTCTTACCAAAGGACCATTTTTAATCCGAGGCCACAGTGGACTGACAGCATTGGGGGAGGGGCAGTGTAACCCACACCCCATTAGTGCACAGGGCCTGGCATATGGCAGGTGATACATGGGTGAGTTTGGAGCAGAGGGAGGGGCATGGAAGGAGAAGGGAAGGGAGGGGGAAGTTAGGAAGGAAGGAAGGAGGAGAGGTGGGAGAGTGGGGGTCGTGGGGCTGGTTTATAACGATCCTCTCTCCACATTCCTGCAGATTTGCAGCCAGCCTCATCTCTGGTGTGCTTAGCTACAAGACGCTGCTGGACAGGTAGGCCGGGGCCCAGCCCAGGATGGTGGGGCTCTTCTTGGCTGTCTCCTCTCACATCTGTCTCCCGAACATACAGGGTGCTTCAGAGGGCAGGGACCTAGTTTTTTATCCAGCTATGTGGTGTCGCCCGCCCGCCCAATGCCAGCACCAGGACACTGCATTAGCTTAGTTCTCCCGGCTGCTAAAGCAAGTGCAGGCTTTCTCTGACCTCTGAAAATGGCCCTCCCTCACGATCTCTTCTGCGATACTGTGAACTAGACACTGTGGGTCTGGAGATCCCAGGAAGTGTGGATAGGGAAGCAGCATTAGAGGAGGTGCTGGTAAGCTAAGTGGTACCATCGGGAGGATGGGCTCCTTACTTTGAGCCTTAGCGTCTACGTGCCCACCCTAGCTCCTGTAGGTGGTGGGAGCTATGCAGGCAGTGAGTTCTCCTTAATGCTAGGAGAGTTGTCTCTCTCCTAGCCAATCCTGGAGCACTGGGAGCCCGGGGGAGAGCAAAGAGCTATGGATGCTGGAATGAAGGAGGGGCCTGAAAGAAGTGTTCTATGCATAGATAGGCAAGTGAAGCTCAGAGACTGTTTGAAACTTAACTGATGGCCAAACAGCCAAGAACTGGAACGACGATGAGGTTGTGGGGGGAACAACCTCTCTGTTCTATGTTGATCCCAGTCAGTGTTTACCAACCTTGGGACAGAAGCTAAGACACACATTCTCTCTGGGAAAGAGGGTCAGAGAGGCGAGGCGAGGCGAGGCTCAGGCCCTAGGGTCAGCACACCAGAATCTGAATTGGGTTTTAGACAGAGCACTGACTTGGAGCCAGTCTGATAGCTCTCGTTCCATACTGGACTGCCAGGCCTGTGGGCTGTCCCTTCCAGTCATGTGTCCAGAGCTTTCCTTCTTCCTCAGACTGAGCCTGAACTCCTCATAGAACCCACTTCTCCATTCACATAGCATCTCTGTCTTCAGAGAGCCTGTCCCTTTCAGCACCCTGGCTGCTGAGGAGAGGATCGAAGATTCTCACCCTGGCAGCAGAACCCAGGGACTATGGAACTATTCATCATTGGCAGGTTTCCCCCACCCCCAACTCTCACTTGAGTGTGCAGATACATGTATACGTGTGAACATATTACATGCATGCACACAGACACCTGTTTCCACAGAAGCCCACATAAAGGTTCGTGTGTCCTGCACTTGCAAATATTATAAGACTGGAACATTTGGAAGAGCATCTGGACAGGACACTCCATTGATTAGCTCTTTACTTTCAGTGTATTGATGTCCAGAAGATAAGAAGTTTGGCCTCTTACCTGCTCTCAGAAGGTTCTCAATTGACATAAAATAGAACCCCATTCCTTCCCTGGATCCTGAGCATCCCCACTGAGGCTTCTCCTGATCACTACAAAGGGGCCCGGTAAAGCTTTGCATGCTTCTCCTGTGTGCATTTCTGCTTATTCCTCCCGTCTTCTCAGTACACACAATGGCACACCCTGATCTGTAGCTTCAGGAGTCTCTTGTGGTCACCTTTTTCTCCTTCCATGACATCCATGGTGTTCAGATGAGGTCACCGCCTACCCCAGCCAGGTCCCAAGCATCCTTCCTACCTGGTCCACATTATTTTCCCACTGTCACTACAGCCTTCTTTCTGGTGCTTCCTGGGGTAGACTTTGGTCCTCTCCTTATAGAAACAGAGCTGTCTCAGTGATAAAGCTCTTGCTTTGCATGGCCTGGGTTTAGTCCTTGGTACTGAAAAATCAAATACAAAACAAACCCTCCAACACACACACACACACACACACACACACACACACACACACACGCCAGAACTGGGAGTGTTGTGTTTCCATGATGGTGTGTATGTTTGTTTACCCTGGGTTCAACCCTTAGCACCAAGGGGGGAAAAGGAAAACATATCCAAAGCTTCTGCATCTCAAAGTTGCCAAGGGCTTTTAATGCACCAAGCATAAGCTGCAGTGCCTACCCTGCCACCACAGCCCAGGGGCCTGCCCTTGTCCATCTTGGTAGCCTTTTCTTCATCCTTCAGTTGCAACCTTCTGCTTACTTTCTGCCTCCCATTGGTCCACTGGTAAGCCTCACGCTGTCTCTTGAGAAGACTCTTTACTTTCAAATAGTGTAAAATACAACAACTAAAAAAAATAATTACTAGCAAAAGCTTACAAGTGTAAAACAACACAAGATCTTGTGTTTTTTTTTTTTTTTTTTTTTAATTCAGTCGGCATAAACTTCCATTGCTACAGATGCTTTTAAATTCTGACACAGGTCAGTCATGGAGTCTCCTGCAACATCCTCACTTTGAGTGGCTGTGGGGCACTCCACCTAGCCCATCTGCCTGGAAGCTTCTTGCTCTTTAAGCTCATCAAGCAGGCCTTAATGAGACTTCTCTTATTCCTGGGCTCTGCTCCTGCTTGTCACTCAACTTGCCCAAGATTCTCCTGTTTGCCAATTTGCAATATGTTCTCCAGCCACACATCTCAGGACACATACACAGAGTGGGTCATGTCTAATTACTGTTTTATTCCCCAGAATAGTGCCTTGGCTAGAAGTGCTCAGTAAACTTTAGAAGCTGAAAGGGCCAAAGAATAAATGGATCAATGGATGGAGACTAGGTCAATAGCTAAATGGGTGGTGGGGAGATGAATATATGGTAGGTGATTAGAGGCACAGTGGTTGGATGAATAGCGATGGGCTAATACTTGATGAATGCATATATGGCAGATGGATAATTGCATGTGTGCACATATGGACGGTGGATGGATGATTGAATTGATGGGTGAGCTATAGATGAATGCATGGAGGTGGATGGTTTTACGTGTGGTAGATGAATGGATTATAGTGAAGGGGTGGGTGGATGGATGCATGGAAGAGGAGTGGATGAATGAATGGTGCATTCGTTACTTTTCTGCTGCTGTGATCAAGTGACATGATCAAAAGCAACTTTAGAAGGAAGAGTATTTTCACCTATAATTTCAGGGCAGGGCAGGGCAGGGGGATGGCATAATGGCAAGGAAGGCATAGAGACAACCAATGAGATAAGAAAGAAAGAAAGAAAGAAAGAAAGAAAGAAAGAAAGAAAGAAAGAGAAAGATGACTGAACACATTTGAACAGCGCAGAGGCGGGGAGAGAGAGAGAGAGAGAGAGAGAGAGAGAGAGAGAGAGAGAGAGACAGGGAGAGCTCAAGAAAGCAGAGTAAAGCAATAAATTCTTAAAGCCCACACCCCAGTGATGTATTTCTTTCATTAAATCAAGTCTATACCTCCTAAAGATCCTATACTTCCTCCAAACAATGCCATTAATTGGAGGTCAAAGGTTCAAATACTGAGTCTATGGTGGAGCATTTCTCATTCAGCCCACAAAAGACAGATATATGGTGAGTTAGTGGATGGATGGGTAGACTATAGATGAATGGCTATATAGTAGATGGATAATACACACCCTGTGGATAGATGGATGGATGGATGGATGAATGGATGGATGGTAAATTGCTAGATATATATATGGGTTTATGCAGTGGTTCTCAACCTTCCTAATGCTGTGTTGTGATGACCTCATGTTGTGATGACCTCCCCAACCATAAATTACTTTTGTTGCTATTTTCCTAGCTGTAATTTTGCTACTGTTATGAACTGTAATGTAAATCTCTGTGTTTTGGGTGGTCTTAGGTGACTCCTGTGAAAGAGTTGTTCAGTCTCCAATGGATACATTGATAGTATGTGGATGGATGAATAGGTAGTGTATGAATAGATGCATGATAGAAAAATGATAGGTAGATGGATGTGTGGTGGATGTATGTATGGATAGGTAGGTGCATGGTAGATGTGTGGGAAGTTGAATGGTAGATGGATAAGTGCATGAGGGATGATGGATGAATGAGTGAATGAATGGATAGTGGATGTATGGATGTATGGATAGTGGATAAATGGATGGATAGTGGATGAATGGATGGTGGGTGGGTGGATGGTGGGTGGGTGGATAGTGGGTGGGTGGATGGATGGATGAATGGGAGGATCCATGATAGTAATAAATTGATGATAGACAGAAGGATGCATATAGAGAAAGATGGACAATGTATGAATTGATAGATTCAGTGGATATAATGGGTAGATGACTGAACATGCATGGTGGATGGATGGATGGATGGATGGACAGATAGATGGATGAATGGTTGGAATGATAATCATATCATTTAGAAACCACATGACAAAAGAAATTACTACTTCGAGGTTTCAAGAAGAGATAATAAAGAATAGACTCTTGAAGAAGAAATTTTCTTAAAAAGACAATTGGAGCACAGGGGTAGAGAAAAGGGAGTGCCAAGAAAGACTGGTGTAAGCAAAGGGCTAGATGACAAAAGTTACATGTGTATTAACCGAGAGTGGGGTGAGAGTGGAGTTGTGGAAATTCTGAGGTGCCCCATGAGCCACAGAAATGGAACAATCCATTACTTCACACAATGAAGACCAACCTTGCAGCAGTGCCATTGTAAGTTTGGTGCACAGCTAGCCTAACCACAAGAAGCTATAGGGTAGAAACCCAGTGGTAGAGTATTTGCTTATCATGCATATGGCCCTGGGTTTGATGCAAAAACCTCTGAAAAGGAAGACAAAAATAAGGTTACCATAGAGCCCATCCCAATGCCTTCTCTCCTCCTCTGTCTTCTCTCCTTCTACCCTCCAGCCACTCCCTTCCCACTGACTGGGCCAAGGGGCAGCTCTCAGGGCAGCCCCTCTGTATGAAGCAGTACTACAGACTCTTCTCCTCTTACCGGCTTCCTGGCCATATCCAGGACACACTGGTGGCCCAGAAGAGCAGTATCATGCCTGAGCCTGAGCATGTCATCGTGGCCTGCTGCAACCAGGTAAGTGGCCCATGGCCACAGGCTCTCAGACTTGGAGAGGATGTGGAGCATATAATGGCTAGGTGTGGCTATCCATTCCTGCTTCTTCACAAGTGTGCAGGTTGGTTCCCCAAGCCATACAGTGAGTTTGGAGCATGAAGCCTCCCAGATAGGATTTCCTACTCACTCCATCCATTTCTCTTCAGCAGCTAAATTCTAAGAATGAAAAAAAAAATTCAGTTAGGGAATGAATCCCTGGGTTTGTATCCTTAAGAAGGCAAGGACTTAGGGTCATAAATGAGACCCAGTGTGAGCCTGGACTCTTCATTTTCATGGCTATTCATTTTCATATAGTCTATGTCCTTCCTGGAAATCAGACAAATTGACAGAGTAAGGACTAACAGACAAGACTGTTAAGACTGTAAGACAAGTCTTACCCCTGTGTAAGACTGTGGGTCCAGAACTTATATTTCCTAATTTCATGTAATTGCTCACAATGACCCTGTAGAGGCGGCCCTTAGAGTCTTCATTTGACAGGTGAGAAGGTGAGACTTAGGGAAGCTAATGGTATGTGTAAGAGGAAGAAGGATTCCAGGTCCTACCAACTGCCTACGTCCAGTCCAGTTGTCAGACATGGTTCTGCAGGGCCAATACAGTTCCTTATGGCAGGGGAACAAGCTGAGCATAAAGGCTACTGACCCCATCTGGTGTCTACCACACTATGTATCCTGTACACTGACGCTACACAAACTATTTCACATAGAGAAGTGGGGGTAGGGAAGGGTCTTACTATCTTGAAAGCTTAAGTTTGACATCCATTCTATCCTACACACTTCTCATTGTCTAATGTTTTCTTCCTGAGCTCATTTCAGTAAACTGAGAGCTTGGGGATAGCCTGTGCTCTGAGGGTAACTATGACCATGACCACTATTTGAGGGCTTAAAAGCTAGCGAGAGGCTTCCCAGCCTATCTAACACCAGCCAGCCACAAAATGAAAACCTTTCTTCATCTTCATTCAGAGAAAGGCAAACTAAGTGTTTCTCAGCCTCCATATAGCACATTATCCAAATCTTCTGGAAACAACCATAGATCAGGCTTCTTGGACTTCAATGAGGGTGACAAGTGGGACAATTACTTTTATCTGTATACTGAAAAGGATGTGACAGGCTGTGTAAAGAAAGAGACCCTTTGCCAAGTCCATGGATCTGGCTTTCAAAGCTGTAGAGCAGTAAGGCATACATACCAAGCTCATGCATACACAGATGTATGTGCATAGATATTAGCAGTGTTTTGTGTGTTGTTGTTGTTTTATTTTGATATTTGTCTACAACTGTTGGTTTGTTGTTGCTGCTGCTGCTGTTGTTTAGATCTATAGGCACAGCTCTACCTATAGCTGTTTGATTTAGTTCACTGGGCACTGGATAGGTGTACCACATTTTACTTATCCAGTATACTCCAAAATCTGGCCAGATTCTTTCTGCTGTTTTGCTAAATCAAAAGGTCTAATCTGCACACATTTTTTAAAATTATTTTTTCCATGCACATGGATGTGCTTCTCTAAGCCCTGGGCTAAATTCTGCAAATACAAGTGCAGCTTCTGAGTCATAGGCAACCACTCTTAGTTTTGATTAACAGTGCTTTCCAACAGTGGTTGTACCAGCTTATACTTGACTCTCTGCAAATATGATTTTTGCATACTCTAGGAACCAAAAAATAAAAAAGAAAGGAAGGCAAAGGCTTTCTCATTGCTAGGTTTAATCTAGCCTGTGCTAGGGAGCGCTTAGAGTCAAGTACAGTCAACATCTTTGGATGTTCTCCAAAACTAAACAGCTCAGAACCATTAAACACCCCGGGAACCTTGGGCCTGAGCTTCTCTGTGAGGTCTCCATGAAGGCCTGGAGCCTTGGGCTGGCTGCCACAAGTGATGTGTTTGACCTGTTTCCCCCACAGTTCTTTGTCTTGGATGTTGTCATTAATTTCCGCCGTCTCAGTGAGGGTGATCTGTTCACTCAGTTGAGAAAGATAGTCAAAATGGCGTCCAACGAGGATGAACGCCTGCCTCCAATCGGCCTGCTGACGTCAGACGGGAGGAGCGAGTGGGCCAAGGCCAGGACGGTCCTCTTAAAAGGTTAGCGGCAGTATCAGCCCATCTTCATCTCATCTTCACGTCCATTAGCTTTTCCTCCTCCAGGGTTAAGTGCACAATCTCATTCCCATCAGCCATAGCGTGGGATGCTCTGCCCTCCAACTCAGGGTATAGCAGTGGGGAACCTTGAAACAGGAGGAACCTATTGTGCCTTTGTATTTATTCTGTGGGATGATACTCTAGCTTTCTGGGCAAGATAAAGGTGCCCTAGAATTATGGGTCATCTGAGAATACCAAGTGCAGGAGGTTTTGAGAGAGGAAGACTTCGGACAGCTAGCAGCTGTGTTTTATGGGTGGGATGTATGGCGGTCATTTGGAGCCCCAAGTCACTGAAAGAGCAGGCAGATGGGGCCTTGGTGTGGGGACTGTTTCTGGGAGTTTAGTTGGCCTCCTTCTTCACCTGCTTTTTCAGTCCTAGGACTTTTCAACCTGAATGCGACTCATGTCACTCACTCCAACTGTTCTTATGAAGCTTCTACACATCCTCACTAAAAATCCAGTTACTTTCCCCTCCTTCCCTCCCGCTTCCTCCTCTGTGTGTGTGTTCATGTGTATGTGAGTGCACACATGTGTGCATGTGTACATATGGAGGTCAGAGTGCAATCTTAGCTGTCATTCATCAGGTGTTGCCTGTCTCATTTTGAGACAAAATCTTTCACTGTCCTGGAACTCAGCAAGTAAGCAAGCCTGGCTAGACAGAGAGCCCCAGAGAGCCATCTGTCTCTGCCTCTCCCCATGCTGAGATTACAACAAGTGTGTTATACTATGATCAGTGTGGGGGTTGTTGTTGTTGTTGGTGGTGGTGGTGGTGGTTTTGGTTTTTTCTTTGTTTGGTTGGTTTTGGTTTCTCCAGGCAGAGTTTCTCTGTGTAACCCTGACTGTCCTGGACTCACTTTATAGACCAGGCTGACCTTGAACTCAGAGAGAGCCATCTGCCTTTGCCTTGGGATTAAAGGGATGTACCATCACACCCAGCCTTGCTCAGTGTTGTTTTTTAAATTTAACTTTACATGTGTTCTTGAGAGTCAAACTGAAGTCCTTAAGCTCGTAGGTCAAGCATTTTTATCAATTCAACTACCTCTCCAGCCCCAGTTTTCATTTGTTTGTTTGCATTTTTATTCTTTACTGCAGTTTCTCCTACCTCCACTCCTCCCAGTGCCCCCTTCTCCAACCTCCCCTCTAGAGCCACACTCATCTTCCATTTACAAAAAGGAGAGAGAGAGAGACAGAGACAGAGACAGAGACAGAGTCAGAGAAAATAGGCCTCCCAGGAATATCAACCAAACATGGCATAACAAATTTCAATAAGACTAAGCATGAACCCTCATATCAAGGTGACCCAGTAGAAGGAAGAGGGTCCCAAGTACAGGCAAAACAGTCAGAGATACCTGACGCCCACTGTTAGGGGTCCCACAAGAACACCAAGCTACACAACCATAGCATATACGCAGAGGACCTAGCTCAGACCCATGCAGGGGCCATAGCTGTCGCTTCAGTCCCTATGAACCCTTATGATCCCTGCTTAGTTGATTCTGTGGGTCATGTTCTTATGGCGTCTTTGATCCTTCTGGCTCCTAGAATCCTTCTTCCTCCTTCTTCTTCAGGATTCCCCTGGCTTTGCCTAGTGTCTGCCAGCTCCAGTTTTAACTTTTCTGTCATCCTCTAGAAATGACTTTTCAAACCAAAGCCAGCCTTCATTGGAGGAGCGGCTTCCTTTCTTGCCTATGGCGGACATCATGTAACAAGAAGCCAGATTTCCAGGAGCTTTACCCACTGCTAGGGATTGCAAAGAACCAGACAATAATTCAGACTCTCTCTGTGTGTAACTGAGGAGACTGAGCTAGATCTAGGGTCTGAGAGACAGATAGGACAAACTCCCTGTCCCCATGCAAGCCAGAGACAGAGACAGGACAAGGCATAAAGAAGTCCAAATACACAGGAATGCCATCTTTACTCTTATGAAACAATAGGGACAGCGGGTACCACAAGAATGGCCCAGGGCCCAAGATGCCTGTGCTGGTCAGGTGTGCTGGTCAGGTGTACTGGGGCCTGTCTCCCAGAAGATAAGTACCTTTTCCAGGTTCCTTCCTAGAAAGTTCTTCCTCCAGACTTAGTCACCCTTGTGCACCATGCCCAGCTCAACTAAGAGGCCAGGGTCTCATGTGCTCCTAAGCTTTCTTCCTTGCTAGCAGCACACTGTCATTTTGATCTGCTTTTTAAAGGTTTATTTTAATCTCTCTTCCCCATGCCTGAGTGTGTTTGTGTTAGGGGCAGGTAATACACATATGCATGCAGGCACTCATCCATAGAGTCAGGAAGAGGGCACTAGATCCCTGGAGCTGGAGTTACATGCAGTCATGACCCCCCCGCCCCCATACGTGGGTGGGTTCTGGGCCAAACTCAGGTCCTCAAAAGAACAGTAAGTGCTCTTAATCCCAGCCCCCCACCCATCCTCTTGACCCAATTTCTTATCCTAATGATTTGCTATCCTGCAGGAAGCTCTGCAACTGGCTGATCAGTGCTCCCTGTCACTGCCTGTAAGGTCTGGGAGGACAGGGACCTGTTTGGTTTAACCTCTAACTACCAGGCCAACCACAGCAGTAATGCAGTTGCGCATGTTAAATAAAATGATGAACGCTTGCTAAGGATACTAGGCCCAGTCAGAATTATCACTCACCAGTTAATTACTCTTTCTTCTAAATATTGAGCACCTACTGAATACTTGCTCATAAAAAGAGGGCTGTAGAGGACACAGACATATGTACCCCAAATCTATTTTCATGGATATGACTGCCATGTTGGGGAATTAATAACTTAGAATTTGAAGGTGGTTAATTCCCTCAGGAGACTGTAGCGAATGCACACCCTGCTCTTTTTCCCTCCAGGGATGGAGGCAGGCATCAAAATAATCACCTCTGCTGCCTGGATAGTTTCCACTTTATTAGCAGGCAGGCCCAAGATGACTGAACGAGGTTGTCTTAGATCTGAGTGCTTGGGCAGCACTAATCGGAATTAATTTGTTAATGGCACTTGATCTGGCTTTCTGAATGGAAGTGCTGTTTTTAAAGGAAGTTCAGCAGAAAGACATCACACACACCTCCCCTTGGGCAAATCAATTAATCCAATTAGTACCACTGGCAGTGTCTCTGCGCAGCAGGAAACCAATTTCTCCCAGAGTGGCACCCTCTTCCCCAGAGCCACCACCGAAGGGAGACAGGGAAACCATTTCAGAAATGAACTACTTACTGCGGCATGACTAAGATCTGAGAGGGAAAAGGAAAGGATGCTCTCTCAGAGCAGAAGCATCATCAGGAAGGAAGGGAAAAGGATGGAGATCCCTGGGTTTCTTATTTGACCCACTGAGCGGATGCTGGTAGCATTTACTGAGATAAGGAGTGGGCCGAAAATGGAGAGATTCTGTCCAAGCACATTTGATTTGGACCACCCTGAGTCATCTAAGTAGACATGTCATGTTAGATCTATGTGTCTGGAGCAAGAGAGATAGAGGAAGAGAGGGAGATGGAAAGAGAGAGAGAGAAAGAGAGAGAGAGAGAGAGAGAGAGAGAGAGAGAGAGAGAGATATCAAAACAGTTATAAATTTGAAAGACATCAGATCCTAAGCATCATTTAAAGTTATGGGCCAGATGAGATCATCTGGAAATGGAACAGGGTCTCGGGGTTAAGCAGAGAAAGATTCAAAGCAGCCTGGCAAGTACAAGAAAGCCGGAGATTAGAAAGGGGAGGAGGAGAGAGCGTTCAGCCACACGCAAGGCTTGAGAGCCTAAGAAAGAATAGCTCAGAGAGGAGCAGAGAAGCGACTCAGCTTTGCAACCTTGATGTTGTCTGTGAGCTTGACAAGGCTATGGCGAGAGGGGAGGCATTACCAGTGCATATATGAGCAGAAATGGCAGAAGGGAATTGTTGATGAGGTGGTCAGTGACTAGAATTGGCACAGGCGGGTGACTGTTCGGAAGCTTGGGGATTTTAAAAAGCAGAATACTAGTGCTTTTCTAGAAGAGGGTAAGGGCCAGGAAACAGGTAGTAGGAGAGGCGAGTAAGTGCACAGTTGTGGGCAGGCAAGTGCCTCAAAGGACCGGGGTAAAGGGAGCTGCTGAGGAGGGAGTAAATGGTAGGGAATGTTTGCAAAGGTGAAACCAGATAGAAGCAGGGGATTCGAGACCCATGGTGGACTATAGGGAGGGTCCCAGAGGTGGCTCCTGATCAGGGGTGGGCAGAATCATGGTGTGAGCTAGGAGAAGTGGGGGCGGGATTCTGAAGACAGAGAAGTACGTAAAGCATTCTCTTGTGGAGGGGGAAGAAACATCTTTGGAATGATAGATATCAAGGTTTTTGGACTCTCTGGGCCCACGTAGGATGGTTTTGGGAACTATCAGTCTTAGTAAATGTTATTTAACATTCTAACAGTAGACTCTGTACACATGTGTACAGAGAGAGAGAGAGAGAGAGAGAGAGAGAGAGAGAGAGAGAGTTAGTTCAGCTTCTCTGAGGAAATAGGGGTGGGTCTGCAAGCCGTGCTTTGATGCTGGGGTCTGAGTGGAGTTAGCTGCTGTTGTAGTATGCTCAGGCATGGCCAAGTGTCACAGGCTGTGGCTAAGAATAGAGTGGATTGCCTCATGGTTCAGGAGGCTGAAGCACACCACCAGGGTCCACAGGGCTGTTTTCTCCCGAGGCCTCTCTTAGTGCCTTGCAGGTGACAACTTCAGCCTGTGACTCCACAAGGTCATTTATATGTGTAGGTCTGTGTCCTAGCTACCCCCACCTTCTTAGGATCCACGCTGATGAGACCCCTTTTAATTTAATAAACTCTCTCAGAGGTAAGGGGCTGGCTTCTGATAGAGATAAGTTCCCCAATGGGTCCTATGGTCAGTTAAAGATGAATATGGTCCAGGAATAGAGAGAAGGGAATATGGGCTCACGCATCCATCCACATGGATGTTCAAACTGCAGAGAATGAGGATGACGGTGGTAACATGAAGGGAGAATGTGATTCAAGAGCCCAAATACTTGTGCCAGGGAAGAGATTGGCATAGTGTAGTGACAAGGAGCCAATGAAGGGGAAAGGGGAGCTAAAAATAACTACAATCTCTAGATCCAAGTGGAAGGGGATGGGGGACAGGGATTGCTGAGAAGGCACCTACCCACCTTGGCCCTGATACACAGAAATGAAAGAAAATAGTAGTGTCTTATCACAAGGCACTGAGTAGGAACACTCGGGAGCACCAGGCTCCAGTTGAAGCAGGTGGATGGAGCATTTACAGACAGGTTAGCCATGCACTAGGTGAGGACCAAGTGCTCTTGGGGAAAACAGAATGGGAGGAGTCTCCATGGCCAGCCATACTCCTCCATTCATAATGTCTAGGAAGTTGCTGTCTGCCAGCTGGTAGGGCCCAAAGGAACTCGGTGATATTGTTGAGCCATTCCCAGATGTCACAGATCCCAACCCCCAGCCGAAGCCCATGAGTCCCACCTCTCTTTCCTGGGTTGGCACATGGCCAGTGCTATCCAGCAGGCTGATACGATGCTGCCCATAGGATATGTGACCTCTAGTTGGAATGAGTCCTCCTCCAGTCAGCTGAGAGCCAGTGGAGCAGGGGATTGGCCATGTCAGTTCTTTACATTGCCAGCCTTTCTTCTTCCTGACCTTATCCCTGAGCCTCTACAAAGCCCTCAACTAGGACTGGTCCTCTCTGTGAGCTCCCAGCTCTGTGAGCCCAACATTCTGCCCTGACAATGAGTGGCTTATGAGGGGTCCAGGGACCACCAGGGGTGCAGGGGAAGCAGACAGCCTGTTGTAAAGTCCATTCCTTCCCCAATCCCAAGTTGAGTTTCCCCTGCTAAGCCTATTCAGACACCACACCTGCTAACTACCATTGGTAACCCCAGCATCTATAGCCCAACACTAAGAGTTCTCTAGGAGGCTTTGGTACCAGGGCATGCAGGCTACAAACAGAGACATATTTCAGACAGCATCCTGAAGGAATGTGGAGCCACATACCTGACCTGCCATAGCTTAGGAGACAGTGAAACCTAAGGCCCAGCAAGCCATATAGTGAGATAGGTTGTCTCATTATATGAAAATCCTTTAAAATGCTAAAAAACAAAAGATAGAGAGAGGGGGGAGAGAGAGAGGGAGAGAGAGAGAGAGAGAGAGAGAGAGAGAGAGAGAGAGAGAGAGAGAGACGGGGAAAGGGGGAGAGGGAGAGAGGGGGAGAGGGGGAGAGGGGGAGAGGGGGAGAGGGGGAGAGGGGGAGAGGGGAGAGGGAGAGAGGGAGAGAGGGAGAGAGGGAGAGAGGGAGAGAGGGAGAGAGGGAGAGAGGGAGAGAGGGAGAGAGGGAGAGAGGGAGAGAGGGAGAGAGGGAGAGAGGGAGAGAGGGAGAGATTCCCAAGCTCCAGGGATTTTCCAGTACGGTTGGAGTGGGCTAGGATTCCATTTTTAAAGCACACTGTCACCCTCAGTGAAGCTATGGTTGGGATGCACCTACTCAGATACCAGCCTCAGCCACACAAGCTCCTCATTTTGCTCATGGCCTTGACCTGGGCATTTTCGTCCTTTGTCAGAGCTTTCATTTTGCCTACAATGTGGAGATATTTTTATCCACATGGCCTCTGCAGCATTCTCTTAGCCTTAGAGGTAGTGGCGGGAGGCACAAGGCACCTAGCTCCCCTGCCTGAGGTCTACATGACAGAGGAGAGGGGCGGAGTCTGAAGATGAACTGGGGGCCTCAGAAGGGCCTGTGCATCGTTGGAGGACCTTCCTCCCCACCAAACTGTGAAGCTGTGGCCTCCTGAACCCAGGAGGAGCTAACACCATTATCATGGTCTGGAAATTTAATTAGACGTTCAGCCCTGAGTCTGGAAGACTACAGTGCTTGTCAATTTGTAGGAGAAGTATGACCAGCTTGGAGAGGCCCCCCGAGCCCTCTAGCTTTCCTGGGCTCTGTGTGGTGATCCTGGGAACAGACCTTACAGGCAGATGCTCTGCGTTTACACAGCCCGTAAATATTTATCCCCAGCAGCCAATTAGAGGCAAGGCATTGCTTCCAAGGAGGGAGCTGACAGAAGGTGGTTGCAGCTGCATGAGGCCATGGTCATGGTTTACAAGAACCACTCAGGAAGGGGGCAGAAGGCTGCTTAAATATTGTCATCCAGAGCTCAGCAAGTCTGTTGGCTTTAAAACCAATTACACATTAGCAATAACAGCCTCTCTGATTTAATTGGCCCAGAAAGACCTCCTGAGCTTTCGAATTGGAATACGATTTTCTTTCTCAAGGGAGGGAGGGTCTGAGGCTGTGCCCCCTTCTGCAGCAGAAGCATAGAGACCTCTGCGATGAGCATATCCAGAGGGGAGAATGAGAGCTCCAGGTCTGCTGTGGACCTCTTGTCAGCTGCAGCCTGGGATTCCTGGGATTCCTGGGATTCCTGTTCCATAGTGAAGACCCCAGCCTCCTCCATGGGTATAATGGGCATGTGACCTGGAACCTGCAGTACCAGGGGTGAGAACTCTTATTAGATTTAGGGGAGATCTCTGGGTCACTTTGCCCAAGGCCCACACTTGTGCTGCCCATGTAGTCAGAGACAATGGCCTGAAGACCTGTAGACTTCATGGCTTCCTTTCTTACTCTTCCTTACATGACATCCTAACTTATTAGCCTTGGGTGCATTTTGTCTCCCCTGCCTTCTACAATCATATTCTACACACACACACACACACACACACACACACACACACATACACACACACACACATGCTCTTGAGCATACACCTTTAAAAAAAATTCTCTGACTTTCACTTCTCCAACCTTTGCCTCCCATTTGAAGTCTAAAGCATCTGGGAAGTGGGTTTTGCTTATCTGCCCCACCCCCACCCACTGCCACACTTGCCCCAGTTCTAGAGCAATGGAACTCCTTGTGTCCTTTCTTCTTGGGAAGGGAGCTTAGAACAAGGAGAAAGAGCTCGGCTTGATTTTTGAGTTCTCTCTCTCTCTCTCTCTCTCTCTCTCTCTCTCTCTCTCTCTCTCTCTCTCTCTCTCTCATTGAAAACAAATTTTGGGGGCCAGGAATGATGGCACACACCTTTAGCTCCAGCACACAGGATGCAAAGGCAGAGGCAGACATATCTCTGTGAGTTCAAGGCCAGTGTGGTCTACATCTCGATCTCCAGGACAGCCAGGACTACATAGAGAGACTCTGTTTCAAACACATAAACACAACCCCCTGAAGAAGAAAATAATTTTTCATACAATATATTCTGATCACAGTTTCTTCTTCCAGATCTCCCAGATCCTTCCCACTTCCCTGCCCACCATCTCTGTGTACTCTCGTGGTTTGAATATGCTTGGCCCATGGGAAGTGGCACTATTAGGAAGTATAGCATTATTGGAAGAGGTATGGCCTTGTTCGAGGGAGTGTGTCACTGTGGGGGTGGGCTTTGAGGTTCCTATGCTCAGGCTCTGCCTAATATGGAATGAGAGTCTCTTTCTGGCTACCTTCAGATCAAAAGGTAGAACTTCTCCAGAACTATGTCTGCTTGGATGCTGCCATGCTTTCTGCCATGATGATAATGAACTGGACCTCTGAACCTGTAAGCCAGCCCTAATTAAAATGTATTTCTTTATAAGAGTTGCCTTGGTCATGATGTCTCTTCATAGCAATAAAACCCTAACACATTTCTTCTTTCTCTTTCTCTTTAGAAAACAGGCAAATATAAAAACAAACTAACCAGAATAAAACAACAGCAACAATGACAAAGAATAAGCACAAGAAATATGCACACACATATACAGATACACACATACCCATACAGATACACACATACACACACCCATACAGATACACACACATACAGATACACAGATATGCACATACATACATACAAACACACACATACAGAACACACACACCCCAAAAGCTTCCAAATCCATAAAAATACAAAAATCAGAAACTATAATATACAAGCAAGAGACTGATAAGATTTTTAAAAATGCCCAAACAATGCAATATGAGACAAAAAAATCTACAAAAATACTGTTGAGGTTTTTTGTTTGTTTGTTTGTTTGTGTGAGCTATCTACTGGGCATAGGGCCTATCCTTAAGTGTAATTTATATACCCAGTGAGACTCCCATGGAGAAAACTAATTTTCTTTGCAAGTGGTTGTCAGTTGGAGACAGCTTCTTGATAAGGGATGGGGGCTCATGTCCACTTCCCTTCTCAGTGCGGGGACGCATCTGGTTTGCACCTGTGCATGCTGCCACGGTCTCCTGAGTTCATATGCACATCTGTCCTCTTGTTGGAAGACACTGTTTCCTTGGTATCCTCTGTCACCTCTGGCTCTTACACTCTTTCTGCCTCCTCTTCCTTATAGCTCCCTGAGCCCGAGGGCAGGAGTTTAATGGAGACAGGACTGAGTGTTCTCACTCTGTGCACACTGTCCAGCTGTGGGTCTGCATCCACTGCAGAAGGAGGCTTCTTTGATGCTGGCTGAGTCAGACATTGAGTCCAGGTCCCTGTGGCCGCTAGGGTCCCGGGTAGAAAGTGTTTCTATGTATCAGGGCTGTCAGAGAGGAATGGGAATGGACGGAAAGGAGGGCGAGAGGGTTCACAAGAATGAGGAAAGCTGGTGCACATTAAGGTTCGGCCCCATCCCCAGGAAATGCAGATAGGGCGGGATCTGCAAGATTGTAATGGAGGGCAAGAAGAAGAGTAAAAAAAAGTTCTCTTTCTTTCTTTCTTTCTTTCTTTCTTTCTTTCTTTCTTTCTTTCTTTCTTTTTATTTTGGTATAAGTATAGATGTTCCCAATAACATGGAGAGAGGCCACATGTCTCTGCTTATGCAAGAGCTGACATCTTGCAAAACTATGGTACAATGTCACACCCAGGATGCTGACAGTCAGTTGCTGGGAATTTCTACCGCCTCAAGGGTTTCCTGAAGTAGACTTTTGAGCCATGCTTGCCTTTCTCCCACCTCAACTGCTCTTCAGCCCCTGGCAACCACAGAACTCTTAATTTTTATAACTTTGTTGCTTTAAAAATATTATATAAATTAAATCTTATGAAATATGTGGTTGTCAGAATTTTTTTTAACTCAGCATAATTCTCCAGGGATTTATTTAAGTTTATTTTTGATGTTTCTGGTTTTTGTTTGTTTGTCTTGACAGGGTTTCTCTGTGTAGCCCTAGCTGTCTTGATACTCACTCTGTAGTCCAGGCTGGTCTTAAGCTCAGAGATCTGCCTGCCTCTGCCTCCCAAGTGCTGGGACTAAAGGCTCCTGCCACCACATCCAGCTTAGCATATGGGTTTTTACAGGAATATATCTGCATTTCTGGAGAAATGTTCAGGCATGAAGCTAGTGAGACATTACAGTTGCCCGCTAAGCTTTATTTTATTATTTGTTTTTATTTTATGTGTGTGGGTGTTTTTCCTGCATGCATATCTAATGACAATGAGTATCCATGCATCACCTATGTATCATCTTTGATGACATATCACTTCACATCCTGTGTATTGCTAATTGGATTTTTTTCACTGTGAAGTTGCTTGTATATTCTAGATGCAGGTTGTTGAATACATGGATTGCAAATATTTCATACTAGTCTATAGCTTATCTTAATGGAACATTCTAATGAACAATAAGTCTTTATTTTATTGTGGTTTAATTTATAATCACAATTGTACTTTTGGTGTTGAGACTAAGAAGTCTTCACTTAGACATAGATGTCAAAAACCTGTACTTTTTTTCCTGGCATTTTGTAGCATTACAGAAATTCATCTTGAGTCAGTTTCTGGATAAAACATAAAATTCACATCAAAGTTTCCTTTTCTTTATCCTGTGGGTATTCCACTGCATTGAGAACCTTTGTTGAAGAAATGGTTCTTATTCCTCCACTGAATGGTCCTTCCATCCTTCTGAATATCAGTGGGGCATATTTGGTGAGTCTCTTTTGGGGGTTCCACTTATGTGTGTGTTTACCCATCTGCCAATATGCTATGGTCTTGTTTACATAGCTATACAATGGTCTTGGGAGCCAATATACTATACTGATCCCTCCAAATTTATTCCTTGTCAAAGTCGTTTAAGTGATTTGATTTCCTTTGCCTTTTCATATAGACTTTTGAATAATCTCATCTTTATCTAGAAAAATATTCTGCTGGGAGGGAGCTTGATGGAAATTCTGTTAAACCCGTGTATCCTTTTGGGGAAAACAGAACTTCACAATTTTGGGTCTCCAAAGCCTGTGCATAGATAGCATAGCTCCCCTCTTATTCTGAGTTGTCTTTCTTTCACTTGTGGTTTGTATTTTCAGCATAAAAGTGTCCTGTATGTTTCTGTTAGATTTAAATTAAAGTATTTAATTTTTATGAATTTTTATATTATCAATTAAGTTTTACAAATTATTATAATTGGGGTTTTCCTTTTTATTTTTATAAATGTTTGTCCATGGCATGTAAAACTATACTGACCTTTTGTGTGTTGATTGTATCTCTCTCTCTCTCTCTCTCTCTCTTTTTTTTTTTTTTTTTTTTTTTTTATATTTACATTTCAGATTTTATCCCCTTACCCCATTCCCCCCACCACCCAGGAACCTCCTATTCCATCCCCCTCCTCCTGCTTCTATGAGGATGTGCCCCCACCTACCCCCTTCCATCTCCCCACCCTCGAATTCCCCCCCACACACACTCGGTGTTCAGCCTTTATGGGACCAAGGATCTCCTCTCCCACCCATGCCCGACAAGGCCATCCTCCCCTACATATACAGATGGAGTCATGGGTCCATCCCTATGTGCTCCCAGGCTGGTGATTTAGACCCTGGGGAGCTCTGGTTGGCTGGTATCATTGCTCTCCTCATGGGGCCACCAACCCTTTCAACTCCTTCAGTCTTCTCTCTAACTTCTCCATTGGGAAACCCTTGATCAGATCAGTGGTTAGCTGTGAGCATCTGCCTCTGAATATGTCAGACTCTGGCAGACCTCTAAGGAGACAGCTATATCAGGCTCTTGTCAGCATGCACTTCCTGACATCCACATCAGTGTCTACCTTTGTTGACTGCACATGGGATGGATACCCAGGTTGAATGGTCTCCAGATGGCCCCTCCTTCAGTTTCTGTCCCACACTTTGTCTCCATATTTGCTCCCTTGAGTATTTTGTTACTCCTTCTAAGTAGGACTGAGGCATCCACACTTTGGTCTGCCTTCTTCATGAGCTTCATGTGGTCTGTGAGTTGAATCTTGGCTATTTCAAGCTTTTGGGCTAATATCTGCTTATCAGTGAGTAAATACTATGTGTGTTCTTTTGTGATTGGGTTACCTCACTCAGGATGATGTTTTCTAGTTCCATCCATTTACCTAAGAATTTCTCGAATTCATTGTTTTTAATAGCTGAGTAATACTCCATTGTGTAAATGTACCACATTTTTTTTATCCATTCCTCTGTTAAAGGACATCTGGGTTCTTTCCAGCTTCTGGTTATTATAAGTAAGGGTGCTATAAACATAGTAGAGCATGTGTCGTTGTTACATGTCAGAGCATCTTTTGGGTATTATGCCCAGGAGTGGTATAGCTGGGTCCTCAGGTAGTGCTATGTCCAATTTTCTGAGGAACTGCCAGACTGGTTTCCAGAGTGGTTGTACCAGCTTGCAATCCCACCTACAATGGAGGTCAGTATAGTTTTACATGCCATGGACAAACATTTATAAAAATAAAAAAGAAAACCCCAATTATAATAATTTGAGTTTTTAAAAATATTTATTTGTTTGTTTAATGTGTGTGTGTGTGTGTATGCACACACACACATATACAGGGAGGGGCCATGGCACACATATGAAAGTCAGAGGACAACTTGCAAAAGTCAGTTCTCTTTTCCTGTTCAGGGTTCAAATCCAGATTGTCTAGCTTAGTGGCAAGCACCTTCACCTGCTGAGCTATTACACTGGTCCAATTCTTGCTGTTTGAAGAAATTTTGTTATGAATGGATATTGGATTTGGCCAATTTTTTTGTATCAATTGTTCTGATAATGTGAGGATATTTTTGTGTTGATTTTGTACACAAGGAATACTGGTCTGTAGTTATGTTGTTCTCCTGTATTATATTTAGGTTGTGTTGGCAGTGTAATAATCCAGTGGGATGCGTTCTCTTTAGAGTTTATGGAAGAAATTACACAGATGTGGTGTTCATTCTTCCTTAAGGATCTAGTAGAACTCTTCAGTAAAGTCATCCGAGCCTAGAGATTTACTGGAAGGAGAAAGGGCACATAAACAAAGCCAATTTCCTTTAGAGTTATAAGACCATTTCAGTGATCTATTTTATTCTTAATGCATGGTGGAAGTTTTATACATTTCAAGAAAATTAGTTCATTTCATCTAACTTGTCAGATTTATGTGTCTGGTTGCTGTAATGTTTTTAATTGCATTTTTATATCTATGGGGGCCTAAGTGATGTCATTCATTCTGTTGCTGATATTGGTGATTCATTCTCTCTCTCTCTCTCTCTCTCTCTCTCTCTCTCTCTCACACACACACACACACACACACACACACACAGAGAGAGAGAGAGAGAGAACACTTTAAATCTCTCTTTAACTGCTTTACCTGAATCTAATCTTTAAATTGTGTACTTGTATTTCCATTCATTGTGGTCCATGTTTTATAATTCTATCATGATTCTCCTTTTTAACTTATGGATTATTTTCAAGAGCATTGTTTGACATGCAAATTGTGTAATTTAATGTTGTTTCCTGTTATTTGTTTCTATTTTGTTTTCATCACGGTCAGAGAACAACACATCTTTTCCAATTTTGAGGGCTGTTCTATGGCCCTAGATATAGTCTGTTTTGCCATATGTTCATCAGGTGTTTTGAAGGGATGTCCATTCTGCTATTGTTGGATGAAATACTATGTAAATGTCAAACACCTCCTGTTGGGTCATGGTGTTGAGTTCTCTGTCCTCGCTAAATTTATACCTAGCTGTTGTGTCTACTGTTGGCAGAAAAGTGCTGATGTCTCAGCTACAATAGTACATTTCTATATTTTTGCTTCCTGTTCTGTTTTGCTTCACATACTTTGAAAAGTATGTTTGTTACTTATACGCATTTCCATGTGCTCTTGAAGATTTACCATTTACTTTTTATGTGATTTGCTCCTAGTTCTCTGGTTCTGTTATGTTTGAAGTATATATCACACTAATTCAGATTCATGCCTTCTTTTGATTAATGCATGCATGAAATAGTACTTTCCTTCTTTTTGCTTACAGCAAATTTATATTATATTTGACAGTAAGCTCTAGGAAGCATGTAGCTGAGTAACGTTCTAATATATTCCACCACCACCTGTCACTATTTCTAGTTGGTGTATTTAGATTATTTATACATAAAATAGTTATTGATGTGTTTGGGCTTAACTCATATTTTTGTTTTCTCTGTTTTTCCCTTGATTTTGACTTTTTCTTCTTTCTTGCCTTCCTGTATATCACATGGTCTTTTTAAAAAAATCTGTTTATATAACCTTTCTTGATGTTCATGTAAGTATTGGCTTGGGTTTATACAACTTACCAGTGTGCTGTGTTGAATGAACCAGCTCTGATGAAGTGTAGAAAGCTTACCACTTTCCCTTCATTTATGATACACTCACCTTGTCTTTGTATACATTTAGAGCCATGTGAATCATCACTACAGTTAGCTTTATACTAAAACATAAAAAACTCCAATGAACTTTTCACTCAGTTTTTCACTCTTCCTAGTGTCATTTCTTCACTGGTGATGTACCAGTATTCCCTATCACCTCCCTATGTGTTGTGGAACTTTCTTTAGTTGTTCTTTTATGATGGTCAGGCTAGAGATAAATTCTCTCTCCAAGCCCAGGATCAAAGGCAAGCACCTTCTACCAGTGAGTTACACCTGTCTCTCACTTTTCTGAATGCTTTGATCTCTCCTCCATGTTAAAGGGTCTCTGTTTGGTAGAATTCTGTGTTCCCACTTCTTCCATCCAGCCCCATGGGGTCTAGGAGGCAGTCCCTGCTGCTCACCACTTTTCTCCATAGATAGTGCCATTTCTACCACTGCTACCAGTTTCTGCCTCTGTTATTGATCTTCATAAATCTAATATGATATATGTTGGTGTAGATGTCTTCTAACTTACTCTGTTTGGGGTTGCTAGTCTCTTCCATCTTTAGATTGAGGACTTCTACTAATTCTGGGAGTTTTAGCCATTGTTCCTCTGAGTACTTCCTGTTCTGCTCTTTTTCTCCTTCTGTGAATTTGATGAAATAATTTACATCTTCTGTGTTGCAGGTTTTGTAGGTGCTGTTAATTCTTTCCCTCTCTTGTCTTTCTGATGTTATTCCATCTTCAAGTTCCCTTATCTCTTCTCTGCCTACATTCTGCTCTTGAATCAAACTACTGATTTTATACCTTTATATTTACTGGCATTATAGATTTACTTCTAAATGTTTTGTTTCTGTACATCTTTTTTTTCCCCCATTAAACTCGGGCGGAGTCACACAGGGAAAGCTGGATTCGAACCAGGAGAGACAGAGCAGAGGGCACGGGCTTGCCCTCTGCAGGCGGCTACCTTAGCCGCTGCACCACCGCTGAGCCACCCATCTTTTTTTTTTTTTTTTTTTTTTTGAGTTTCTGTTTATATGTTGATGCTATATATGCTGATGTTATATGTTTATATTCTGTTAAAATTCTGCCTTTTTAAAACAAAACTGTCTTTTCAAACATGTTCAAAATTGCTTGTTGATACACTTCATAATTACTGAAATTAAAAAAAAATGTATGTCATATAATTTGAAGACGTCCTTCACTTTGCTAAGTTCAAACTTTCCACAGTCTTGATGTGATGACTGGTTTCTACTAGGACTTGGGTGATGCGTGTTACGGGGCCCTGGGTGTTACGTAAACCTTCTGATTCAATTGTCTCACTCTGCTACTGATGCAGCAGGTGGAGGGAGAGGTGTTACCTCATCATAGCTAGGTGAAGGCAGAAATCCAAGTCCTTCATTCTGTTAACACTCTGGTTGGGAAGGTAGTGTTTATTACTGCTAAATGAGGGTTCAGGGTCTCTACATGCTTTCTGTGGTGCTGTGTGAAAGATGGTAGGGTGGACTGGTCATCATTTAGTGGAGATGGAAGTCCCAGCTTCCATGAGAGACCATGGAGTCTCTATCCTCAGAGGTGGAGGTGCCTCAGTAAAGATCAGTGATAGCATGCCAGGTTCTCTGCTGGCCTTGAGGTGACAGCAGGGGTAGAGCCGCTAGGTTATGGGTACACATAGAGTTGGGGACTTGTACAGTATTCCTGTTGATATTTGGCTGAAGTAGAAAGGCTATTATCTAAGCATATTCTTTCCTTTTTGTGTGTGTTTGTGAGTTTGCTTTGTTTTTGTTGTTTGGTTTGCTTTGCTTTTGTGGGGGGTAGAGTCTCTCTATTATGTAGCTCTGGCTGGCCTCAAATTCACAAAGACACACCTGCATCTGCCTCCCAAGTGCTGGGATTAAAAGCAAGTGCCACTACACCTTGCTTCCTAAGAGTGCTCTGCTCTGCTGCAGATGGAGAAAGCAGGTCTGTGTAGGAACTTTGCCCTTGTGTGTAAGCATTCCCATTTGTGTTTTCATGTTTCTGATTTCTTCCAATACAGATGCTGACTATTTTAGATAAAATAGAAGGAGGAACTCTCTCTATGTTGGTTTACTTAAGATGCCATAACAAAAACACCACAGACTGGGTGACTCGATTGTCTTTCTAACTTACAGGACCTGGGAGTCCAGGACCAAAGCATCAGAATGATGGTTTCTCCTGCAGCTTCACTCTGTTGCAGGCTTCTGCCTTCTCACTGTGTGTTTAAACACCCTTGTCTCTGTGTCAGTATTACTGGTGCCTCTCCATATATGGAGCATTCCTGTTGGTGGATTTCAGCCCCTGCTTATGGCTTCATTTAACCTCAGTTACCATTCCAATTTGAATTTGAATTTCTCAAAATTCAGTTGTATTGGAGGTTAGATCGTTAACATGGGATTTGTAGGGAGTACAAGTCAGTCTAACACACTCAAAGGACCCATCACTACACTGCTTTTTAGGCTGTGAGATTCCTGTCTAGGAGGCTTTCCTCTTTCTATCTTCCAAAGCCTTCCTATGTTTGTTTTAAATATAATATTTATCTATGTTATCTAGTGAGAGGGATGGGGAAAAAAACCTAGTCTGTTTTCCTGGAAGATGAGACTCTCCTTCCTGAAAGATTTAAAGGCAATTTTATAACTCAATTCAAATTGGTTCCAATTCAGAAGAGACAGGTTTCATTGATAAAGACATGCTTTTGTTGCCATCTCGGCCTTTGGGAACTGGGATGATAAAGATCACCTTTCTGAGGCCATAGATTAGGGGAAAATATCGAGTGTCTGATGGAAATTTTTATCTTTCAAAAGAAGATATAATCCACTCTTTTAGGAAGAAGAGTTGTTGTGACCGACATGGTAAACAGTTAGAAGCTCCATGTCTCTAAGACTTCCAAGACCTCATCTTCATGGACAGAAATGGAATTTGTAACATTACCTGATGCACACCAGAGAAGGCAGGAGTCCTGGACAGGGCTGGAGATGTGTGTGTGTGTGTGTGTGTGTGTGTGTGTGTGTGTGTGTGTGTGTGTTAGAGAGCAGGGCCTGAGAGTCTGAGCCTTCTAAGGCAGAGGCCTGAGATACATGTTGTATCTTTGCACATCTGAGTAAGTCTAGAAGCTTCTGACCTCCGAGCCTCTGGAATTTTCACACCACCAAAGCTGTGAGCCCCTGAGTGTGTCAGAAAGAATTCCTTACTACTCAAATCCACCTCTCATGAGTAAGTAGGGGCTTTCTTGAGGAAGATTGATTCACTGGTTCCACATGGAGGTCACAAGACAAACGACCCCTGCCACAAGCCTCCATCCCACCACCCAGTGTTTCTATTACACTTGGGCCTCGCCCATGGTAGATGAGTTTAAGTGTGCTTCATTTCCTGCCTCACACAATAAACTTGTCAGTATTTGACGGATCAGCACTTGCATTCGGGAGTTCATTTGCAAGGCCACCTGGCTTCCCAGGCTCTCCTGTCCTGCCCCCATTTCAGCTTTGCCTAATGAGTCAGGGCCTGGTTCCTAGTGAGTGGTGCTGAGCTTCTGGGCCAGACAGGGCCAGCATTTGATAGTAAGGCCTCCGGGCCCCTCCTCAGGGATCTTTCTCTGTCTGAAGGAGGTCAAGCCACTAGCATGGAGAGAAAGTCTATTTTCTGCTACAAGTCTGAGCTGTGCGGCTGAGAGGAGTATCCCAAGCTCTCACTGTCCCATCCAGAGGTTGGATCAGGCTTGCAGCAGCTTTCTTTCTAACTGCATAAGCTATGGCCTTCCTGGAGTGCTGGAGACTGCCTAGCCCACACTGATTTGGGTTTATTTCTAAGAAACCTGGTTAAGAAAGACACAATGTCAGGCTTTTAGTATTTACCAAGAAATGGCCAGGAGGGCTAGGATATATAGCATTCTAGCTGCCCATGGCCCCTCACCAGTCAGCAAGGTCTGATTCTTCCCATGTTTTGAGGCATCCCTGGCTCTACTCCAAGCACACAACCTTGCCCAGAGCTTCTTGATGGGAGGACTCCTCATTCCTGAGTCTGACCTTCTTGGTGTTCTGCTCCCAACTTGGGCTTGGGTTGTATGTCTGAAACAATTCCAACCTTCTCCAGTTACTGGGCAATTATTATCAAACCTCATTAAGAAAGGCCTTAGAAATGTCCTCCAGTCAGCTTATTCATTTTCTTTTTTCCTTGACCTGCAAGTGGGATGTGAGACTGTTGCCAGTCTCCTATTATAGTACACATGCCTAAATTGATACCCGGCACATAAGTACTCAGCAAAGGCTGGATAATAACCTCACATCACTGTGGTCATCTGGCCTCATCTAAATCCCACAACCTTCACCCTTAAGCTGAAGGACAGTAGGTTTATCCCTCAGCTCCACCCATGTGGCTGGTGGCTGCTTTCAGCTCTCCCACTGTCCTGTCTATTAACTCCTTCCTGGATGCTTCTCCTCTCCCTCTGACTATTCCGATGTGACACTGGACTGACCAAGCATACCTTCCCCATGTTCTGATGGCACTGTCTCTATTGGGAGTCTAAAGAGACCCTCAGCACAGCACACCACATAAGGCTTAGTGCTATGGCTATCTTCACGGATGCATGCCAGAGAAAAGAGGGGACGGGGTGTGTAGAACCCTATAGTAAAGTGGAATCTCTACCCTGTTCCCAGGCTACCCCTCCTCCTACCTCTCCACTAAGTTTATGAGCAATGGGCCATAGATTCTGGTCCTTAGTGGAGTCTTGACCATTCCTATAAGGCTGCTGAACTGCTGCCGGCCTACCTCGTACCTGGTCACAGATCTCACTCTCATCTGGGCCGGGCTGAGGAAAGTGCCCTGAAATCCATTACTAACTATGGATACTCTTCTTTGCCCACATTGAACAGAGGTCTTATCTTCAGTGAGTGCACAGACTTGGAAAAGTACCCAGACCTGAGAGGCTGCATAACAACCACTTTGAGGACCTAGGATGACAGCAGGGTCACATTCTGTGTATAGAAAGCAGCAGACATATGGAAGGGTGACACAGCCCTGTGTGCAGGAGCTGCACAGTGTGGAGGAAGGTGGGAGGGGCTTCTTGGAAGTAAAGAGAAGGATATGACCGAGCATACCCTCCCTGTGCTCTGAAGGCACTGGCTAGACTGGGAGCCCAACCCCTCCTCCTGCCCTCTCCATCCCTCACCCCCATTCCCCTACCCCCACTGCGACATAGCACACACAGTGCAAGGCTAAGCATCATGGCTATCTTCAGGCTAGAGAGATGAGGGGCATGGTGGGGAGAGCAAGCACTTGCTTTTTTTTTTAAAGATTTTTTAAAAATTTAATATATGAGTATCTGCATGTACACCAGTGTGCCAGAAGAGGACCCGAGATCTCAGTATAGATGGTTGTGAGCCACCATGTGGGAATTGAACTCAGGACCTTTGGACGAGCAGCCAGTGCTCTTAACCACTGAGCCATCTCTCCAGCCCCACTTGGCTTTCTTGCCTCTAGATTTCATTGGAAGAATTTAGATCTTTGCTCACTTCTACCTGAGAGGAGGCTAGAAGTTGTAGCTTTAGTCCATGTGCAAAACTAAATGCAGGGTCCTCTGGGGGAGCAGGGAGGCTGTGGATATAGGCAGCAACCACTGCCAGGCAGTGAGTGCATGGTGATATCTGATGCCATGTCCCACACAATCTGTGCCTAGGGCACTCTCTTACCCTGGCTCAGAGGCTCCATTCTGTCACAGCATCCGGCTCCACACAGGCCATGCTTGCCCTCTCCTCTGGGCCTTGAAGTATCTCCTTGGAATTTTAGATCAAAGCTGTGAGGTTTTGGCTTCTGATGGAGTTGAAATTCTGATGAACTTTAAAACAAAGGATGGGTTACTAACACCCATGACCAGGGCGACGTGGTGGAAAACATACACTACCTCAAGAAAGTCACCTGTACAGAAGAAACAGCAGAGGGGGCAGCAGGTGCGCACGCTTGGTTCCACCTGCCAGACGGGCTGGTCTATCTCTTGGGGAGTGTTTGAGAATTTCTTTCTATAAGAATAAGCAGTAGGCTCTCAAGTAACATGTGTTCTGTACATCTAGCGGCTGCTAGCCTATCTATCCTGTTAAGTGAGCTCTATGTGCCTGAACCAGTTCTAGCCAGCTTACTAAGTTACAGCATCAGCTGTAGTCTTACCCTTCCCCTGCAACTCCAACTCTGAACCGACAACCCCTGGGCGTAACGGAGGGCAATCAATACCTTTCCTTCAGATTCTCATGTGAAACTGCCTAATTTAAAATTTCCAGGGACAAATTTAAGTACTCGGAAAAAGTCAGAGTCGATGATCATTGTGCACAGATATGGTAGTGTCTGTGCCGGAGGGAGTGAGGTGCTGTCGGACAGGGGAGTGGGAGCCTGAACAGGACTGAGGACTGAAGCATCCCCCTTCATCTGGGCAGGCAGAACCAGTGGCCCCACACTAGGTGAAGCTCTGGGTACTGCTAGGGGCCAACAGTCTTGACTACTGGGTAGAGCGGAGGCTTAGGACAGGACAACTGACTGCATGGACTTGTCAAGGCTGGCAGGCTGCTGGCAGCATGTGAGACTCTGCAGGTGCCCCAGACTGAGGCTGCACTCACCTGTCCTACAGACTCCACCAACCGGGACTCCCTGGACATGATCGAGCGCTGCATCTGCCTGGTATGCCTGGATGGTCCAGGTACTGGAGACCTCAGTGACACGCACAGGGCCCTCCAGCTCCTTCACGGTGGCGGCTGCAGTTTGAATGGAGCGAATCGCTGGTATGACAAGTCCCTGCAGGTAAGTGCCCTGTTAATGGCCCTGCAACTGCATCACCTCTTCTGGAACAGGCCAAAGGCTCATGCTTTTGCTGTCTTCTGACATTCAGACTGAACTAATGATGCCACCTCTAGATTAGCCATGTGTAGAACCCAACTAAAACCTCCCTGACTGTCCAGCTACTGTGTGGGAAGCTTGGTCACACCTAGGCTCTTTCCCCTACCTCCATCACACTCTGAGGTGAAATACTACCACCCATTTACCCAGTAAATCAGGATTCAACAGTTAAACAGGATTCGGGTCTGACCGGAGATGCCTGCTCTTCTGAATGCCCACCACCTGTCTTGACCATTTCAACACACAAAAAGAAGCAAGGCAGCCCAGCATTCAATAAATGCATCCCAAGGACCAATCAAATAATCCATAGGTTTTCATTCACATGCATCACGATAAAGAGGAAAATACTCTTGCAAATGGATGGTGCTCTCGGCTGCCATTCCTTCCAGATCTCTAGCCCCTTGCAAACCCTGCCACCTGCCAATACCTAATACAGCCTTATTGATTTACAGTGCCACCACACTCTCACAGTGGCCATATATAAGCAAGTTAACCATCTCTCTGGGTTGGGCCAGCCCACCTCCATAAGCATTTCTCAGCAGTGTCTCATTTTCTCCTTGCCCCATCCCCGCATCTGGTGGCTTTTCTTCTTTATTGGTTTGCATAGTGATCCTGTTATTTCTGATGAGTTCTTCTGCGCCTGAGCTGGCTGTTTAGCCTCCACAGTGCCGCTAATGGCTCGGATGCTTCCACGGAGCAGTGGTTGGAATGAAATTATATAATGGATGTACGGGACACAGAGCATAGTGAGGGTTGGGTACAGTTTTTCAAAGACCTATTTTTTCCCCTTAAGTGACAGGGACAAAAAGGTACCCACAGGGTGTGAGCGCAGCCTCCCCATTTTGTAAAGAAGACAGAAATTAGATGAGCCAGGGGTGCTACAGAGGTGTCATGGACCTGAGCTTGAGGGGATGGAAGATGAGTCTCCCCATGGAAAGAAAGATTGTTGGTTGAGGGAGTCAGGGAACAATGCGTACTTAGAGACGCTCTGTCGGTGTGGTTGTTTGTTGGCTAGATCATTGAGATACATTGAGATTCCGGTGTCTGGCACAGAGAGCCAAGACTGGAGGAAGGAAGGTGTGGGGAGAGGCAGCTCAAACTGTGTGTGCTGTGATCCACGGGAATGCTTTCAGCAAACACCTAGGAGTTTGCGTCATTCCTTCGTTCATTTATTTGTTCATTTACCAAGGGGAGACAGAGTGAGGAACTCCAGAGCACCCCACTTCATGTGGGGTTCAGTCCAAGAGTCAAGCCTCATCTTTCCCAATATTTTCTCTTAATACTTTTGAGCCTTGAGAATATTCCTTTCCATGGTGAGCTCAACATAATCTTGTAAAACTATGCAAAGGGGTCTAAGGTATCTCTACAGCGTCTGTGGATCCTTTCTCTTTAATTTTCATCTCAGTCCTGTGAGCTGCTTTACTGGGATGGGTTACATGAGTCCTCGGGTAGAGAGGTGTGAAGGATCTGATGGATGTTTCCTCAGTCAGCAGACACAACAGCAGACTGAGATCTGCTGACTGTTGGAGAGAGCATGCTCCCCACATGTTTCCCACCAAAGAGCCTGTCCTCTCTCCTCACAGATCACATCATTATATTTTATTCATTTATGCAACACAATTACCGGCAGCTGCTCTGGGATGGACACTAGATCTTGGGAATAAACTCAGTGGTGGCCAATAGGAGCAGAGTCGCTCTATTAGGCAAATGGTTACTGAAAGCACTAGAGAATGGAGTCTGCTGTGCACACAAGAAAGGACAAACAGGACTGAGCACCCACTCGGGCCTATAGACCATGCACCAGACAATATGAGTTCACTAAGAACCTTGGACTGCTGCAGCGCAGAACTTGGGCTGCCCTTTCACTGCCTAGCATCCTGTAGGAAGGGCTTCCTTGAGACTTCGACAGTGTTGGGTACCTGCAGCCATTTGTAGCATCCTTATTAGGAATCAACAGTCCTTGGTATCCTTGGAGGAGAAATGCCCCCAAGAGGTCAGGGGTCCTAACCCAGGCCCAGGGTCAGCTCACCTGCTTCTTCTCTGTTGCAGTTTGTGGTGAGCCGAGATGGCACCTGTGGTGTGGTGTGTGAGCATTCCCCTTTTGATGGCATCGTCCTGGTGCAGTGCACGGAGCACCTGCTGAAACATATGTGAGTCTGGGCAGAGCAGAGGAAGACCTCAGAGGGCTGCCGTGCAGAGCCAGGAGAAACTGGGATGTCAATCCAGAAAATGGCTGAGCCAAAGATGAAATTTGGAAAGAAACTCAAAGACTGCAAAATGAGTGTTATGAGTCACAGATGGAGGTGCAGGTTGGGCAGGAAACTCAGGGCAGACGAGGAGAAGCAGGTGATCCAAGTGTTGATCCAGGGAGCTTAGATCAATCTTTCCTCTTGGCCCTGAGACAGTGCCAGGTACCTGGTGGCCCAGCACAGAGAGGGGTCTCCTCCATCATGGGCTACATCCCCAACTTCCATGTTGCCAGGCTGAAGCCCTGCTTGTCTATCCCTTAGCACACTGCATTCCTTCTAGTTTTTTGCAGTTTTGCTCACTCTCTTCTCAGATGTAGGGTCCCAGTCTCTTCCACAAACCACAAAAGTTGTTGGCATGCTAGAGACACAAACCAGCCATTGGGGACACAACAACTCAGCTTGCTACCACATTACAAATGCTCTCATAAGGACAGCCTAAACATGGCTGAACACCACAAATGATACACGTTAGAGTCAAGTGGAAGTGACTGGGATCCTGTCTCTGTCACAAATGGAGCTTGGTTTGTCTGCCCAGTGGGCAGCTCAGACACCCTAAATTTCAGGGGCTGTGCACAGCAACAGCTAAGATGCTTGCACAGGAAAGCCAAGCTGCTTGAAAGTCTCAGGAAGTTGTCTCTTTGCGTCTGCAGGATGTCAAGCAACAAGAAGCTGGTCCGAGCAGATTCAGTGAGTGAGCTCCCTGCCCCAAGAAGGCTGAGGTGGAAATGTTCCCCAGAAACTCAAGGCCACCTCGCCTCCTCAGCAGAGAAACTTCAAAGGTGAGGGAACCTCTACACTCCCCCCCCCCCCCCAGTAGCTGCTGAAGCATCTGGAAGATTCCAAAGGCCCCTAGGACTCTCCTCCAGCTCCACCCATTCTCATCCCCCATGGAGAAGTAGTCAAACTAAAGAGGAGTTATGACTCTCAGGAAATAACCTTGCTCAAATGTCTACCATTTTCATAAGATGCAAACCTGAAGCTATTTTTTTCCTGCAGGTTTCACCTGACTAAGCAGATTCAAGGCTGGGAATGGATTCCCTGCTTTGAGGGAGTGATAAACAACTGCTTTGAATAGGTCATTTGAATCCACGCTATTTCCATTTGCTTGAGTTTTACACTGTAACTTGACAAGGGGGCCTTTTCCCAGGGGAGGAGCTGGTTCTGGCCATAGCGGACAGAGGCAGTAGGACTAACCGTGTGCTGCCTTTGTCGGTCTCTGGGTGAGAATACCCATTCACCCACTCATCAAACTCTAAGACCTCTAATCATGTGTGTGCCAGGTCTGTGGTAAAACACTGGGACCTCAGAAATGGATGGGCCCAGGCTTATCCTCCATACTCTAGCGGAAGAAGCAGATCAAATCATGTACAAGCCATGAAATGCCCAAAACAAAGAGGCATGAAGATCAGAACCTGCAGATAGACAAGGGGTAGAACTCTGCCTGGACAGTGAGCAAGGGTTTCAAAGGATGGGTAGCAGCTTGAGGGGATGGTATACAGGGAAGAGTCAGGACAATGGCTTCTTTAAGCCTCTGTAGGTTTATGAAATCCAGCAAATGAGAAGATGGCTGGAATTGGAACATAAGAGAGAAGCTGTGTCATGCTGTGAAGATCCTGCCCTGCCTATGACAAGGAGCTCCTCCTGCTTAGGAGTTGTTGGGGAGCCCGTGAGGAGTCTATGGGAGTAGCACAGGTGGGCAAGGCAGAGTGTGGCCAGGCTGGGAAACCTGATGCTCCTCCCTTGAAGCTGCTGTGGAGGCAGCCTTAGTGAATGAGGAAGGGGGTCTCTGGGTTTCCGTGGAATGTTGTTGACATCTTATCTTTGATGGTGGGGGTCCACGATGATCGGGCTGTCAGAAGAGGAAGACAGAGAAAAATAGCTGAAGGTTCTGCTTATTCTCATGGACCTGTGTCCTCCTATGTCCCCCAGCTTCTCCCTAAAATGGGACATGAGGTGTTACCTGGATCTATACAGTCCATGGGAGGTAGTGGGCCTAGGTGAGCAGAGTCTGGAGATGGGGGCGTTTCTGAGTGGCCAAGATGACAGAGAAATCTGCCCAAGGAGTCTGTCAAAAGGTAGGGGTCTTTCCTGTCCCAAGCATCTGCATAACTCCTTATAACTCAGCTCATGCGAGGCACAAGGACTAAGTTAAAGGTGAGTGACGGGCAGCAGATGTAGCATCAAGTTCCAGGGACAGAGTAAGTCGGGGCAGGTTACCCCACTAGGAGCTGTGCTTACACGTGGCTGAGCTAGTGACACACACCTTGCTGGCAGTGCTCCCCACCCCCACCCCCAACCCTGTAGACATCAGAGCAGACCCCAAACTCATTATAAGAGAGAATACTGGCCAATATGGGCACAGGCATTTATGTAGACACAGGGAAGTTTCGTGATACTTTCCTGATAATGATAGGCATATCTTGGGAGGCATGCCCAAGTGAACTGTCAGATGGAGTTCTTTAGAGTCTAGAAGCATCCTGGAGAAAGGTGTGCCTTTCAGGGCAGATAACCAAAGCCAGCTGCACAGAGATGTTACCATCCAAGCCAGGTTTTGAACAAGAATCAAAGTTTAGAAGCAGAAGGAAGGTGTTGCAAATGGGGTGCTGCCTGAGCTATGGTTTAGGGGTCTGGGACTCACAGGGGCTGCCTTGCAGAGCTAAGGAAAATCGATTGGGTAGGTTAGCAGTCACGGAGGAAAATGGGGCTTCTGTTAATAAGTAAAACATCAGGTGAGTAAAGCTCCAGTCCTTGCTGGAGTTGCCATGTCAGTCTGTCAGATCCCAAGTCTTTCTGCCCCAGAGCACAGCAAGGAGAGACTGGATGATAGCTGGCTGAGAAATTAACTGTTAGGATAGTTGAGCATCCACAGGGACACTGGACCACACACGGCTCCTACACAGGTCATATACATGATCTTTTTCAGGCCTGCTTTGTAGGCAGCCAGCTGGTGGGAGTCTATGTGTGGATGAGGCTTACTCTGCCCATGCAAATGTCTCATTTGCATGCTCCTCCCACCTTGCTCCTTCAGCCAGGCCCTACTCTTCCTAGAAGGGTCCCTCTGGGATGAGCTCACCTGCCTAGATGAGCCCCAGTTCCAATGTGCCTTCTGCCAGTTGCATAGGTGAGGGTACATGTCTGACACCCTAGGTATTTCTGGATGATAAGGGCTATGCACTCACTTACCTTCTGGACCTAGGACATGTATGAGGGTCAGAAAACATGGGTGGGCTCTGTGGTATGGGGGTCTTATCTTGCATGCAGAGTATCTTCTTGCTCTTCCACAGAATAGTGAAGAATCTGGATTTCATTGTTTATAAGTTTGACAACTATGGGAAAACATTTATTAAGAAGCAGAAATGCAGCCCTGATGGCTTCATCCAGGTGGCCCTCCAGCTGGCCTACTACAGGTGAGCGAAGGCAAGCTAAGCCTGTGCCCAGGTGGGCTATCAGATGGGATGCTTAAGACTCCTGGAGGTGTGGCTTTCAGGGTTGGGGCAGAAGGCTGGAGGATGGTTAAAGCCAGCTGCAAAGAGATGTCACCATCCTAGCTAGGTTTCAAATTGGAATCAAAGTCCAGAAGCAAACGGGAAATGTCGCAAACGGGGACTGCCTGAGCAGCCCTGGGATTTGGGACTCACAGGGGCTGCCTTGGAGAGCGAGAAGAACCAAATGGGTCAGGAAGACCATGAACTTGTAGGGACTGATTTCCTCCACTCATCAGAGTCCCCGTGGTGTGAGCCACACCTCCCTGGTCTAGCTTTGTTCAGGGCATTGGAAACAATGGCCCCCTCCCCACCAAGTTAATCCAGTCAAAGGCCTGAGGATCCCTGTTGGTCTTTTCCTTTATGTACCTACATCCTCCCATAGCAGCTCTCCAGTTTTCTCTCAAACCTTCTCTTTACCCTCCGGACCACCACCATCAGACCCTCAGAAGCTACAAGCAACCTCTGCTTGGCCAGTTGTGGCACAGGCCCCAGAGATGGCTGCTCCTACTTGTCTCCTCTCTATGGTCCTGTCTTCATGAAGAGTGGGCATGGACATATGCAAATCAGACCCACCACTTTGCTGCCTGGCACTCCCGGGGGCCATCCCTGTGCTTTGGGGCCACCCTATAAACCTTTAACCTTTACATCTTCGCCTTAGCCGCAAATCCGCCCTCTCACCTATCACCTGCAACTGAAGGGCCACCTTTCAGAGGTCTGTCCGGAGACACTCTTACCAGAAGCAACCATCTTGGGTTCTGTTGTCACCCAGCTCTCTACGATACTGAACCGACTGGCAAAAGTGTACCTCCTATAGAGAGGTGTGGGGCCACAACTTGTTATGTGACACTGGGCTTTCGTTAGTCTCAGTCCTATGGTTTTTCCGTGGATGTTACTGACTGATGGGGAGTGGGGATTCTGCCAGTCAGGGATGCAAGCCCAGGGTTGCTCATTTGGTTCCCACACATAGAGAGAAAGGTGTTTTAGACACCGACATGAGCTCTGCTAAAGTGGCCAGGAAACTAAAACAGCATGTGCAGATACAACAGTTTTTCCCACGAGATACACCTTGATGCCCTGGTGGGCCTGGACATCCGTCCACACTCACCATATTTACCAGCTTTGGCCGGAGGTCATGGCTGAACCATTTAAAATAAAGCAGGTGTCCATGGAAAGTGTGCGTGAAAAACTTTCATCTGACTCTGCAATATTAATCAACACTCAGTAGGTCTCACAGGAAATTCCAGGTTTCCATACAGATTGGTGGTGGTGGTAGTGTTTTGTTTTTAAAAAAACAAAAAACAAAAAAACAAAACAAAACAAAAAAACCTCAACCAGTTACCTCTTCATTTTATGTCAACAGAGTGTCCCTGGTGTATAAAAGTGTGCGTGGTTCTTCACATCAAAGACTTCCCGGCATTCATCTCTGGAATTCTCCTCTAGAATTCTATTAACATTAAAATGAAAAACTGTGCCACGTCATGTCAGAGTTATGAAAATAAAGCCTGCTGGAGCTATTTCTCTTTCGGGATTTATGACTCCCTGAGAACAAATTACTGTTTGCTGTCCATCTTTTATCTCGTTCAGGCTTTACCAGAGACTGGTTCCCACCTATGAGAGTGCATCCATCCGCCGCTTCCAGGAAGGTCGGGTGGACAACATCAGATCGGCCACTCCAGAGGCTCTGGCTTTTGTACAAGCCATGACTGACCACAAGGCTGCCATGCTGGTAAACCCCATCTGCCTTAAGGAGCCACAGGGAGGTCAGGGAGGCCACCATGGGCTGCAGTGCACTTTGTTCCACACACGTGGGTTCCATGGTTACCGTTGCCCTTCCACGCTGACCCTCTTCTTTGTTCACAGGCTTCTGAGAAACTGCGGCTGCTGCAGACGGCCATCCAGGCCCAGACTGAGTACACAGTCATGGTGAGTGGCAATTCCTCACTAGCGCTGACTGCTCAGTAACTCGGCAAGGCTACCCCTCTTTTATTTTTATTCATTTTTATTTTATTTATTTCTATGGCACTGGGATTGAGTCTAGGCTTTTACACATACTAGGCAAGTTCTATAGCAATAAGCTATTATGTCAAGTACTCTTTTTTTTTTTTTAACTTTTTATTTTGAAACAGAGTCTCTTCAAGTTGCCCAGGCCGGCCTTGAATTCACCATGTAGCCCTGGTTGGCCTTTATTATATGATTCTCTTACCTTGCTTTCTCAAGTGGCTGAGATTGATTATAGGCTGGTTCCATTTGGGATGGTCTTTCTCTTATTTCTACATCATAGGCAATGCACCCTTCCTGCCTTCCCCAGGTTTCACCACGGGACAGTAAGTGGTGTTTGAAACCTGTTGACATAACCGTAATTATAACAATAGCCCACAATATGTATGGTACTTTACAGTATTTATAGGAACCATCAACTTGGGGTTTGGGGGCAGCCTGATGAATATTGGTGGCTTGTTCCCTCGCACACTGGAAGGGAGTCAGAATTTATTATCACCTGGGGCTGATTTCCTCTCTTGTTTTCTATATGCTCATTTCTGCCGCCTGTGAACTGAAGGTCTTTGCTGAAAATTAATAGTGGAATAAAAATTGTATGAGGACTATTTCTCTAGTTTGAGGGAATAATTTATTTTTTAATATTGCAAAGCTACTATTTGCATGCAAACAAGAGGGAACGAGCTAGTGATCAATGTGTTAATTACAGATCACTCAAAAGCAAGCAGGATGGCAAAAATCGATGAGAAAGATTGAGCAGATTTTTCTGTATGTACTTGAAAGCAAATCCAACATATTTCTGGGTTTTCGAATTCATCAGTGTAGACTTTCCTCTAACTCGGTCCCCGATTCATCTCAATAGCTATGTTTGCTCCGTTTAAACACTGTATTAGCCAAGTATGATAGCTCAGGCCTGTACTCCAAGTGTGAGGCAGGAGGATCACAAGTTCAAGGTGAGTGTGAGATCTGAGTGAGACTTCATCTCAAAAAGCTCTTAGTCAGCTTTTCTGCCACTCTAGCAAACAACTGAGACAATCAAGCAATCACCACAGGGAAGTAAATAATGGAGACACCAGACAATCAGTAAAAGGAAGCAAATAACAGAGACAATCAGCCAATCAGCACAGAGAAGCAAATAACGGAGACAATCAGCCAATCAGCACAGAGAAGCAAATATCGGCGACAATCAGCCAATCAGCATGAAGAAGGAAAAGCCTATTTTGGCTCACAATTTGAAGGGCTTCAGTCCATGGTGGGTGGCTTCCAGAGCTTTCAGGCTAGTGGAAAGGCACCAACACTGTGGTAGGGAGCACATGATGAAACAAAACCATGATGAAACAAAACCATTCCTTTTTGTTGCAAGAAGAAGAAGAGGAGGAGGAGGAGGAGGAGGAGGAGGAGGAGGAGGAGGAGGAGGAGGAGGAGGAGGAGGGGAAAGAAGACAGGGAGGACCTAGGATGCCACCATCTGCCTCAAGGGCATATCTACAATTATAAGAAAACCTTCCAATGGGCTCTACTTCTTAAAATTTCCACAACTTCCCAATGGCACCAAGCCTTTAATGCATGAGTCTTTGGAGACATTTCAGATCCAAACTCCTGTAAGTGCCCTCTCTGTAGTCAATTAATTTCCTCCCTGCTTCATGCTAGGCTAAGTGCTATATACAGGAAATAAAATTTGCCATCCCTAAGCACTACCAGCAGGTATTTAACAAGGAGTCAGAGTAGAGGTGCTTCAAAGTTATGTCTAACCCACATAATGAAGAGTCCTAGGAAGTTACAGAGAATGTGGCGGAGCAAGCTTCTTCCTCTGCTTTGAAAAGCCGAGAGGCCTTCCCAGAGGAAGCAGTCGTTAATGTGAGGTGTGAAGGAGGAAAGGGGAAGAAAGCCAAGGACAGAGCATCACATTGTAAAGGCAAGAGTCTTGTGAATACGATATATCTGACAGGAAGAGCGGCTCGGTGTGTGCAGCTTACAAAGGGCTGAGGAGAACTGGATTGTCTGTTACTCCAGTGTGGGGCAGAAGACGGACAAGCTGCATTAGGGAAGTACCAAGCAGAAACTGTATGATACTGGAGAAAAATCTGTGGTTGGGCCGAATCAAAGGGATGAAGAGGAACATGTGGACTTCGGATTCAACAATGGCATGCTGAACATAAGAGTTGAATGTCCTCCACTCTGAAACCCTCTAGAACAAAGGAATTTTAAGCCATATTCGTATGAAAAGAGAATTGGAGAGAAGGTAACTGGCAAAGCATGAGTGCGGAAAAGTAGAGCAAATAGCAGCTGGCTTAAGCATGAACAAAGATGCTGGAAAACCCAGAGAGCTAGGGTGCAGCACCTCGGGGCAGCTCAGGCATCAGGAACACAACAAAAGTAGGGGTGTGTGAAAAGAAGAGGGTTGGCTGATGGGTTTGTCTGTTTATCCTGCTGTAACAAAATTCGATGCAGTGCATAATTTATTAAAAAAAAAAAAAAAAACCCAAAAACCAAAAACCTAATATTTCCCACACTTCTGAGATCTGGGAGTCCAAGTTCAAAGGATCAGTCAGTGAGGTTGTTGGTCTCTGCTTCCAAGATGGTTCCTGTTTCTGTGTCCTCCAGAGAGGAAGGATGTGTGATACTCATGTGGCCAAGGTAGAAGGCAGGAAGGCTGGAAGCCGTGTGGTCTCTCTTATAGGGGCCTTCACATTTCAATGACCTGATCACTTATTTAAAGCAAGGCCTCTCAGTAAATTTCATTGTCTAGTAACTTTTGAGATATGAAATTTTTGTGGTTCCGAGTTTGCCCCGTCACTGGGGTGTGGGAATGTCGCTGTCGGGTGTTGGGCTTGAGGGAAGCACTGATACACCACTCAAGGGGTGGGAAAATGCAGCCTAAGATATGGGAGGCTGAAGGCTGGAGTTCCCTGACTTCTGCGGGTGCTCAGAGGAGTTGGGAACGCAGGGTCTGGAGTCCATGGGCCTGTAATGAGGAACCAGGGCCAGCAGGGGTTTCCCAAACTCCTGGACATCCAGACTCCACTGGGTCGTAGGGAGTTAGGAACAGAGCTGGGTCTTCTGGCTGAGAAGCCCAGGACTAGGGGGATGGGAAACTCCAGCTTAGCTCATTGGAGAGTGTCCTTAGCTTAGTTGCAATTGTCTGAGAGCATGGAGAGGCCTTCTACAGGAGACTTAGACAGTGTGGCTCTGTAGATGAAGGCTTCCTCCATGCTCCCCACAGCGGTTCTTGATGAAAAAGATAATCCATGCTTGTTCATACCATTTATCGACTTTTCATCTCAGACAGTGGGTGCAATACCACTTTCTCAGGGTGGACCAGATATGACATACCTTTTGGAGGAAGGGATGTCTGAGAAGGGATGCTTGTTGGCTGAACCTTCAGGGCCCCTAGATACCTCATTAGCATGGAGAACTCTGTTCTGGTCTACATGACTGAATTGAGGAGTGTGGTCACGTGTTGTGGGCCAGGAATCTGGCAGAAAGCAAGAGAGATGCCTACTGTCTCAGGTGAGTGCCTAAGTGCCTTCTGAACCCACTCAACTTTACCGAGTTTCCTGGCACGGTTTACTGCCCCACAAATTTTCAAAAAATTTTATTCTATAAATAAAAACAGAAAACTCTAAAAATATTATCAAGAAATAAAGATAGCTCTAGGGTACAGTGAAGCAGAAAGTGTCAGTGGAAGTATTGGGAGATAATATGAGGTAACCTACTTTTAAACACCAACAAAACAGAGGTGAAATATAAGAAAGATAAGATGGTTTAGTTCAGGTGAGCAGTATCCCAAATAACAGTTGTTCAGAAAGAGAATTGGAGAGTAGACAACAAAATAATTCAAGAAAAATATCAAAGGCTGCAGATAGTTCAATGACAGAGAGCTTGCCTAGCAGGTATAGATACTATCCCTAGCACAGAACAAACCAAACCAAACTTCAGAACCACAGAAAATGCTTCTATATTGAGGGAATTCACCATCTTACATAATAGAAAATATTTATGCCAAGGAAATTTCATGGCCCTATAGACAAAGAGAAATCCTAAGTTTCTCAGAGGAAAAAGAAAGATAAAGGTCATAAATAAGGCAAAATCTCTCTCTGTCTCTCTCTCTCTGTCTCTCTCTCTCTCTGTCTCTCTCTTTCTCTCTCTGTTTTTTGTCTGTTTGTTTTGTTTTTTTGTTTTTTTATTTTTTTATTTTTTTATTTTTTGAGACAGGGTTTCTCTGTGTATCCCTGGCTGTCCTGGAACTCACTCTGTAGACCAGGCTGGCCTCAAACTCCCAAGTGCTGGTATTAAAGGCGTGCACCACCACTGCCCAGCTTCAAAACTGGTCTCTTAATAGCACCATCAGAAGATAGATGATAGTGAGCAATGCCTTCAGATTCTAAGGGAAAATGATTTCCAACACATCTTTCATACCTAGCTAAACTATCAGCAGATTTAAAGACAGAATAAAGACATTTTAAACAGAAGAGATTTATACTTTTTTACTTACTAAGTAGTTTTTCTTATAAAACTGCTAAAGTGTCTCCAAAGTGTGAATATTAAAGCTAAATTAATTAATTAATTAATTAATAATGTGAAAGATTCAGCACATGCAAACAAAAATAAGTAGAAGGACTCCCCTGGATAACACTGAACAGAGACTGTAAGTCAATAGCTATCCAGCAGATCTAGAGAGCAATTAGTACATAAAGGAGTAATGAGTGAGAGGAGACTGAAATGAGGGCTACATTTAAGAACTAATTAGAAGATACATAGAAAAACACAATTTAATGATTGCTAATTCAAGGGAGAACAAGTTTAATGAGAAAGGAAATCTATGTCTGGGAACATAGCTAAGTTGGTATCACTTGCCTAGCATGTGATAGGTCCTGGGTTTCATCCTCAGTAGAAAATAGGATGGGTGGAGAAATGGAAGGTTAAAGAAAGGGAGAGAAATCTAATCATAATATGCTAGAAGACCAGCTATGGGTGTCTATATGATGACATTCTATAATCATAATATGCTAGAAGACCAGCTATGGGTATCTATATGATGATATTCTATAAGCACTATCTGTTGCTTAAGCAATGAGTTAAAATATGACTCTCCTGGAAAGACTAAAAAGCAGAAGCAGGTAGAGGAAGCAGAAGAGAATGCTTTATTTCTTATAGCAGGAAGTGTATGTCTGGAGAATGCAGTCACAGCATTCTTAAGCATGGATTCAGAACAATGAACATAATGTCAAAGAGAGTAGCTAGAAGGCCTTGCTCCTGTAGAGTGGAAAATGGTGCTTTCAAGGTGACATAAGCCATTGACTCCTTTGGGTTTTAAACTGTAAACATAGGGATACCCGACACTGTACTTTGGTAACAAATTTAAAGTTACAAACTTTCTTTTTGGATAAACAAACTCTGAAGCATCATCATGGGACCTTTTCTGTTAACTTGACAAAAGCAGCTGAATGAGTAGTGGGCAATAGAGAGGAGAGATAGGAAGGCAGCTGGTACATGAAGCCAGAATCCAGTTAGCCATGAGACCAGGGGAAAGAGACAGGGAACAAGACAACCTCCCAAGGCACAAGAATGTATTTGATTGAGATAGTCAGGAGAAGAACCCCCGGTGGGAAGGCGTGCTTGTCTGGGCCCCTCTCAACACTCCCAGCTCCTTGTACTCCATACAGTGGTGAGCACTACTCACCACTGTAGACAACTGTTCATTTGATTTCCTCTGGGTACATTTGATTGTTAAGAGCAGGGGGGGAGGTTGCTTACACAGCATTTCCTTCTGTGGACCTTCACAAATGAAAAAAATGAAAGGATAAATAGAGGTCACCAGAGAAATGAAGCATGTCCACTACTGGAGAGGGCTCCTAGTACCTCCTCTCTGTCCCAGCAGGGCAAATAAAAGGCAAACTATTGTAGAGCATGTGTTTAGCATGTGTGGGGCCTTCTGTTCCATCTCTAGCACCACCTTACGTAAAAATTAATTAATTAAGAATAAAGTTAGCTCAAGTTGTATAACTTGTCTTTTCCGACTATAATTAGATGCCTTCAGGGAGAAGCATCTGCATCATCTTTATGCATTTGTTCTCAGCTGAAGGAGAATGCCTGTCAGATGCTAATACGTGCCTTGTAAACCCAAGCCAAGCTCACTGGGAAAGGGGGGTTTCCTCCTAGGAGGGGCTGTAATAGCTAAATGGCCACCATACATAATAGACCCCAGGAGTCTTACTCTGATGGTAACAAGGTTTATGCTGCAGGCTAGGAGTGGTCCCCGCCATCCCTGCCCCTCCCCCAACCTTCCACACCTCAAGTCCCCAGACCTCCCCACCCCTGCCCCAGTCTCCTCTCCCCAAATTGTTCCATATAAACAGGGAATTGCAAAGAGAAACCAAACAAAAAGAGTGCAGGCCCTATGTGTCCTGTCTCAAGAAGCAGAGACTTAGAACCAAAAATGAAACCCCATGTCATTCAACAAGCACCTTCATCTTTCTTTAAAACACCAGCAGCACTTCTGTTCTGCTGTCTCATCCCTGACTGAACTACCAAGATTACAAATCAAAGACAAGTGAGTCCATGCATTGCCCCAAGTAGGTGACAAACCCTGCTCCTGCTTTGTGCTGGAAGGTATAGAATTAGTTATGGTGTGATTCTAGCCTTGACAATTTTGACACCCCTCCTCCATGCCTGGGCCCAACACACGAGCCAGCTTTCTCCCCCATACTCTTCCTTTGGGCAGAGCAGGGTGGTGGTGGCCAAGAAGGCCCAGCCATTCGTCTGTTAAAGCAGCACACAGGTGCAGTGTGCAGTAGTTGCTGGGCTCGCTAACCTTTAATCCACACATCCATCACAGCCTTCTTTGGACACAACCTGTGTGTGTAGCAGGGTGCTAGAGTCCAGGAACACCAGAGCAGATGCTCACACAGGTTGTCTATCAAGAGCAGTTTAATCGAGAAGTGGCTGGAGTCACACTGGTCTTGAGGAAGAGACAAGAGGGGAAGAGGAGATATGGAGGAATGCAGGTCTCACTGCCTTCTGTGTTCCTGACACCCAGGCCATAACCGGCATGGCTATTGACAACCATCTTCTGGCACTGAGGGAGCTGGCCCGAGACCTGTGCAAAGAGCCACCTGAGATGTTCATGGATGAAACATACCTGATGAGCAACCGGTTTGTTCTCTCCACCAGCCAGGTACAGCCTCTGCATGTGTGCCCAGGGCCCAGGAGGTCCCATAGTAAAGACATTAGTGACTTGGAACCAGGCTTTGTCTCTGCTTTTTTAACACACACACACACACACACACACACACACACACACACACACACACACACACACACGCTACTTTGAAAGATTTAAGTTATTATTGCCAACCACTCTGTGCTATAAAACAATGAAGTCAACTATATCCTCTCCACTCTCAACCCCACCCCTGGCTCTTTTTTTTTTAATTTACTTATTTTTATTTTATGTGCATTGGTGTTTTGCCTGCATGTATGTACATCTGTATGAGGGTATCAGCTCCCTTGAAATTGAAGTTGCATGCAATTATGAACTGCCATATAGGTGCTGGAAATTTAATTCAGGTCCTCTGGAAGAGCAGCCAGTTCTCTTAACCACTGAGCCATCTCTCCAGCCCTTCATTTTTTTTTCTCTTAACAAGTTTCATCTTTATTTATTTATTTGTGTGTGTGTGTGTGTGTGTGTGTGCGTGTGTGTATGTGTGTGTGTGTGTGTATGTGTATTTGTCAATGTGCCTATGTGAGTGTGTACCATGTGTCTGTGGGCGCCCTCAGAGGCCACAAGAGAGTGTTGGATCCTCTGAAGCTAGAGTTACAGGCAGTTAACTCTAGCCATCTTCCTAATCTAGGTGCTGGGAATTGAACTTGCTCTGGAAGAGCAGCAAAACTCTTTCAATCACTGAGCCATTTCTCCAGCCCTAGGCTCTACCTCTTAAGAGTTTGTCACCTTTCAGTAGAATGACCTAAATGTTCAGGACATTAATAGTCTCCCATCTTCTAAGTAGGAATGATCACAGGCTCCCTTAGACAAGGTAGACAGGCCGGGAACACATCCATCTGGGGGTTCTAACTATTATGCAATACTGCCTGCCATCCACTGCCTGTGAAGGGGTATCCCACTGTAGAGGACCTTAGGATCTGAAGCCTAACAGGCCTGGTTATGGGTCCCTTAATTACGTCATGGGTATTATGGTAATAATACCATATTATTATTATATAATAATACCAGGGCACCAATGGCAGAAAATCAGTTTTCAGCCCATTTCCTACGTGGTGCTGAATACATACCATTGTGTTAAAGGACCACAGCCACAGACAGAATGACGTTCATTAGCGGAATTTCCTACGTGGTGCTGTATACATACCATTGTGTTAAAGGACCACAGCCACAGACAGAATGACGTTCATTAGCGGAAAGCTGCGGGGGAGGGGAGGAGACATGTAACCACACCAGCCTCCTGGAAGTTACCACACCTGCAAACCGCTGGACATAGGAGGTGAAGGGGGAATGACAAAACTGTGTGTGAGGATAAAAGCCCACTCAGTAATTTAATTTTGTCATTACAGCAGTGGGCTTGCAGACATGAATAAATGAGACCAGAATACTACAACATAAATTCTTCAGGAAACCATCCATGGGCATAGAGTGCTCTGGAATGACTTCATGGCCTCCAGCCATTGCACGGCAAATTTATCTGACAATGCAGTGACTCTATTAGCAAGACTAATGGCTTGTTCTGCCCCATTAAAATGGCCAGTGCCATTTCAGAAGGCCTAAGAGCACAGCGCCAGAAACCTGTGGATTTAAAACAGACCCTGCCCAGCACTACACTGGCTCAACAATCCTTCCTACTTATCCCTACAACCATCTAATAAAATGAATTTGGGGTCTGACTTGATTAGTGGTATCTTTCCCATTGAATAGTAACATTTATGGCTTGGATGCTTTCAGAGACACACTGTCTTGGTTTGTGATCCGTATCGCAAAGCCTTAGCCCTCTAAATTCAAAACATCTTAGACGATTAACTAAAATTCCAGATGACAGCAGGATTGGAAATGCCGGGTGCTGAGTAATTGTGCATGGGTGGGCGGGCCTTGGGGAGGAAATCAGACCAGCCAGGCGATACTGACAGTAATTAAGGATCTGGGGGAAATCAACAGAGAAGACGGCCAGATTTCCTCCAGTTCATAAATTACTCCCTGTGGGAAGCCATCTAATGGTTGGGTGCCACCAGGGTACCATTTAGTAAATTAGCCTGATTGCCACAGTGCCTCAAATGGCCCCTAGATGAAGGAAAGCCTTGACTCAGGCCGGGCAGCAAGTCGCCTTGGGAGCTTTCAGCAGGGCCAGCTTCCAAGCAGGGCCAAGTACACGCTGGGGAGTGAGTTGGGGTCTCTCCCCAGACACCTTGCACCTTGATGGGTGCATCTTTATGATCTTTAAGAGCCATGTCCAAACAATCATGCCAACACAATTCAGTCTGGTCAAATCCGTGATGAGGGGATCTGGACAGGAAGCAAATATGACGGAGGTCTTAAGATACAGGAACTCACCCACCATGTTCTAGCAGGTTCCCAGGTTGGATGCCACAGAATAGGCTATTTCTGACCTATGCTCTTCTCCAGGTACCCACAACCATGGAGATGTTCTGCTGTTATGGCCCCGTGGTCCCCAATGGGTATGGAGCCTGCTACAACCCCCAGCCTGAGGCCATCACCTTCTGCATCTCCAGCTTTCACAGCTGCAAAGAGACCTCATCTGTGGAGTTTGCAGAAGCGGTGCGAGCAAGCCTTGTTGACATGAGAGACCTCTGCAGTACACTGCAACCTGCTGACGGCAAGCCACCAGCAGCAAAGGAGAAAAGAGGCCCAGCCAAGCCAAGCAATCTTGACTCCTGCCACTAGCCCAATCTCCTACAGGAGTCAAACCCTACTCAGCCCTGCTCCCATCCCCCACCCCAGCTTGTTGTTGCTCCTCTATCCTTGGGGGCTCATATGAAGCTGGCACGTGAAGAGAGAGAGCCCCTCATTATTTATCAAGGTGGCCCCTGGCCTTTACAACTGGAAATGAGACCCAGCCTGGCTTGAAAGTAGCCGGAGTGAGCTGGGAGCTCCCTCTGAGGGCCTCAGAAACTTAACCTTTATGCTTCTTTCCCAGCAACACCCAGTGGTGCACATGGTAGCTCTGCCAGTGGAAGAATAGTCACCTCATCACATGTTCTGGGTCTAAATAAGTCACGAAGGCAGAGGCTAGCTCTGGATCATCACCTGCCGCTGTCCTCCCACACACTCACATGCACACAGATAGCCCGAGTTCGATTAGAATACAGTGGTCCGCACCCACAAAGACATGTCTTCTTTTATCTTCCATAGCACAGTCTTCCTTGAGTTCAGATAATCTCATCCAGCTATTCAGAGAGAGAGAGAGAGAGAGAAAAGAGAGAGAAACAAAGAGAGAGAGAAAGAGAGAGAGAGGGAGAGAGAGAGAGCAGCAATTATCTTCATTTGATAATGGAGAGACCTAAGTCTCTGGCAAGGCTGTGAGGATTAAGGGTGGGTTGTGGGTGAACGGCTGCATGGCAGATGAGCAGTGGTGCCCTCTTTGGGAAGACCCTGTCCAACAGGCATTGTTGGAGTGATTTTCTCCTCAACCATTTACACTGATCTGGAGAACCAAGCCTTGCTGCTCGTCTCTATCAGATAAGAAACTCACTGTGTTTATTGGATGTATCAAACCATGCACTGTGAGGGTGTAAGACCCGTAAGTGGTAGACCCTTGGCTGGAGGGAACACCACCTCCCTTAGGAAGGGACTGGAAGCTGGCCTTTCCCCTCCAAGAACAAAGGAGGGTACTCGTATTTATGCAAAGGCAACTCTGAGCCATGGCCACAGGCTGCTCTGTGGGGACCCTGGGAGATGGAAAATGAGACAGTTGATTGAAGCAGTGATGCACTCATTGCAAGTATGGCCACCTTGTCATACTGCTAAATTGCCAAATTATTTATGAAGTTAATGTTTGGGTTCTATTTTTATAATATAGTTCTAGATTTATGGCAATATGTACATTTTAATTTATAGTTCTGTGCTTTAAAGAAACACATGTATGAATAAAGAGCGGTATATTGAAAACATTCTATTTAAGGTATTTAAGGACTGTAAGTCTGACTTCAATAAAATGTAATGCCAAGAAAGATGATGGTATCACTGTTCCTACTGACCGATGATATAAATTCTGTGATCCGAGTCAACAGTTCATTGGCCTGTATCTGGATTCTGCCAGCAACAGTGTCTGAGGATGTGGCTGGAACATTGCACAAAGCTACGAGTTTGAAGCCAGTCTGGGCAGCACAGAGAGACTGCATCTAAAGACAGAATTAAAATAAATGACAATGGGCCATAAAAGGGAGGGAGCTAAGTCTCTGCTAGTGCTCATGGCAGGCCACACCATGGTTGAGGAGCCGCGTGTGTTTCATGTGGTATTTGTGATTGACTGACAGGAGTCCAGTACAGAAATGAGTGCTCCCTGTAAGCCTGTCCAAATGTGTCTGTGGGTGGCATAAAGTGGAGATGCCTAGCTACGAAACCCAATGGCACTCCAGATTTGTGTGCCTTATCACCTTTCCAGGTGTCCTTACTTGTAATATGGGAATATTGAGGTCAACACTGCTTATTTCTGGGGTTTGGGACAAGATGATGTGAGATGGCCATTGTTTGAAAATGGAGGGGAAAACATGAAGATCTAGCATTCTTGTTGCAAGCGAAATGCAAGGTCACACTGGTCCAGCCTGCAAGACCCTCTCCATAAGTGAGCAATCTGAAGTGCAGAGTGGAGAGTCTTCTACGCAAAACCCCAGAGCTCTCCCAGCAAAAATACTGCTGGTTAGCGAGTCAGGATTCGGGAAAACCACGTTTCAAAGAGATAACAGCTTAGACTTAGAGGAGAGAATGAAAGTGATCCGGTTTGCTCTTATGTAGCATACACATGGCAGACGGCCTCCAAACAAACAGATGTGAAATGCAGACAACACAGAGAACAAGAAGCAGAGACAATATAAAAGTATGCCTCCCTTTCCATTGGTAGATGTTGATAGCCAGAGAACTAGGTGGGTAGAATCCCTCAGAATGGCACGAGAGCAATCAGAAGTTTCCAAGTTATTCTGGGGCAGCAGTCTCCTTGGAGGTAAACGACAGTGGCCATCATTCCCTTTGTCAGTTCATCTCATCCTATTTTTTATTTACATATTATATATGTGTTTTGTATAATATATTATTACATACATATATAAATATATTTATATATTCTCTGGGTTTCCCTTTCAAATAGCCCTTTACACATGAGGAACAAGCACAGTGCTCTTCCTGGGAAGCGCTGATCCCACATCAGGCACAAAGACCTTTATAAACTGACTCTCTTTTTGTTCCTCTCCTGTCATGTGTTCCATCTTTTAAAGGGATTTCTGATCCTACCCTGTCCCTTGTATCATGGGTCCTGGAGTTCTGCCTGTGTGCTCTGTTTCTAATTCAGAAGTGATGTGGCAGGCTGAAGTGAATCAAAATGGCTCCTCCAACTATAAAAACATATTATTAAAGGGAAAACATTTGAGCTATATAAATGCATTCAGAAGATTAAAAAAAAATTCCAGCACTAGGGAAGCAGAGAAAGGCAGATCTCTGTGAGTTCAAGGCCACCCTCATCTACATAGCAAGTTCCAGGATGGCCAGGGAGTGTAAAGAAAGCTTATCTCACAAGGAGGGGGAGGAGCAGGAAGAGGAGATAGTGAAGGAGGAGGAAGAAAGAAAGAAGAGAAGGGAGAGGAGAGGAGCTTAAATCTCAAATTCCAGAAAGAAGGATGCCCACCGTGAGCAGTGAGCAGGAGCTCCAAGTTCATCTTACATGCCAGGTCTATTGTAGCGTCATGTCTGTCTCTGTGTTGAAACACCCTGAGCAGCACAGATGCGTAAAGTATTTCTCCAACTGACAGTTCCAGGCTGTGGCGCAGTATTGCTGAGGAGTCGGGAGGCAGGAACTTCAAGCACCATGCCCACAGCCAGGAGCAGAGAGAGACGAATCCCTGGACCTCTGCCTCCTCTTTGTCCACTGCTGATGCTCAGCTAGCTGTCTTCACTCTGACACAGTTCAGGGTGCAGCCTAGAAAATGGTGCCACTCCCATTCAGGGAGAATCCCCCTGTGAAAAAAGTCAAGACAATTCTGAGGATATCCTGACAGGCTTACCTGAGCTAGATAATTCCTCAGTTGAGACTCTTTCCCCAGGTGACTGTAGGCTGTGGCAAGTTGATATTTAATGCTATCAGTGCAATATCTGCTGGTCCATCCAGCAGCACACAGTCACTTGTGGTTGGCAGGATGTGCAAGCCCATGGAGAGTGAAGAAACTGCTTAATGTCCAGCAGAAACCAAAGCCCCAGAGGCATCTTCATCTGTGAAGGCAAAAAAAAAAAAAAAAAAAAAAAAAAAAATCAAACAAACAAAAAACAAAAACCCCTCTTCCCATCACCCCTCAACACACACACACACACACACACACACACACACACACACACACACACACACAAACAGAGGCCCCAGACAGAGGCAAGAAATTCTGCCATCTACTCAACGTGGTAGATGCAAGGGAAAGAAATGTATGAGAAATCAAAACTGTGAAGATGAAAAGCCTGCATTTACACAATCATTTTAAAAGGCCAAACTGGCCTGATACAATAAGACCCACAGAATCACATACAAAACCACTTCCCATCTTGGACACATCAAACACCCACAGTGGGAAACTGTCTATTGAGGATGAGCTCACAGTCAGAAATACAAAGCCAGGAAATAATGTGCCCTCCAGGAGAGCTGCACGGAGGCAAATGGAATCAGTACCACAGGCACTTCAGAGAAACTAATAAACAGATGTGTTTAATATTGTTAAAGACACTGTTGGAGGGAGACAGGATAAGGAACATGCATGTAAGTGTTGAAGGAGGAGCCTTCTAGTTTGCTTTCTGTTGCTGTGCTAGAGACTGTGGCCAAACACAACTTAGGGAGCAAAGAGTTGCTTTGGCTTGTGTCTCTCCATCACAGTCTGTCACTGAGAGAAGTCAGTCCAGGAATTCAAGGCAGGAATCTGGAGACAAGAACCAAACCAGAGGCCATGGAGGGATGTTGCTTACTGGCTAGCTCTAATGGCTCACTCAGTTTGCATTTTTATACAATCCAGGAGCACCTGCCCAGAGGTCACACCCCTCACAGTGGATATGACACTCCTACATCAATCATTAATTAAGAAAAGGTCTCCATGAACTTGCCCACAGGCCATTCTGAAGGGGGCAACTCCTCAACTGGGGCTTTCTCTTCCCAAATGACTCTAGCTTCTGTGGAGCTGACAAGACAAAAGCCAGCACAGGGACATATTAGACAGAATGTGGGGAAGCACTAGTCAATGAGAAACAACTGAGAATATTCTAGAATCTAACAAACAATTCTAAAACTCGTGGGTCAAAAAAAAAAGTAACACAAACTTTAAAATACTTGAAGAATGATAAAGATACCACATAACAGTTCTGCTCCCAGAATGCCTCAGTGACAAGGGTAGCATAGCTTATTATGATACCACCAAACAACACAGGCCATTGCTATTGTTCTTGCTTACCAGCCAGAACTAGATGATAAGTCCCTGTTGCTGAAGCCATCACTTGATTTGGTCTTAGGATACCAATAAAACAAACTAAAAGTGAGCTGGAGGTGTGTGTGCTCCACGCTGGCTAGTTTTCCTACGGCTGGAATGTGATATATAGTCTACTAGGAGAGAAAAAACATGAACAGTCAGTCTTACTATTAACCTATGCACTATACAGTACCAATTTGCCAGGCAAGTGTGCTCATTGGTATAATTGTGGCACAACTGACATGGGAGTGTCCAATCGCTTTATTGCTAGATCTGAGTCTCTCTCCACAAGAGGAATTCATATCTGATACTATAAACCTGGTCAAAACCCATAGCGAGGGAGGCCGTAGACCCTAAGATGGGAACCTACTACTAGTGTCTTGCTGAGTAGACATGGTACCAAACTGCCTCCCAACGTCTCTACCCATAGATTAATGACACTCTCCAAAATGGTCAAAGAAGCTTCTGTTTGTAGTTTATGCAAAGAGTAAGAGAATGCTGAGTGTTTGGCTGTGAGCAAGACAACGATGTCACTTCCTCCTAGGTCAGGGAATACTGTGGAAGAGGATGTGGGAAGGGTGGATGTGGGAGCCAGAGGACAGGATGGGCGCTGTGAAATACTATTTCTGGTCATGGCACTATGAAAGCTAGCCGAGCAGGGAAGAAGCCTCCACTCACAGCAGCTAAGTTCACAAGATCTGTTTACTATCAGACCTATCAACATTTCATCCCAGATGGGGAGGGCTCCATGGAGCTATAGGAACTTAAAGCTTGCTGGGATTGGGGGAGCCATATTCCTCAGTGCTAGATCCACTGGTAAATAGTCAAGCAAATAATCTTCCATATGTGCCCATATAGCAAGTGTAATTAAATACAGTAAGAAAAAAAAACAGCAATGACAAAACATGTATGTGGGAGAGGGCTTTATAGGAAAGGAGGAAAGGGGTTCCGTGGAAAGGGGAGATATAAGCTGACAATGTGAGATATGAGCAAAGTCCATTAAATATGAGTGTAAAAGTGTGAACAAGTAAATTAAGTTTACTCAAACATACCTCATAGCAAAACATTGGGTTATGGCAAAAGTTTTTATGTGAAAATAATACCTCAAAACACATCAGAAAGGGATATGATAAAAGGATTGGTAAACTAAATATTACTTTGAAAAAATAGGGGAAAATTGGACATGGTGGCCCATCCCTATAAATCTCAGCACTTGGGAGTCTGACACAGGAGGATAAAGAGATGAAGGCCAGCCTAGGCTACATATTGAGTTCAGGCCAGCCAGAGAGCCATAATAAGACCCTGTCTTAAAAACAAAACTAAATCAGACCATGGTGGCACATGACTTTAATCCTATCACTTCGGAGGTAGAGACAGACAAATCTCTGAGTTCAAGGTCAACCTGGTCTACAGAGCAAGTTCCAGGACAGCCAGGGCTAACACAGAAAAACCCTTTTTGTCTCAAAAACCCATAAAAATAAAATAAGGGCGGGAGGAAGCCCAATAAAAAAGTAAAATTTCTGAGGCTGGCCTCAGACTCAGATATCTGCCTGTCTCTGCCTCTTAAGTACTGGGATTAAAGGTGTGCACCACCACATCTGACTTGTGGAGTTTATTCTTATGGACAAACATTTCAATCCAGCTTTGGCCTATTGCAGAGATTTTCATTGTACCTGTGATGTTCAGTCCCCTGGATAGGTTGTTAAACAAATGGCAAAGGAAAGGAATTGTCAAAACCCAAAGCTTCAGCTTCCTTAGCCAAAGTCATTGCCTTCAGTTCTTCAGTCTAAAAGCTATGTCACGGAGATGACATCAATTTATCTCCTGTGCTGGCTAGATTTATGTCAACTCGACACAAACCAGAGTCATCTGAGAGGAGAGAACATCAGCTGAGAAAATGCCTCCTTAAGACTGGGCTGTACAGAAGCCTGTTGTAGGATATTTTCATGATTAGTGATCAATGGGGAGGGCTGAGCCCATGGTGGGTGGTGCCATTCCTAAGCTGGCATCTTGGGTTCTATAAGAAAGCAGACTGAGAAAGTCGTGAGGAGGAAGCCAGTTAGCAGCACCCCTCCATGGCCTCTCCATCAGCTCCTGCCTCCAGGTCCCCGCCCTGTGTGAGTTCCTGTCCTGACTTCCTTCCAGCATGAAGGAAGTGATGTAGAGGTAAGTATAAGCCAAATAAACCCTTTCCTCCCCGATTTGCGTTTTGGTCATGATGCTTTAGCAATAGAAACCCTAACTAAGATACCATCGCATAAAATAATCACTGGGCATCCTATCAGAATGGAAAGAGGACTGAATAGGGCATTATATGCTAATATAAGGTACTTTTAAAATGATAACTAAAAATTCAAAATTTGGTTACAAGAATTTTGAAAAAGATACTCCATCGAAGATTCTGTTCAGTCACAGTAAAAAGAGACTCACTATGTGCTCCTAGCCACCTCTTGGGTTGCCAAGCTCCAAGAGACAAAGCTTAGCTGTGTATTTCTCACCTCTGACTTGTGCCAGCCTGTCCTGTGGGCATACCCATTTGGACCCCAGGGCAGCTGAGTGAGGTTCACTCCCACCACTTCAGATGACCCCAGAGCCAGGTACAGTGGGACTCAAAGCCCCTCTCACGACTCTACTAACTTCTGCTGTTTTATAATTTAAAGATAAATCCTTGTATATTTAGATACTTAAAAATTCATTCCTTGGTCTATTTTTTCTAAATAAGAGCAATGATTTGGCTTTTAATGAAAATACAGACAAGGATGGTGTCATGTGCTCACATTAATTACATGTTTTGCCATGACTCTTAGCTTACCCAAACCGTCTACTTTTCTTGAATCAAGATTCCAGTTCCAAGTCTAAAAAAATAAAAAATAAAAAATTTCACTATCTTCAAAAAATAACTATCTTATTCAAAGAAAACATAATTTTTAGACCTAAAAACTAGGACAGAGATTTATTTTTTTTAAAGATTTCTTTCTTTTTTGAGGATTATTTTTAATCATGTGTGTACATGTATGTTTGTATGGGTGTCTGTACATGAGTTGCAGATGCTCATAAAGGCTGGGTCAGGCTGCCTGGTATGGGTGCTGGAAACTGATCTCAGGGCCTCTGCAAGGGCAAATACTCTTAACCACGGAGCCATTACTCCAGTCCCATAGAGACCTGTTTTAAATTATCTAAAACAGCTCCGTATTGTGGAGTCCATTTCTCTTAGCTGAGATTGGGTGGGTTTAGGCTCGGATGACAAAAGACTGTACTTGAAATCTAAACTCTCATAGATAAGAACAAAAGAATTACTCCTTAATTTATACTGTATTTGTATGTGTGTGTATGCGTGTGTGTATATATGTACATGTTTGTGTGTGTCTGTATGTGTAGGCCAGAAGTCAACATCAGGTGTCATTCCTTGGGAGCCATCTTAGTTCTTTTGAAACAGGGTCTCACTGATTAGATTAAGATGGCTGGCTGCCATCTTAGTCTAGACTCTAGCCAGCTTCTTCTGTCTATCTTCCTATGCTAGAACTTTGAGTGCTCATCGTCATGCCTGGGGCTTTTTTACGTAGGTGCTGAGGATTGAAATCTCATCCTCAGGATTACACAGCCAGCATTTTATCAACAAGCTGCATCACCCCAGTGCTCTCAAAAGAAAGAAGAGTAACTGGGTTCAACCTGTTGGTTTCCTGTGTTACTACTGACATCTAAAATGTCAAGACAGAACAAATGAAAACCACTGAAGTCTAGTTACGCAGACTTGGGTCTACTTCACAGTAACCTTGACCCTCGTCAGGACTACCCAAGATTTAGGTTGACATTTTTTTATCTAAACTATATAAAAACAGCATCCAGTGGCAAAATAAATAAATAAATAAATAAATAAATAAATAAATAAATTGTGAGGACATTTTTGTTGTTAGTTGGTTACTTAGTTAACTTTTTTAATTTTTTTAAATAAAAACTGGTCAAATAATAAAGTCAAGAAACCTCCCTGGGAGTATAGGGATTGGCCTAAGACTTTTAGGACAAACTCAATCTGCTAAAAAATAATTGTAAAATACATACTTTAAAAAGAATTAATGTTCAAGAATGGTACAGGAAAAATGTTATTTCAAAACAGAGAAAACATGTAACCTAGAAGACTAGAGTTTTAGGAGCCCATGCTTCCTGGTTAAGTGAATCTTCAAGGTGTCCAATCTTGCAGTTGGTTTGGATTAGAAAAAAAAACTACTAAGTAATATTACATTGGACAATGCATAAAGTACATTTTAAAAAGCAATGTTACAAAATAACTGCTTAAGTCACAGTACCTTTCCTCTCTTTCATTTTTTCTTTCTTAGTTGGTTTGTTTTTGCAACAGGGTCTCATATGGTCGAGGCTGGCCTTGAACCTACTACCTAGGTCAAGGATGAACTTGATCTTCTTCTTCTTCTTCTTCTTCTTCTTCTTCTTCTTCTTCTTCTTCTTCTTCTTCTTCTTCTTCTTCTTCTTCTTCTTCCTCTTCCTCTTCCTCTTCCTCTTCCTCTTCCTCTTCCTCTTCCTCTTCCTCCTCCTCTTCCTCCTCCTCCTCCTCTTCTTCTTCTTCTTCTTTCCTCCTCCTCCTCCTCCTCCTCCTCCTCCTCCTCCTCCTCCTCCTCCTCCTCCTCCTCCTCCTCCTCCTCCTCCTCCTCTTCTTCTTTTTCAAATTTGCCAAGCTGTGACTATTTATTAACTGATCAGATTACAAGAATACCACGGGCGGCACCTTAGTTCATCCGTCTAGTAAGCCTGTTTATCTGGTCTTCCCTGTTGCCAGCATCTCCACCTTCTACAACGTGAGATGTCTTTTTCTTCATTCCACCTCGTGGGGGAGATAATTTGAAAGGCCACAGGAAGTTATTTGTTTCCTTAAAGCATTTCCCAACTGTATAGATCTCATGAATTAGATCCTCCATGCAGATGATGCCAAATTTACCAAGAGATCGACCAATCAAGGAATTATCTGTCAAGGCAATCCGCTTCTTATTGATTTTGCCGTAGCCTCGCTTGTAGATGAGTTCATTTACTGACTTCCGGTTGGGGTACCCACATGCAATGTACGGTCCCACAATCCTCAGCATGTTAACGGAAGCCTTGTTGAGCTTAACAAAGGTGTCATTGAAGATCTGTCGAAGGCAAAGAAGCTGCAATACTTTGCGGACCTTTGGGCTTACTTCACTGATACCTCGGATTCTGATGACAAACGCCAATTTTGGTTCTGCGGGCACATTGAAGTTGCCAGCTTTCCTTGCCATCCTGGCCATGCGAATCGCACAGTCCAGGACATCTGCCTGGACTCCTTGTGATTGTGCTCTGCCTTCTCATAGATGAGCGTCCTCCTTGCCTTTTTGAAGTGTCTTCAGGGCAAATGTCTTCTTCAGGTGCTTCACCTTCAACTCTGTGAAATTCCTTCGCTTTTTCTTAAGAGTTTTTGGCAGAGCAGGTAACTTTTTCTTAAGGGTTTCTGGCACACCCACAACCTTCTTTTTCTTCTCTGGAACAGCCTCCATGGTTCCAGCCGGAAAAGGAGAGTGAACTTGATCTTCTGATCCTCCTGTCTCCACCTCCCAAATACTGAGAGTGGTTGGAACACATGGTTTTTTAAATAAGGAATGAAACCAGGCAGTGGTAGCACATGCCTTTAATCCTGGCACTTGGGAGACAGAGGCAGGTGGATCGTTTGAGGCCAGCCTGGTCTACAGAGTGAGTTCCAGGACAGCTACACAGAGAGATCCTGTCTCAAAAAACCAACAAATAAATAAATTTGGTTATGCAGATAAAATCTATGGAATACTAATTTCTTACATATCTGACCTTTTGTTTCTACACCTATTACTAATAATATTTAGAACATGTGGAAAATTCAACTTTTTTTAAAGAAATGCACAAAGATATAACGTTGTATTTTGGTAGTGTGCATATCCTTTTACTTCCCTAAACTAGAACGTAACAGGACAAATCAAGTTGTTATCCACAAATATGGTTACAGTAATTTAAATGTGAATGGCCAATCTTCCCCAGATTTAGAACTTCCCTACATTTTGATTCTGAGGTCATAGCTTCAGAATAAAAGAGGTAAAACTAAGATTAGAAGATAACATTTCAAGTTTAGAATAAAGAAAAATATATATAATAACCACTTCTATTCATCTTTGCCATAAAATTTCTAGCCAGTGATATACAATAAGAAAAAAAGAAGATTCAATTAAGGAAATAACAATTATAATTGTTTGCACACTGTGTTATTGTCTACATAGATAACCCCAAAGGACCTACAAAAAAGTATTAATAATAACAAGTAAGACCACAGTAGTTTATATAAGATCAATTCATAAAACTGAATCTATCTTATAAAATCACCATTGAAAAGACATGGTTTAGGCTGGAAAGATGGTTCCATGGGCAAAGTGCCTGTTACACTAGCCTGAGGACCTGAATTTGCGTCTCCAGCACCCATGTAAAAGCTAAAAGTGGACGCTGACATCTATAACCTCAACACTGGGGGTGGCAGTGACAAAAGGTTTCTAGGGGATTACCCAACAAGCCAGCAGTGGTGATTTGAATAGTAGTCTCATACATTTGAATGCTTAATGTCTTATTTTGGGTTTTATTGCTGTGAAGAGACACCATGACCAAGCAACTCTTATAAGGACAACATTTCAGTGAGGCTGGCTGGCTTGCAGGTTCAGAGGTTTAGTCCCTTATCTTCATGGCAGGGAGTAAGGCCACATTCATCAGACACGGTGCTGGAGAAGGAGCTGAGCGTTCTCCATCTTGATCTGAGAGCAGCCAGGAGAGAACTGTCTCTTCCATATTGGATGGAGCTTGAACACTAGGAGCCCTCAAAGCCAGCCTACACAGTGACACACTTCTTCCAAGAAGGCCACACCTACTCCAACAAGGCCACACTTCCTAATAGTGTTACTTCCCATGGGCCAAGCATATTCAAACCACTTCTCTTGGTGAGTGGCATTAGGAGATGTAGCCTTGGAGTGGCATAGTCTTGTTAAAGGGAGTTGTCACTGGGGGGTGGGCTTTGGGTGGTCAGAAGCTCAAGCCAGGCCAGTGTGGCATTCTCTTTCTGCTGATACAGATGTAGAACTCTTGGCTCCTTCTCCAGCACCATGTCTCCCTGGACTCTGCCATGCTTCCCGACATGGTGATAATGGACTAAACCTCTGAACCTGTAAGCCAGCCCCCGTTAAATGTTTTCCTTTATAAGAGTTGCCTTGGTCCTGATGTCTCTTCACAGCAATGAAACACTAAAACACCAGTCTAGCCAAATCAGTAAACGCCCAGGTTTAGTGAGAGACTCTGTGTCAAAATCCAAGGTAGTGCCAGTCATGGTGACTCACAAGTTACCTTCTGACCTTCATACATATGCCACAGTGCACGCGCTTCTAAAAGTGCACAAAGCTTAGAGAAAAACCAAGCATTTAGTGTCCTAGTTAGGGTTACATTGTGACAAACACCATGACCAAAAACAACTTGAGGAGGAAGGGATTATTTGGCTTACATTTCCACATCACTGTTCATTACTGAAGGAAGTCAGGACAGGAACTCAAACAGATCAGGAACCTGGAGGCAAGAGCAGAGGTCACAGAGAAGTCCTGCTCACTGGCTCGCTGCTCATGACTTGCTTATAGAATCCAGGACATCAACCCAGGAGTGTCCCCACCCACAATAGGCTGGACTGTCCCCAGTAAGTTACAGTTCTGATAGGAAAGGTGTCTCCAGTGCAAATGTTCCAGTTCGGAAGGGAAAGATATCCTGGCAGTCAGGAGCTAAGGAGTACCACAACGTCACACTGCAAAACAGACCTCACACAAGAGATTTATTGAGAAAAACACAAGAGGGTGGGTGGAAGGCAGGGTTTATTTATATACAGTTTCTTCCAGGTGGAACTTTCCAGGGTGAGGATTGGTGGGATTTTAAGTCCTGAGCTCAGGCCAGCCCAGGAATTGGTGGGACATTAAGCCCTGGTATTGAGATCACCTCAGGTTTTCTACTTTGTAGGTCAGAGCTTGGTCACTCTGTCTGGTTTGGCCAATATGAGTGGTTGAAGTGTTCTCTTGGCAGAGTCTGATGGTTGGAGGTCCTCAGGAATGGAGCCTGTCTAGTCGGGTGCCTCAAGGAGCTTACACCCCCATCAATCACTGATTAAGAAGCTACCCTACAGGTGTGTCTGCTGGCAATCTGGTCTTCTCTGGGCATTTTCTCAGTTGAAGCTTCCTCCTCTCAGATGACTATAGCTTGAGTCAAGTTGACAGAAATCTAGCCAGCACAATTAGATCCTTCCAAAAGGCATGAGACCATACTGACCAGAATAAAGAGTAATGATATTGTGTCTGCTTTTCTCCAAGTTTGCTGGGCCCGTGTGTGTTGAGTTACTGTCTGCTGCTGGATTGTGCTGTAAACTGAAGTTCCCAGAAAAAGCCATGCCCATGTAAAGGATTCTGCATGGCTGATTGGTTGGTTGGACTTCACCATGGCAGAGAGTTGTAATGTTCAGATCCAGAGACAAAATTATCTTGGGTTATTAGTCTTCTTAATATTCATTCATTGCTAACTTCTCTGTCTGACCTAATATCTTGTCAGATATTATGTAAAACTTTTGGAATATATTAACAGAAGGTTAGGGTCCCTAACGTCAACCTAAGATATCATCCGATCACAAGCATTTGAAGCCTACCGCTGAGTTGTCCTGCCTTGCTAGAACCCACCCACCCGCTGTGCCCACCAATGTATTTGGTAAATGTTTTGAATTATGACTTCCTTTTGTTCTGTGGCTTTAAAAGTTTATAAAACCACTTCTACGTCAGAATAAGTTATTAGGGGCAACCTGAATTCATGCTTCTGGGCCATGGTTTCTGGTATTTGACTCAGAATCAACTCTTTGCTTCCTCTTAAGGAGAAAGTTGGGTCTTGCACTGCCAGTGTGAAGCAGTATACTAGAGAGATTCAGAGTTCTACTGACGTCCTTCCTCTGTTCACCAATATGAATGAACCAGCATGTGTCACAGAAGAGCAGGCTGTACACATGGGGAGAAGTAATATACACAACAGTAGCATATGTTGGGAGAAGAATTGACAGGAAGGAGTTTTTTTTTTTTTTTTTTTTTTTTTTTTTTTTTTTTTTGTGACTTCTTTTAAATGAACCAGGCAATCAATACAAAATTGCAGTCATCAGACTTTTTTGGTTTGGTTTGGTTTTTCCAGACGGGGTTTTGCTGTGTAGCCCTGGCTGTCTTGGAACTCAATTTGTAGAACAGGCTGGCCTCAAATCTCAAAGAGGTCCAGCTGCCTCTGCCTCCTGAATGCTGGGACTAAAGGCATGTGCCACCACAGTCCAGCAAGGTCATCAAATCTTAATCTTCAGAGAAGATCATCTCCACAAGGTTGGCTTGACAGCACTCAGACTCCACAAGTTTTTGAGGTGTTCCATATTTAAGTAGTGTAGGCACTGCGGTTATTTTCAGTTTTTGTCTGAAGTCATTATTTGGGTCTTTCCAGTAAGGTTTGTCTCCTACTTGGCAGTAGATGAACACACAGTCTTCAGTAACATGCTTCAGCCCCTCTCGAATGACTGGCTCAGCTTCCACGCAGTCCGGACACCAGCTCTTCCCTTCAGTATCCTTAGAACCGCTGAAGTAGGCGAAAATGGTCTTGCCCTCATGCTCCTTCACTGCCTTGTCGAACTCCTCGAAGCCCAACACGCTCACCTCCTCTAAGGTGGCCATGAGTACAACAGTCCAGAGACGTTCACAGGAGATGCCCTAGGGTCCCCCAGGAAGGAGTTTTTAATCTTTGCATTCTTCATAAAGAGTACAAAGATGCCAGCTAGGTTAATTTTTATAAACGTGTGTTCCACTCACAAGAAGGAACTTGTTAGGCTTGGCTAACTGCTGTGAAAAACAAACAAACAAACAAACAAACAAAAACGAATCTCAGGGACTGAGGAACAAATGCTTCCTTCTTCCTCTCCCAAAATAAAGCCGGTCTCTGGGGCTGTGTCCAGGGATCCAGCTTCCTCCCTGTAGTGGGGTTTCTCATCCATGGGGCCTCCAGGTTCTCCCTGGGTTGTCTGTGCCAGGGGATGGTGGCAATGAATGAGAAAGAGAGGGGGCAGGGAAAGAGAAGAAGGGAGAGAAAGGAGAGAGAGATAGAGAGAGACAGAGACAGACAGAGAGAGACAGAGAGAGACAGAGGGGGTGATTTAAGGTGGCCAAGCATTTGGGAGGCTTCAACAGAACGAAGACACACAGGTATGTCTGTTTGTATGTATGTATAATAAATCAGTCAAAAACAGGTCAATAAGGAGAGAAAACGTAGTTTTCAATTCACTGTACTTTCCTGCTTTTCTGCATGGCTTAGCAAGGCTTCTGGACCTCAGCAGAGTTAATACAAAATGCAGGTTGCAACTGGATGGTTAGCGATGAAACTAGGCAACTCTGGACGGCGCAGTAAGACACACGTTTTCCGTAACTGGTGGGAGTCAGTTACTCACTCACGCAGTCACCACTAACACTTACCACAGCAGGTGGAAACTGAGTTAGTTTAAGAGGCTGTATACCAGTAACTCTGTTCTAAGCCTGGGGACTTGGGACAGGAAAGCCTTGGCCCCGCCCAGCAGTGGCCCCGCCCAGCAGTGGCCCCGCCCACCTCTCTGAAGGCTGGAGGGGCGGTTGCCTAGCAGCAGGTGTTGTCCTTGACAGCCTCTCCCAGCCAGGATACAGCACCATGCCAGAGAAAGCAGTAGTGACCTTACGCTATGGACCCTACAGCGCAGTGGGCCTGTCCGTGGAGCACCGCACCTTCCGACTTCAGGGTCTGCAAGGTGGGCCACCCCACTGAGTGCCTGTTTTTGAGCCTTAACCTCCCAGATGCAGCTTGAGTCCCCTACCTAGACCTTCCCTCCTCAGACCCCAGTCAAGTGCCACCTTCCCCAGGAAGCCTTCCCAGGATGACTTAGCACCTCCCTCTGACTCTCCCGACTTAGATACAAACGCTAAAAATGAACATAATCCGTGGGCAATACACAGATTTTAGGAGAAAGTAGTTAATCCCACATTAAGATTGGGGAAGTTTAGGATGAGGAATAACAAGTGACCTTTGTAATTCAAGTGGCTGCAGAATGACAGGCCTGAGAACTACCCCTTGCTTGTTCGTTTATGCAGCTAGCCCTGTGTTAAACGTGTGCATAAACTCAGGCAGGGGTTGAACTGTTGAACAGGATGTGTTGACTACCGAGAGTCATGCTTAAAGCCTAACAGGCTAGAGCCAAATACTCTAAAAGTCCAGAGGACACAAAAATCCGTTTGAGTTCAGCAATCAGGGATGACTTTCTGGAGGAGGTGGTATTTGAAGTTCACACCTGAAAAGTGGGTAAACTTTTCACTGTTACAAAACATCACTCTCTCTAAGAAAATGGGTGTTGAGAGGTTTCTGTGGCAAATCCCATAGTGTCTGTGCTTGTAATTATGTCAGCTTGACATAAGCTAGAGTTGTTTGGGAAGAGAGACTCTCACTTGAGAGTCTGCCTCTACAAGATTGGATTGTAGGCAAGTCTGTAGTACATTTTCTTAACCAGTTATTGATGTGGGGAGGACCCAGCCCATTTTGAGTGGTGCCACTCACGGTCTGGTGACCCTGGGTTCTATAAGATCTCAGGCTGAACAAGCCACGAGGAGCAAGCCAGTGCAGTAAGCAGCATCCCTTCGTAGCCTCTGCTTCAGGTCCTGACGCTGAGTCCCTGCCTTAAGTTCCCGCCCTGACTTCCTTCAGTGACGGACAGTGGTGTGGAGCTGTAAGCTGAAAAACACCCTTTCCTCCCCAAGGTTCTCTTAGATCCTGCTGTCTTATCACAGCACTAGAAACCCTAAGACAGCGTTTATATTTGTTTGTTTCAGCTGCCAGAGTCAAATGCTAGAAGCTATATGCCATGGACAATAGAAATCATATTTCCTTTCATGCTGGAGGCTGGAGGCCCTGGCTAGGTAGGGTGATTTCTGGTATAGCTCTCTTCCTAGTTTGCTCTCTTGCCCTGGGGAACTGAGAAGATAGATACAGTAGCAAACAAACTGATACCTCAGGGAGACTCGGATCTTCTTACATTTTTTAAATACTATTCTTACTACTTAGCACTGACATTTTTTATACAATGTATTTTGAGCAGATTCACTCCCTCCAGCCCCTCCCCCAGCTTCTAATTTACTCACTCTCATGCCTGCTTTTTAAAAAAAAAATCCCAGCCAGTCAACTTTGTGCTGCCCAAATACTCTTGAGTGTGAATCTATCTCTTGGGGCATGGCAAACCTTCCAGGAGACATGCCCTTAGAGAAAACTGGCTCTTCCTGCCCCAGCAGCTATTAATTGCTAATAACATCAAGGGTAAGGGTGAGACTTCATGCCCATCCCCTCCTTGGCATAATGGGCTATTTGTCTGACATGAGCCATCATAACTGCTGTGAGTTCACATGTGTGACTGTCCTGTTGTATCTTTACACTAAAGTTTTACTTTAGTCACCTGCCCCCTCTGCTTACAGTCTCTCTGCCCCTCTGTTCCAGAGCCATCCCTGAGACATGGCAAGAGAGAGTGTAATATTCATGTCCCATTTAGGGCTGAGCCTTACTGGCCAACTTTCCCCTGCTGTAAACCCTGAACTACAAACGACTGGCCTGGCAGGACACGCCCACTGGTGCAGTAATGGTACCTGAATTGTGGGAACTATTAAAGACCTTCTGATTGGATTTAAGGGATGCTCTATAAGTCGGAACCCGTCCCCAGTATCACTGGAACCATGGCATTGCTGGGTAGTCAGGTTATAAACTCTAAAGACAAACCTACCCCCATTTTTCTGCCAAGTGGACAGAGTATTAAGCCAACTTCCAAAGACTTATTCATATACCCACAGATCACTGGAGCTCTCAACTCTCACAAGAGACGCCTCTTCTTGTGATAGGTAGCAACTGGCAGTCTCACACCTGGAAAATGTAAAAGAATAAGGAACTCTAATCCTTTCAAACCAGGGGTGCCCTGTGGCTTCATTTAACTACAGTTATAACCTAAAAGCTGGAGTTAGGACTTAACACACAAACTAAGGAAGGTATAATTCAGCCCGTAATGGTGTCTCATTACAACATTAACTAAAGATCACAGTATCACAGAAAAATCATTTGTCTCTTCCCAGAGTTTTCCAACATCCTAAACAATAGAGCTACCTCATAAGTAGTAACTCCAGCCTCCCACCCCTAGACCCCTTGCACTCTAATCAACTTTTCACCCCTGTGCATTTGATATTTAATATGCATAATATAGGCTTATAGGCCTGCATTTGGCCAGGAAAATGGCTTTAGCAGAGGCTGAGGGGCTCTGAAGATGAGGTAACCTAGTTCTGACACGGCCTCCTTTATGAGCCTCCCTTTCCTCGTTGATAAAGGAGAATGTGGGCGCCTCACTGGGGTGAATCTGTTGAGAAATGCAGAGAGACTAGTGAGCACCATGCCACATAGTGCGAGGACTTATTTCGCCGACAGTCATTGGGAAAGGAGGAGTGAGTCTCTAGGGACCTTTGAGGAATGGGAAGCAGTCCGGTCTGGTAGAGGATGGCAAGAGAGTTGGAACTGTTTTGCCCTTGACCTCAAAGAGTCAGCAAAGGTGCCTAAGTGAAGCACTGTGAGTTAGCCTTGGGGGGATGTGGTGCACACCTTTAATCTCAGTACTCGGGAGGCAGAGGCAGGTGGATCTCTGAGTTTGAGGCCAGCCTGGTCTACAGAGTTAATTCTAGGACTGCCAGTGCTACACAGAAAAACTCTGTCTTGAAAAACTATATAGAAAGAAAGAAAGAAAGAAAGAAAGAAAGAAAGAAAGAAAGAAAGGAAAATGTCATGATTTGTATCTTAAGGTCCAATTCTGAAGGGAGAAATTAGAGAAAAGAAATGGAGGAAGTTTAATTATTAAGAGACACCAAGCTGGGCAGTGGTGGCGCATGCCTTTAATCCCAGCACTTGGGAGGCAGAGGCAGGCGGATTTCTGAGTTTGAGGCCAGCCTGGTCTACAGAGTGAGTTCCAGGACAGCCAGGGCTACACAGAGAAACCCTGTTTTGAAAAAAACAGAGAGAGAGAGAGAGAGAGAGAGAGAGAGAGAGAGAGAGAGAGAGAGAGAGAACCATGTTCTAGGATTTAGAAGAAATGAAGGCGGGAGCGAGTCTAACTGTAAACGAGATCTGGACTCTGATGACATTCAAGGCCTCCCTTCTCCCAGTCTCAGGTCCCGGCTTCTCCCTTTTTGCTGTCAACTATAGCCAGAACCTTGCAACCATTTTCATTCCCCCTCCTCCTCTGTTACACCTACTACTCAGCCTATCAGTCTATCCCAGGGTCTTTGTCCTTGGAGCATGTCAGTAATTCAATTCTTCTTAGCCTTGTCAACCTTCCTCCTCCTCCATTTCTGTCGTCGTCATCATCATCATCACCACCACCACCACCCACCACCACCATCATCATCATCCTCTGTGTTGTGTCATGGCTTCCAGCCTGAGCCCCCTGTAAACATCACGGTCTCCTTGTAGTCTGTTCTCAGAACCAGAGCAGGGTCAGAATATGGCTTTATTCTTGGATAACTCTTGTGGCTCCCAGCTCACTCGGGATAGATGCCAAAGACCTTCCAAGGCCACCGGGCTCTTCCTGATCCCCTTGCTCTCCTTACACATCCACTCCAACCCACACCCACACCCTCACTGACCTTGAAACTCTCCAGGGACCCCAGGAGCCTGGTGCTCAGGAGAAGCTGCACCTAGGATGCTTTTTCCAAATGATCTCCCCTTTCCTTCCTCACCCTTCAAGTCATCAGCCCGGAAAGTCACCCTCATGGACAAGACCTTCTGAAGTCGTGTGTGTGTGTGTGTGTGTGTGTGTGTGTGTGTGTGTGTTGCATGCCTTGCACACTGACTGACACTCATGTGAAGTTCAAGGGATGAATCACAGGAGTTGGTTTTGTCCTTCCACCATGTGGGGTACTGGGTATCAAACCAAGACTGGCAAGCTTGACAGCCAATGTCTTTACCCACTGATCCATCTCGGTAGCTCTGCCTCCTTCCTCCTCTATCCCCCTCCCTCTTAGTGTTTATAGATACCTGCCACAGCACTGATCTACTCGGACATACTCCTCAGGGATTCCTATCTGTCCTGTTCCCTGCTGGGTCCCAGTTCCTAGGACTATGTCTGGTATATGGAAAGTGTTGCAAGATGTTTTCTGGAGAGATGTGACCACATTTCTATTCATCTGGGATGATGAATAGAATGAATGATAGGGCACTAACAACAGACTGAAGAAACAATTCCACGCACGTCTAACTTGGCAAGCCAGTGAGCTTATTGGAATTGCCCAGTTACAGAAGCGGGGGTGACTGAAGGGCAGCTGCATCACAGGGAAGGCCAGTCTTGCCCGGGCAATGACTCACAGGGGTGCTTCCCAGAGCCCCCTGCTCAGCTTACTGGGATCCCTATTGAAGTGTCTCCTCGACCCTCGTCCTGGCTCACTGCTTAGATGACCTTGAGAGTGGGGTTACCTTCTAAACATTCCAGGAAAAAATGTATCAAATTTGAGGAGATAGCTACTCATGAGAAATATAGAGCCACAAGCTGGAAGGAGACTGGAGCCAGAGACAGGACCAGGCAGTGGGCAGAGGTGTTGCCTGAGGACAGAGTGAGTACTAGGGGCCAGAACTGGGTAGTATAGAAGTGACAAAATGTCTAAGTATCAGAAGGCATGTTAAACAGGATTTCAGAAGAAACAGCTCCCAAACTATTGAGCTCCAGCTACCTCCAGAGCAAGATGCACTTACGGTTGTGGGTCGTGGAAGGATTAGGGAATGAATAGTCTCATATGGTTCCAGTTGAAAGACAAATGGGACAGTGAGCTTGGAGGGCAACCTGGGAGTGTCTATAAAATGTAACCCACACAACAGAAACCAAATGTTTCATTTCCAGGTGCCTTTTTTACTGCAGGCCCTCACTCACCCTTGCAGGTAACACAGGTGGCACACTAGCAATGTTTTCTGTTTTCTGCAACTTTCTTAGTATAGAAAAAAAAATGGAAGCAATCAGAAACTGTAATGGCTCCAGACCCTGCAGCACATCTGGCACCTGACAGGGGAGGTGGAGGCCTGGGTGGGTGAGCACAGCACTAGGCAGGTGTAGAGCCCCTTCTGTGTCCCCTGCACACCATGATCTCTCTCTGCAGATGATGGAAGAGGGACATGAGATAGAGTCAGGCTGGTTTTTAAAATGTTGTTCTTTTCTGTAATGTCTAAGATTTTTACAAGTCTGCTTTACTTTTGTAATCTGGAGATCTTTTAGCTGTACTTTTAGTTATGAGGGGGGCACTGTCTTAAATAAAGACAGAGAAACAAATACCCAGTGTCCATCTCTACTCCTGGCCCTTGGAGAGCAGAGGATGGAGGATTAGGAGTTCAAGTCATCTTGGGCTATATGGGGCTCTGAACGAGGGAAGACAAAAGAAAAGGAAGAAAATCAGTCAGCGTGGCAATACCTGTGATCCCAGTATTCAGGAGGCTCAGGCAGAAGGATCCTGAGTTCAAGGCCATCCTAGGCTACTCAACAAGATTCTGCCACCACCCCCCAAAAGGTAAGAAAAAGTGGTGAGAAGGAAGGATGACGGAGAGGGAGCTAAGAAAGCAGACATGGATCAGAGAGGATCAGAGAGGTTTGGTGAACTACTGAACCCATAGTTCTCTGGCTTCAGAGAGGCAAGTCATCCATAGGGACAGGGCTCAGTGGAGCCCGAAGCTGCGCTGAGGCCACAGGTGCAGCCTGCTGGTCCCTCTTGGGGAGGCAATGGTATTTCGAGGAAGTCCTGGGGTGCATTGTGATGGCTGTCGAGGTTTGTAAGGTATCTGCGGGTGGCTGATTTGTGAAGTAAGCTGTGTACAGCCGTGCTTGATAGCGCATCTAATAACAGCTGCCAACATTTACAGAGGACCTGGTGACAAGGGCCAAGGTGTTAATAGCAACAAAGCAGGGAACATTTACTCCCCCGACCCGCCCCCACTCTCCCACTTTAGACCTAGTGTTAGCACCAGATTGAGCAGACCTACTTGCAGGCCCTCCTCTGTAGGCTCTGCTTCTGAATTCTGCGTATGACTTTTAAAAATCATAGCTCTTTATCGTTTCCCGAAGCCCCGCTGTCTTTGGAGGGATGCCTGATCTTTTCTGAACGTGCCATGCCCTAAGCAATCTGAACACTCTTGTTCTTTATTATTCACGAATTATAATGGCTCAGAAAAAAAAAAGTCTCTACTAAACCAGTGCTTAAAAGAGCCCTAAGTAATTGCCCTGGCAGTGGTTTCTCCTCATCTACTGTACTTGAGCCTGCCAAACAACACCCTCAAAGGAATTAAAAGGCACTGGAACTGACCATTAAACATGGAATCCATCTTTATTTAGTTGAGGCACCCAAGTGCCATCCTCCCTTCCCCGGCGAAGCATTAGCTGTGCTCATTAATGGTCACTGGCATCATGTCTGCTCTGAGTGAAGGAAGGAAAGCGATCCATCAGTGTACCAGCAACACTGACATCATCCACAGATGGTGCACAACTCTGCCAGCTCGGGGAGGACAGAGCCTCTCCCCTGTCCCTGCACTTTATCCGGATTCCCGGTGAGGAATGAGGTGCCACTTCAAAGAGGTGGGTGTTCTGCGGGTGGCTTAGCGCTTCTGGCTGATTTATGCTGGAGTTTAAGCCACTGCCTGTGCATAGACTTTGTTTTGGGGAACATATTTATCTGACCTTTCTTTGAATAGACAACCCAGTAGCAGCCCAGGAAATCATGTCCCCCCTCCATGCCGAGAAGTGGCATTTGGGTGAGCTGCAGGAATTCCGGGGAGGTCGTTTCTCTCATCCCTTAAGCCTGCACCAGTCATGCTACAGTGGAGCTCACAGGAAGCTTACAGCCTTCTCTCTGACAGGAAGGGATTGAAGTCCTGAGACTGATAGAGTGACAGACTCTGAGGTAGTTGTACAAATCAGACAGGTAGCTGATAGCCACAAGGGAAGGTGGTGGACTTAGCACCATTCTGAGTTTGCTGCTTTGGGGAGCCTGTGTTGACCTCCGGTTCCTGCAGGAAGGTCAAGAGACCTGTCCTTAAAGAACTCAGGTGCCTGTGTCTGGCAACCCCTCCAGGGAGAGATGATCCCTTTTTGTCTGCTTCAGTTGCTCATGGGAACCCTCACCATTCACCCCTCAAACCCATGGGGTGGCTTGTTTTGTGGACCAAATCCATTTTCAGTTACACCTTGTCCCGGAAGAGTAACACTGTCTCTATAAAATACTCCAAAGCCAGGCAAAACCTGGCTTTCCATCAGACCAGCCTTTCAGGGACAAGTCTTTGGCAGCTGGGAAGTGCTTGCCTCCTGATGTCTCTGGCTGGACCATCTGCCTAGTCCTTGTCTCTTCTTCTCTCAGAGCCCCTTAGGCCTTAGAAAGCTAACTTTAGGAGTCTGGAGCACAGAGACAGCTAGACTAGGTGCCATCTCTTTCAAATTCCATTCCACTCCCCAGGAGGGTCTACAGACCAGGCAAAGTCTAGGTCCTAGAAGCCACAGTGCATGTAGTCCTTCCCACATGTGGCTACTTCCTGTTGTGGAGAGCGGTGCAATGGGCAGGGGAAGGTGAGACCAGAACTCCCTACCCATGGACTAATCACTTCTCCCTAGTTGATGCACTGTCCTTCCAAATCAGCTGGACCACTTCCAGTTAAACAAGCCACTGAGTGCCCTCCTCAAAGATGTTTAAGATCAAGACACTAAAACAGGATACAATAGCACAAACACGCCAAAGAAACGATGCAGGCGTCCTTTGGAGAGAGGCATTAGCTGAGGTAGGTCAATTAGGGCCAGCCCTGGGTGCCTGCGGAGCGTGATTGTGTTAATGGAGGCCCTCACCGAGTCTTTCTCAAGTTTCTTTCCAGAAGTGAAATCCAAATTATGCAATTAAAAGGCTCACAGCTGGGGCCGGATGTTCTTGAACTGATTGAAGGATGAGGGAGTGGACACAACAACATTCTGAAACAGCGATTGTCTCTGTAATTAAACGTAATTAGTCCACAGAAATGTCTGCTCTCCCCCTCCGAAAACTGATTGGAATGCTAAGACTTTAAAAAAAACACGTCCCCATCTGACTCCTTGTTCCTTCTAACCCAAATGCTCAGCGAGCAGGTCGGAAGCTACAGGTGAACGGCCTAGCTCTAGGATGGATGGGGTCAAGAGAGCATCAGGGGAACCAGGGAAAATGGCTGGGGAGACTAGCTGTCAGGGCGCCACGCTTGCTAACCACAGACGAGATGGAGTGGGCGGGGCTGTAGTGGAGACTTGCCTAGCTGGCCTAAGACCTAGGTTCAGTCCTTCGGGGAGGGGGAAAGAAAGATTGTCTTAGCAAATTACCTGCGGCTGGCTTGTAGGAAGGGGCCACTGGATGTAAATCTCAGACTCAAAGGTGAGATTAATAAATCCGTTTTCTTCTTAAAAGTTTTCTGATTATTATAGACAATGTGGGAAATGCTGAGAGAATAAGTAAACGTTTTATATAATCTCACCTCGGAGAGAGGAAGAACCACGGAGCTCCCTTTCCTGCTCTTTTTCTTGAATTTTAAGACGGGCTCTCATTTTGTAGCCCAGGCTGGCCTCTAACTCAATATCCTCTGCCTCAGTCTCCCTTATAGCTGGGATTATAAGTGTGCCACCACACAGGCATCTTCTTTCTTACATGCATAGCTTAATTAATATTGAGTATATGTTCTTAATATATTATATGTATTTATATTCTGATTTTTGTTCTTATCATAAGTATCACTATTTTTAAAAGTTCCTTTTTTCTTATTTTGGTTTTTCAGACAGGGTTTCTCTGTGTAGCCCTGGCTGTCTTGGAACTCACTCTGTAGACCAGGCTGGCCTCAAACTCAAGAGATCCACCTGCCTCTGCCTCCCAAGTGCTGGGATTAAAGGCACTCGACACCACCCCCGGGCTAACTCACAGTTCTTCACTTAAGCACCTTTGCCGACTCTTTGAGGTCAAGGGCAAAACAGTCCCAACTCTCTTGCTATCCATCCTCTACCAGACCGGACTGCTTCCTATTCCTCAAAGGTCCTGAGAGACTACCACCAAGCTAGCTAAGTTCCTATTTTTTCCATATGTATTTACCTATTGTGTTTATGTGCACACATGTGCATGGGCACACCTATGTACATCATGAGACACTTGTGAACACGAGTGGACAACTCCAAGAGTTGGTTCTCTGTTTCTGGGATTGAATTCAGGCTGTGAGTCTCCCTTACCCAATGAGCCATCTCACCAGCCTATAGCTTTAAATTTCCAAACTAAACTCTCATTATGTACACATAGCACTGTTCACTCCGTCAACCTTTTATTATCAGACTTGTTTTGGTATTATAGAAAGAACATCTTGTTGCAAAAATCTGCCTGTATTTTTTTTCCTTACAAAATTTCTTTTAAGTAGAATGTTCTTGAAACATGTTTTTGAAGGGTTTTGCCTCTGCTATAAATTGCTCTCTGGAAAGACAACCAAATTATATTTCCATCAGTGAGAAAAGAAGTGGCTGGATCCTGGGTCCCCTCCAATACTGAGCATTGTCTCCATGATGCTGAGCTGTGGGACACTCAGAGGCCACTTCCGAGAGATGGAATATTTCCTAACAGTTCCTCCAGGTCTAAGGAAGTTCACAAGCAAGGCTGGTGTAACTTGGATGTCTGTCTTTGTTTTCCTGAGAGTATAAGGACACACAAAGGCCAGGGACCAGCTAAGTGCCTACCAGGTGATTAGTTTATGACCGAGAACAACCAGAGAGGAGACGAGCTGCTGTCATCCGTGAGGACATGGACATAGGCTAATGTGGAATCTTATCTACATGTCAGCCATGCCCCTCTTTATTTTCCAGCTGTGTTGGCCAAAGACGGGCATCAGATCATCCTGGAGCAGATAGAAGACTGGAATCTGGTAGAGCTTGTGGTAAATGAAGAGACAGTCTTTCAGTGTGATATCGAAGACCTGGAGTTTGGTAAGGCTGTGGAGGCCTCTGCCCAGCCCTCAGCCTTTTCTGAGCAGCCCCTCCATTTCTAGTGGAAATGGTCAGGGAGCCATGCCTAGAATCAAACTGGGGTTCTTTCTGCATTTCAAACTTACTTCAAGAGCCCTGGTCCCTGCGGCACATGAAAGACAGCACGTGTGCTGGCAGGTATGCACTTGTATGAGCACACACTCACACACATACCACACATTCACACACACCATAGACACACAAACACACTCACACACACCATATACACACAAACACACAATCACACATAACACACACTCACACATACCATGTACACACTCGTACACAACATATACATACTCATACACACTACACACACATCCTGACATGCACACACACTGACACATCACACACATTCACACAAACACACATATACCCTGACACACATACACCACATATACACACACTGACATACACCCCACACACAGAGAGAAACACACAAATACACATATACACACACCAAACACACACACCAGATACAAACACCACACACACACACACACACACGTCACACAAACAGCACTCACACAGAGTGCAATGTTATGCCGCCCAAGTTCTCCCCCTAACACTGTAGACAGAAGAGGAAAGAAAACAAAGCTGAGCCCAGCCTTCAAATACAACTGGAAGAAGATGAGGTTTTGTGTTTAGTTTTTTTTTTTTTTTTTCTTCACATTAGTAATGTATGTCTTATTATTATTTTCCTTCAACGTGATTTTTGTTTACTTTATCTAGATTTCTGAGACATTAGACTCAGTATACCCACAGGATATGACACAATCAGCTATAGTCTGCACATTTCTCTGCCCTGGGGCATTTCTGGCCCCATAGACTGGCACCACGTCTGCCTCCCTGTGCCTAAGAGCAAGAGCTTCAGCCCTCCATCAGAACTGCTAGAGGCTGCTTACCAATTTACATGCCCATAGCCTTTGAAAATATACTGCTGGTAAAAACGCAAGGCATATTTAATGTTACATCATTTTTTACATAAAGCTGGCCAAAAAGTGTTTTCTATTTTTCTAGGGGGTGATGGCAAACTAGACCCGCTCTGTGAAGAGGCCAGGATTGCTGTGCTAAATGCCTTCTGATCTTGTGGAGCAGACAGAAGAACACCAGCTATGTCCTCCAGTCTACAGCAAAAGGGGCTTAGTAGGCACATGGATGGTGGGCTCTACCAGTTAGCACATAGCAGTGCCGCCTGTCCACTAGTCTGTCCAGTTTGAGATTCTCATCTGGCTGCATAGGCACCCACGAAAATAATAAAAACTCCTCCCTGGCACCCTCTCTCAATCTCAGCCCATAGGGAGAGCCCTCCAATATCAGGTGCACTAGAACTGAAGGAAATAAGAAAATGCAATCTAATAACAAAGCACCATCCCCTAATAAAACACCACTGCCAGAAGCATTAGACATTCCATTCTGAAGCCCGCCGAGAGTCAGGAGCAGGCGAAATTAAAGAGCTTCTGAGTAGGGGGTGACAAGGAGGGCTCTGAAAGTCTGGACCAAACCAACGCTCACGTAGAATTCAGAAACCTGACAGTCTGCATGGGTTTGTTTCTTGCTTTTACTGGGATACATTTTTAATTGCTAGTATAAAATTATGAGAAATCAAATCTTTACTTGTCCCTGTTGCAAACAAGAAAAGCATCTGCCTTCTTTTTGTGTTAGCCAGTTCAGCAGGATGCTCTAAAGGAGGCAGAAGACAGTCTGGGGCAGACTGGAGTGGCTCTCAGGCTCTCTGGTGGAGAATAAACCTCAGAGAAGAGGGCTCTAGTGACAGGCAAGGTAAAAGAAGAATCAGTTGTGAAATGACATGTGTTTGCTTTCCAAGTCCTATGCTCTGTGTGTATAAAAATATATATTAATTTATGTATTTATATATTTTACATAAAATATATTTAATATGTAATATATTATATAATATGTAAGAGTATATCTGTATACACACATTATATATATATATATATATATATATATATATATATATATATATATTCTTAATGATAAAGGCAAGGACAGTAGAGAAACAGAAGCCACTGTATGATGTCAGACATGAGGCTGTTTGAAAAAGACCACTCACCTTTTAGAAGATCCCATATTCTATTTTTATATTTATCATATCATATTTTAGAATATCCCATATGTATTTAGAAGGAAGGCATTTTCGTGCCCTGCAGAGAATTTATACCACCTGGGAATCTGTCCTTCTCACCACCCCAGGAAGCCTCAGGTGCCCCCACATCCCCAAATTACAAAACCCAACATAGATTCCATAGATTCCATTCGCTGATTTGGAGCCTTGGCCCAAGATTCATTTGTCAGAGTCGATCGAGATTACAAAGCACTCAGAGAAATATTTAATCCTCCCCTTAGTAAGAAGCTCCTGCACAGTTCCCTTCCCATGTCTGGCATTGGTTTTCAAGAGTCCTTAGTCCTCTTAGTGAGAGGCCAACTTCAGTGACAAGATACATAGTGTCTTTCTTTGTTTCAATATAGAATTTTAGAGGAATATATTTTCACTAAAGAACTATGGGAAATACATCATAATGGTAGAGTACAATTCAGCATCGTTTTGATGTATTTCACATTGGAGTTTCTTCTGTTTATCTCTAGATAGCCACAGAAATGAATGTAGACAGAATGTGACTTTGCCTGGTCAGGATCACATTGTATTTTCTCCTTTTACCTTAGTGTCTTTTTTTTCCCCTTCCCCTTTTCCCTCTTGCTCCAGCCCTGCTCCATCCGCCCCCACCCCACCCCACCCCTGACAGGAAAACCTATTCCAGACCATAGAAAATATACTTTCAAATAAACATTTATAATAAACGTAAGGGTCAGCAAGACGACTCAGTAGATAAAGGAGCTTGCCACCAAGTCTAGAGATCTGAGTTTGATTCCCAGAGCTCACAGGGTTAGAGGACAGAACCAACTCCTGCAATCATCCTTTTATACACACACACACACACACACACACACACGGAGGGAGGGAGGGGGAGAGAGAGAGAAAGAGAGAGAGAGAGAGAGAGAGAGAGAGAGAGAGAGAGAGAGTAAATAAATATATAAATATACTTTAAGACTTTGGCATGGCAGCCACCTATCCACACAGCCTGCCTCTCTTTAGAAGTGACTGAGCGTGTCTTCCCTCTCTGTCTTCTGCCTTCCATCTCCTGAAGACACTTCCCTGTGGGGAACCAGGAACCTGCTCCCTCCCTATTGAGGCAAACATGCTCTGTCCCTCAGCAAGCCAGACATCCAGGTGCCTTTTAATGCTTTTAAAACACCAATTAATTAATCACATCCCAAGCTTAAGAAGATGACAAATCAGTGCCTGTTAGTAGCCCACATAAAGTAAGCAAGCGTCCTCTTTAGAATAAAATCAAAAGCATGGTTCTGTCTCAGCAGTTTTAAAATGAAATTTAGAGTTACTAAGCTTTTTCATCATTTAAAATTATTGTAATGAGTAGATTGGGGGGGGGGGACTTTCCAGGACTTGCAGGACTGCTGCTGGAAGCCCTGCTAAACACACCTATGTCCTCTTGTTAGTTTTATCCTTGAAATCTGTGACTAACAATCCTGTGACCTAGCCATGTATGGGAGACCATCAGCTCCTGGGTCAGTGACAGGAACATTTCAGTGGTTTGACAGAAGACCAGGAAGAGACCCTTGTACCCTCTGAGACTTAATACTTCCCTGGACACATCTCCCAAAGTAATCCTGGGAGTGATACCCAAACAGTTCTCCTTCAGACACTGGCATCCAGCTGCTGCCTTTGTTGGTGGTTCATTGTTTCCAGAAGGCACCTCACAAGTGATAGCATGCATGCTCCCCAAGGGTGCCAAGTTTCCAGGAAAAACACAGCAGCCAGCCAGATTCAGGGGAAAGACAAGAAAATGCTGACATGGGTGTCTGACAGGGGGCACAGAGAGATAGCCTTCCTGAATTGAACATTTAAAGGGAAAACACCATGAGACAGTGGTGAGCCAGGTGCTCTCGGCTTGGCTGGGAGCAAGTGTCCTGAGTCAGATCAGGGGCCTTCTCCATGTAAGCTCACACTCTGGAGCTACAGAGACTGGGTGACAGCAGGCAGACGGAGCCAAGCTCATCTGAGACAACAGGCCAGTCAGCCCAGCAACCTGTGAGTGTGGAGAGGTGTGTCCAAGATCTAGGAACAACCATCACCTCCAATATCACTCTTGCTTTCCAGGAGGAAACAGGTCTGGAGCTATCTATTAGAAAGGCTATAAGTCTGAGTTTCTATTTTATTTCTCTTCCTTTTTTCTGGTACTGAGGATTAAACCCAGGACCACCCACATTCCTGCCAAGAGTTTTAACACTGAGTTATATCTTTACATCCTCAGAAAAACAAAACTAAACTAAACTGAAAACCACAATGCTGTCTGCAAAGCAAGCACATCCATAGCCATCAGTAGGCTGTTCCTTTGTACTGTTTGCTCAGAACTCCTGGAGGTATTCTCCCCATAAATTTCACAATTTCTCCATAAATTCCATGACCACCCTTCCCAAGATATCCTTGGCATTTCTGTCTACAGTGGGGCTGTATGTAAACTACTCTGTCCCAGTGAAACATTTGACCCAATCATTTGCATATGCAAAGAAAACAGCAGACAGCTTTCGGAATGACACCAGAGAAGTTGGGTTCACCCACACACATGCTGCATGCATACATACACATGTGCGCACACACATGCACACAGACAGACACACACATACACCCCTGTCCACATGGGGGAGTGCCTCTTGAAAGATACTGGACTGCATCTATCTGCATAGTCAGAGACCTTTGTGAAGATGATGCTCCGGTTTGAGTGGCCCTTCAGAGGAGATCAAGAGAAGACACCCAGAACTTAAGAAAAAATGCTGAGTTACACCAGTTAACAAGCCAGCTGGAACACAGACCAGACTGTGCCAACAATATTCCCAACATACAATACTAAGCTTCTGGCTGCCAGGAATACACTGATATTTTGGTCTCCTGCAGGTAGCCTAAGCCCTGTTTTTAGCTAATGGTTGAAGGGTCTGGGATAGGATTGGGGAACCTGCATTTGTGATGAGTGTTTCAAATGATTCTGATATAGGTAGTAGGTAGACTATCCACATTCTGAGAAGTTAGCATCGGATAGTGGGATAATCATGTGCTGTAGTTAGAGGTGGGCACTTCATCATGTGCACAAGTGCACACAGACAGACAGACAGACAGACAGACAGACAGACAGACAAACAGGCAGACACACACACACACATCAGGGAAACAGTTGCCTCTATCAGTCACCCTAGAAAAGGCAGAAAAGGAGAGGGGAGAGGAGGGTATTGGAAAGCAGACAGGGAAGAAGGGGAAGAAATGGGACCACATATCTTGGCACTATGTCTACGTTAAATTTATCATAAAGTTAACCACTAGCACCTGCCACTAATGGCCAGTTTCAATCATGTTGTTTAGATGTTCCCTCAACAGGCTGCTAACCTTGATGGCTCTTCTAGAGCACAGAGGCAGAAAAAAAAAGATTTTTCACTGCAGAGCTTGTCATGCAGAGATGTAAGGGAGGCCACCAAGCAAACCCCATAATCCTCAGAATGTGATACCAGAGGACAGAAGTGTCTGCAAGGTTTTATCTAGTACTTCAGGGATGGAGTGGGCGAAGGGAAGGCTGGCTCAGAGGCTGCGTGACAGGTCAATGGAGACCTGGAGGCTGTACAAATTCTGTCAGCCAAAAAGCAGTGTGGGAATCCCAGGAAGAGACAGACAGGCAGAGAACAGGGAAAGGCTGTGCCTTCCTTTGAGGAAACATGAGAAAGTTAGGGTATCCTGATGGGGTGTGTGGTGGTTTGACTGAGGATGACCCCATAGGCTCATGTTTGAATGCTTAGTCCCCAGTTGGTAGACTGTTTAGAAGGTGTAGCAGATGTGGCCTCCCTGGAGGGGGTATGTCACTGGAGTAGGTTTCAAAAGCCCATGTCATTCCAGTTAACCCTCCCTCTCCCTCTTTATCCTTTTTCCCCTCCCCCTCTCTCTCCCCCTCCTCCTCCCCCTTCCTCTCCCTCTCTCTCTCTTCTCTATGCCTTGTTCGTGTGGATCAGATATGAGCTCTCAACTGCTGCTCTACACCGTGTCTGTCTGCCTGCTGCCATACTCCTCACCATGATGGTCACAGCCTCTAACTGGAACCATGAGCCCCAGTTTAAATGCTTTATTTTCTAAGTTGCCTTGATTGTGCTGTTCAGTCGAGGCAATAGAAAAGTAACTAAGATGCTATGTATATAGAATAAAAGGTAGACCAGTGGTAGGATTTAAATGTCACAAAAAAAAAAAAAAAAAAAAAAAGCTGTAATGCATCTGGGGCCCAGTTCACAGTACAATATTCCCAGTACAATAGTTAGAGCAGCTCAGAAGTCTAACGCAAAGCCCATAGAGAAAGGGACATGAGACAGAATCTGGAACTGGTTCTCAGCTTAGCTTTCTTCATTCATCACTTGACCACATTGGTTTTAGGGGCTCAACAAGCTGCTCTTCCACTATCTGGGTGCCATACTAGTCTCTTTTAGGACTTCAGATGAAAAAGTTATAAATTGAATACATCCTGGGGGGAAGGTCTCAGCCCCACTCCTTTCTCCAAGAATCACCGCTCCCCAGCCTCTGTTCACAGGAATGCAGGTATCTACTGCTCTTTATCCAAAAGACTTATAAATGAAAACATGCATTTTAATACACAGATATTTTAGAAAAGTGAGCAGTTTTCAAGTACCTCACCCAGATTCTGGGGTTCTTCCTGGTTTGGGGGTTTGTGTGAAAGATCAGAAAGAGAACCCTCAGTTTGATCTGAAGTATCTTCCTGCATGTAGAAGGACAAGCCCGTCCCCCAAGCCAGATTGACTCTGGACAGGAGTGTCAAGGACTGTAGGCACCATGGCTATAGGAGACCTTACTTACTGCCTGGCTCACCTCCAGGAAGATCCACAGGCTCTGGTATTTGAGACCACTGCCGCTGCCTCATTCTGGTCTGGAAGTAGTTCCTTCCATACACTGGCCCTTAAGTCTAAGAGTAGATAGAAGACCAGACCTGTTCACATCTCAGCTATTAGCAAGTGCCAGAAGGAGGCCCAGGGATAACTGGTCGTGTTCAGTGAGTACCAGCCTCAAGAATCTTTCCAGCCGAGCCAGGAACTTGGATCCAAGCCCAGCAGAGCAGCAGCAGCTATGCTCATCCTGCGGGAATATCCAAGCTCTTCCAAGCCCTTTGGAATCTGGCCACAAGCATGCCAGGTGCTCACAGGATGTCCCCTACATATGAATCAGAGGAAAACTGGTCAGCATTTAGGACTTCTGATGAGGCATGCACATGGTACACATACATACATGCAGGCAAACACACACACAAAATAAAAATGAATCTTTTTTTAAAAGACCATGAATCATATGTCTATATGAAAATAAAATGCCAAACCAGATGAATGTATAGGGACACAATGTAGATTGGTGCCTGTGTAAGGCTGACACAGGGTGCTGAGAAGCTGAGAGCTAAAAATTAGGGGGCTTATTTTTTACATAATGAAAATGTCCTAAGCGAACCGGCGGTGGCTCTGCGTGCGTTCGAATCTCGCTCGCTCCTGCCCACCGCCTCCCGCGTCTCGTGGGAAAAAAAGAAAAAAGAAAAAAGAAAATGTCCTATAATTAATTGTGGTGATGCTTATACCAGTCCACTAATATGCTAAAAATCCATAGAACTGTGCACTTTAAATGGGTGAGTGGCATGATCTGTGAGCATATGTGTGTGTTAGCAACAACAACAACAACAAAAAATCAGCCATGCCCCCATTTAAACTATTTGAACAACTTAAAAATGAATTTGTTTCTCACACTTGTCTATATGTATTGGCTTTACAAAGATGTCACTGTCATAAATATGTTACCATGCTCTGGTGTGTGGTAGGTGTGAAAGGCTGTGTGCACATGTGTAGGTAGATGGGTGTGTGTTGTAGGCACACAAACTTGCACAGGTAAAAGTACACTTGGAAGAATATTTTTTCCTGGAGAAGCCAAGGGCAAGGTGAACAGGGAGATGAAAAAGGACGGTCCCCCTTTACTTTGTGCAAACTTGCACTACCCTGGGACCACATGCATACATGTCTGTCTGTATACAATAATAAAAAGAGTAAAACAGCAAAGAGAGGAGGGGGGAGGGAGGAAGGGAGGGAAGGAGGGAGGGAGGGAGAGAGAGAGCTCCTTTGGAGCTGGAAAAATGGCTCAGCAGTTAAGACTCAACAACTGCCTGTAACTCCAGAAGATGCCAACACCTCCATCCTCCGTGGGCACCCATGCACACACCCCTCCCACCACCACATATCATTTTAAAATAATAAAGTTACGCTCCTTTATTGATGCTTAGCGAGTATTGAACCCTGGCTGTGTGCGTGTGCTCATGCGGTGTCCTGATAGCAGCTAATGTCACTGAATCCTCACATAGAACCCTACACAGTATTCTATTTAATAGATGGGGAAACCGAGTCTCAGGGGCATTGAGGAGCCAGCCAAGCTGCTCATTCAGGTGAGACGTGGCCTAACCTGTGGGCAGAACCAAGTCCTACGAGACACTGAGCTCAACTGCTCTCGCTCTGCCCCCCTCCTATTGCTGGAGTTGGACTCAGACTTTTATTGTAACTTCCCCCCAGCTGACCCCTTATCGACAAAGAATGACAAACGCAACCAAGCTATAGCACCTGTGTGTGACAAACCAGTCTCATGCAACAAACTTCAAGTATCATCAAAGCGTAGGCAAAGAGCCTGAATAGCACACAGGGGACTCCGAGCAGTAGATTGGCTCCAGGACCTAACTGATCCTTACCCTTAACTGTTCCAGTCATTCAATTATTCCCCGGGGACTCAGCAGCGTTGGGAAAATGCCTTAAGTGCTTCAAGCCCTAGCAGAGACTTATCCAAACTGCTTTTTATATGATACACCACTGCAGACCCCCATTGGTGCAGAATGGCATCGGAGTGGTAGGAATTCTGGAAACTGTCTTCAGGGGAACCTCTATTGACTCTCCTAAAAACTGCTTCTAAAATGTCTGATTTTATCTTCCTTATTAAAAAAAAAAAAACACAGAAAACAAAACGTTGCTAGTCTTATTGCATTGTGGGCGTGGGCATGGGAGTAGAAGGTACTTGTGGAGACCAGAGATTGACACTGGTTGTCTTTTTCTGTTGATCATCAATCACCTTGTTAGTTTTTGAGACAGTGTTTCTCATTGATCTTAGAACTTGCCGGTTCAGCTAGACTAGCTGACCCAGGAAGCCCCAGTGGTCCTCCTCGCTCTGCCTCCCCACTGCTGACTTTATAGCTGCCCACACCTGGCCCTGGCTCCAAACTCAGGTCCTCACGCTTACGTAGCAAGCCTCTTTACTAATTGAGCTACTGTGCTTTTATTGTTTTTTAAGTGCCTTAAAGTATTCTCTCAATTTGTTATAAACATTAGTGTTTTATAAGAACAGCTTAGTGTTAGTGTGTTGCAGTTAGATGTGTCTCTGAGTACGTCTCTATGCCAGCTCCCAAATCATGGCTAGTCTCATGTCCACACCCACAGTTTCTCCTCTGACTCTGAGTTCACACCCACAGCTCCAGTCTAGCACCCCAATGTCTTCATCAAGCTCCATTTCCCTTTAGAAGACCAGATTCCAAACCCCAGTGGCTGAGCTAAGTAGTTTAAGTCAACTGCAACTGATTAAAAAAAAAAAAAAAAAAAGACTATATTGTTCTGTGTCACAGAAATCCAGCTTCAATCATAGCTAGCCATGAATGTTCCATAGATGACATCAGGCCCTCTCTCCATTGGCTGGTCATGCTGTCCCAGGCAGGCTCACCCAAATGAGTGAGAAGATGCTGACCAGCAGCTCCAAACTGGCTAGAATTGCCTGCTAGGAAGCCCCTTGTAGAAAAGAAGTTTTTCTTTCCCAATTAATTCCAGAAAGAGTCCTATCACCTAACTGTGATTTGCCCTGATTGAATTGTTCCATGTATTCTGGACATCTCCAGCTTGGATATCCAAGACACATAGCAAGAACCCCACCTGTCGTCATAATGATTCCCAGCTGCTTCTCTCTCCATGTGGATTCATCGTCAGAAGCTCTCTTTGGAAAGTCTGATTTCCTAAACTATCACCAATTTATTTGCCTTTTTCTCCCCTGCAGTGTGAACCTCCCATCACCGTAACAAACAGCTAAGAGGATCTGTTTAGAAAGAGAACAAGCTCCACTAAGCTCACAGTTCTGTGGAGTTTCCAGTTCCCCTCAGTCCACCCCATTGTTTTTATTTCAGAGTAGGCAACACATCCCAGCAGGTGTGGGCAGCAGAGCAAACCACTCATGTGTGTCTGGTGAACAAGGAAATGAGACAGGTCTGGCTGGCGCCCACTCTTGCCTGTGAGGCTTTGCCTCTCCCTTGACAGAAAGAACATCCACCAGCTCCATTGTCCAACAGAGCCTTTCTCAGTCCCCAGGACGTCCACCTGCAAAGCACCTCCCACATGGCTACCAAGAGTCCCTCTACAGTCCCCAGAACCCACTCCCTTCCTGTCCTAGTGTTATTTGGGAAACCTGCCATGATCATGGGTTTTGGGAGACATGAACAGATAGTCCATACGTGGTCAGTTTCCGCTCCACACCTTGACTCTAGAGTCCAGAGCAGTGGTTCTCAGCCTTCCTAATGCTGCAACCCTTTAATACAGTTCCTCATGCTGTGGAGATCCCCCAACCATAAAATTATTTTTGTTGCTACTTCATAACTGTAATTTTCCTACTATTATGAATCGTAATGTAAATATCTGAAATGCCATCCTTACGAAAGGGTCATTCGACCCCCAAAGGCATCATCACAACCCACAGGTTGAGAATCACTGGTCTAAAGCTTATGACACAGGATAGTGAAAGAAAGAAAGATGTAGGCTCCTCCTCTGGTCTCACACAGCCTGCATGCTTCACAGTCTCTGAGAGAATATCTGACATACGGTAGCTGTGTCTGTCTCCTGAGACGGTCAAAAGCACCTAACAACAGCAGCCATATTTTTTGGTCTTTGTGCCTCTTACCCAAAAGTAAAACACATAGGTGTCACCTCATCAGTCTTCTGCAGGCACATGGAGAACACCAGAAGATATGATGGCCCATCTTTAATGTCAGCTTGCCTGGATTTAGAATCATCTAGGAGACACATCCATGGGCATCACTGTGAGGGAGGTCCCGGGGGCAGTAACTGAAGAGGGCAGATGCACCTTGAGCGTAGGTGGTGCCATCACAGGGGCTGATGAGGATGTAAAACATGAGCTGAGCATCAGCAGTAGCCTCTCTTGGCTTGCTGACTATAGACACAATGTAACTAACTACATCCCAATCTGGTCCCCATGCCTTTGCTGCCATGATCCACTGTAGCCCTCAAACCAGAAGCTAAAGCCATCCTTTCCTTAAGTTGCTGTTGTCAGGTATTTGGTCACAGTGACAAAAATGGAAACTAATGGTCACAACATTAGTAACTAAGACAAAAAGTTGCAATCATCTGTTGCAAACTGAGCAGACACCACTCACACCCCAAGGGGGCAGCGTGGCATTCTCCCTGTATAAAGCCTGTTGGTGAGGATCTAAATGTTGCCATGGAAATATCGAGTACAAATTGTTCTTGACAGTTACTTAGCATCTTCTTTGGGGGAACAGTTGACTTCTTTTGAGAAACTGTTTCCCTCAGGTCCTGGTGTCCGGAAGAGCTCTGACTGAGGGACATGGAAGCCCGACTCTCAAGATGCTTCCATCACAGTAGTGGGCAGTGACTGTCTCTCTCTGACCTTTTCAAAGCAATGGGCCTACTGTTTTAAGAATCCACCTCTCTTCCCCTTGGTCTATGGGACTCTATGCCATCCTGCTGCTGCTACTGACTCACATCTGGCCAATCAGAGTAGGACATCTCACAGGACCCAGATATTCTTAGGCCAGCTTGAATGAATTAGATCCCACCCATTGGAACCAATATGATTTCCCCTAGAACCACTTCCAAACATAACCCTGCAGGTACTCAGCAAGATGCTGGAGGGCGAATGCACCTCTCACACAGGAGCCAGACAGCCTCCTACAGCTCCTAACATGTTCCACTCAAGTCTTGGACTTGAATCATCCACACATTCCTGTAGGGACTGGCTACTGATCCTCCCCTACTAGGAATATCTTCCAATCAGCCCACTCACCCAGAGACCCCTGTGCACCAAGCAGAATTTCTGATTCCCCAGGGAGAAAAAAAAAAAACAGTTTATTTGTTGCACCCACAAGCAAGTGTGTTAAAGATTTATCTATTTTTTATTTTCTGTATATCAATATTTTACCTGAGCGTGCAGTGCACGTGTGCATGAGTGCCAAGGGTATATGTGTGTGTGTGTGTGTGTGTGTGTGTGTGTGTGTGTATGTGTGTGTGTGTGTGTGTTTGAGCATGCAGTGTCCACAGATGCCAGAAGAGGGCATTAGATTCTCTGGAACTGTAGTCACAGACAGTTGTTAGCTGCCATGTGGGAGCTGGAAACAGAAACTGGGTCCTTGTAAGAGCAGCAAGTGCTCAAAACTGCCAAGCCATCTCTCCAGCCTTCAAGCCTTACTCTGTGGATTCTATTGGTTAATATATAACAATTATGTATCTATCTGGGGTACAGTAAAATGTTGCTCAGAACCTGCATTCCTCATTTCTTTGTGATGACAACATTCAGAATTGAAACTTCAGAATATGCTAAATTATGGTACAAACTATTTCAGAGAATGAAACTTCTCACAGCCCCACAGCCTGCTAGAGGCAGAGTTGACTGGAGGCAGGGTTGGCTAGAGGCAGAGTCAAGCCTCGAACTCAGGTCTTTGTAACCCAGATGGAGCTAGGAAGATGGCTTGTGCAATGGTGTGCATATGCTCATGCCAGAGAGTGGCACTATTAGAAGGTGTGGCCTTGGAGAAAATGTGTCATGGTGGGGGTGGGCTTGGAGATCTTCCTCCTAGCTGCCTGAGGATGTCCAGTCTATTCCTAGCTTCCTTTGAGTGATGTAGAACTCTCAGCTCCTCCTGTACCATGCCTGCCTGGATGCTGCCATGCTTTAGCCTTGATGAGAATGGACTGAACCTCTGAACCGATAATCCAGACTCAATTAAATGTCATTTATGAGACTTGCCATGGTCATGGTGGCTGTTCACAGCAGAAAAACCATAAGACAGAAGTTAGTACCAGGAGTGGGTTATTGCTGTTATAGGCCTGATTATGCTTTTGTTTGGAAGAATGTGGATTTTGGATTCTCCCAATTTGATATGGAGGTGTTAGCACGAGGGAACAAGAGTGTGCTGTGGAGCTTTCCCCCGAGAAAAAACAATTTGTCACCGTGACGTGTTTGGGAAAGCAGCTGCCTTCCCCAGTACTCGGTTCAGTTTGTCACTGTGATTATTGCAGTTTTCCAGACTTAATCAGAGACAAGCTGGCCTCACCCAGCACGGATGGCCACTATTTTGTTCAAAACACACATGTCAACAGGTTACATGATAGTCCCCAAATTTCTTTGTTTGTTTGGTTGGTTGGTTGGTTTTTGGTTTTTGGTTTCTTGGTTTTTTTTCGAGACAGGGTTTCTCTGTGTAGTCCTGGCTGTCCTGGAACTCACTCTGTAGACCAGGCTGGCCTCAAACTCAGAAATCCGCCTGTCTCAGCCTCCCAGGTGCTGGGATTAAAGGCGTGAGCCATCATTGCCCGGCATCCTCAAATCCCTTTACAGAGCAAGACCATTTGTTCACACCTGTATGTGGGAAACATTTCAGAGGTTCTTCCTGTTTGTCTTTAAAAGAGAAGCTCACAACCGAAACTGTTGATCACCCAGTCTGCACGCACAGCTCCAGATAGAGATTCCCAGTACCACCTGTCTAGACGACTGAAAATTTACCAGCCTCTTATTTCTCAGTTTCCTCGACTATAAAATGGAGCAGTAATAACACTTCCCTTCTTGAGTTCCTTCATAGCAGCACAGATATATTTATTTGTTGAAACTATGTAGCCCTGGCTATCCTGGAGCTCCATATCTATACCAAGCTGGCCTTGAACTTATAGAAATCCACTAGCCTCTGCCTCTTGAGTTCTAGGAGCAAAGGCATGCAGCACCACGCCTGGTCACCCCATTTTTTAAAAAGTAGCCTAGACTGTGTGATTCAAATCACAAGTGAAGCCGTCAGCAGAGGTGGAGGAGTGTTGCATCATCAGCAGAGGTGGAGGAGTGTTGCATTGCCCCCTCTTTTTTTTTGTCCACACAGCCTATTGTTTGGGATCCACAGCACAGAAGCCTGGTCTCTGTTCTTTCCAGCCCTCTCTGGGTCTGACATTCTGAGAAGGAAATAACTACAGGGGATTTTCATTTTACACTTCAACTAGACAGAGAGGTGCAAACAGCCTGTGGAGGGGGATAATTTGCAACCTAGTTCCTCTCTTACCTCCAGATTCTGAGAATTCCTTCTGATAACACTGGAAAGTTGTTCAAAAAGAAACTGGCTCACTGTATTGTCTCGCTCCCCACAGAAGGAGACCACCAGATGAGACATAGTTGGATCCATACTGATCTACGTGGTCGGTCACTGAGCAGGCACAGGCTGAGTTTCTCTAGATTACCCTTATTAGTTCTCATAACAGCCCTAAGACATCCCCTAGAGACAGTGAAGTCAATGGTGACCCTGGATGTGACCCCAGGAAAGTAACTTTTCCCTCTGACCTTCAGCCTCTTAATCAAAAGCACTTAAGTAAGGCACACCTCCCAGGGTGGGTGAGGCTGAGGGGCCAGGCTAGGCAGAGGGGCCCCAAACCAGAGCAGACACACAGTAAAAAATTTGAAAACATTGGTGACTACTGGGTATTGTCATGGTCTTTATATTGCCTCTGGCAACAGAGGACAGCCATCTGAAGGTGTTCTGACCAACACCCATATCCCCTTCTTCTAGAAGGCTTTGCTTGGGTCCTTCCACCATTCCCTGCATGTGTGTGGAGGTTTGGTCTATTGCCATGTGTTGTAATGCTGAATTCTATACTCCTGTTTGCCAGCTTTTGTTGTGAAATCCTTGTTCCTTGACTTAAAACTATTGGTACACCAGTTAGAAGAGTAGATTAGGGGTTACCCTCCAGTAATTGTAAAAGCCAATAATAAATAAATAAATAAATAAATAACCACTGTCTGAGTCTCATTTATTTGTAAACTATTAGGGCATAAGCTTAAATTGTTTGCGCTGCACATAGTCTTATGAAAACTGTCAATCAAGTTACCCCAGGAAAGGTATGACGGGGCTAAGAAGTGCTATGACTCTAAGAGTTGGTGACAAATTGAAAGAAAGTAAATAGAAAACCTTGGGAAGCAAACATGGAACAGACGTGCTGTCAGCCCTGGCAGCAAAAATGCTCTGATCCATTCTGCTCACTGCCTTATGGACTTTGCACATGCAAGTTCTACAAGTCATGTCTGTGACCCACAAGGAGTGCACCCTGAGACACTCAGCACGAAGGCATCATACGTCAGCATGCTGTTCTGCTCCCAGACATCACAAAGCAGGTAGAATTTTAAGAGAGGAGTCCTGTAACATATAGTCAGTTCCAAAAAAATAATAAACATCCCAAGATCAGAAAAAAAGGAGAAAATAGTAGATGGTCCAGAAGCTGCAGCATGGGAGCACTGGAGCACAGAAGACACAGCATGGGAGCACTAGAGCACAGAAGACAGTATGGGAGCACTAGAGCACAGAAGACACAGCATGGGAGCACTGCAGCACAGAAGACACAGCATGGGAGCACTGCAGCACAGAAGACACAGCATGGGAGCACTGCAGCACAGAAGACACAGCATGGGAGCACTGCAGCACAGAAGGATATTGTAGGGCAGTGGTGGAGCACACCTTTAATCCCAGCACTTGGGAGTCAGAGGCAGGCAGACTTCTGAGTTTGAGGCCAGTGTTGGTTTGCAGAGTGAGTTACACACACACACACACACACACACACACACACACACCTGTCTCAAAAAAAAAAAAAAAAGAAAAAAAAGAAGATGTCTCTTACCCTTCTGGGTCCTTAGAAGCAGGAAATAGAGGCCATGGGTGAGCAGAGGCCTGTGTAGTTTCAACAGGAAGAGCCAGAGGAGCCAGCAACCTTAGTCAAGCATAGTGCATAGCTGTGACAGGCAGGGGATACGTGGGGGGCATCATGGTTATTCTAGTTGTCTGGTACTTGGCAAAAGGGCTTGGAGGTGGTAGCTGGGGGTGGGGGTGGGCATATGGCTGCTTTACATGCAGAAACCCAGCCTTTAGGCTGTGTTGATTTAACTAAATATTGGGTAAATACAGTGAAGATGACTTGTCAGATGCCAACATTTACAAACAACTCTTCAAACTCAATATGAAAAAGATGATAGAATTTCAACTATATTTGCTATACTCTATTGTCTTAACATAAATGTAAACATCAGCACATATGAGCAAAACTCAGTAGGGTGTGTGTGTGCGTGCGTGTGTGTGTGCGTGTGTGTGTGCGTGTGTGTGTGCGTGCGTGTGTGTGTGTGTGTGTGCGCGAGCGTGTGTGTGTGTGTGTGCGTGTGTGTGTGTGTGTGTGAGAGAGAGAGAGAGAGAGAGAGAGAGAGAGAGAGAGAGAGTCATGAATTTGATGGAAGGCAGAGGAAAGTTGAAGGGTTTTAAATTATGAAAATATGGTATATTTATGTGTGAAAATATGGTATATTTATGTGTCAAAAACATTAAAAATGATAAAAAGTAAAGCAAGAAATCAGGATTTGATCAAGGTAAGTGGTCCATGGGTTTATTGGTGTCTGTTCCTGTGCCTTCTTTTCTAACATTTTTTTCCCCTAAAAATCAGAATGAGTTGTAAGTGTCGTAGCAGATCCAAATGTACACCTGTCTTTACCTTGGCCATAAACATAGACAGAAAATGCCCACTGTTCCCTCCCCATCATGGGCTGAATCCTGAGCCCCAGCAGGCTAGATGGTGAAGGAAGGAAGCCCTATGGACCTGGGCTCACCCATCAGCTTTGCTTCCCTACTGCAAGAAGTGGAGTCCCTGTCTTGCCAGTGTTCAGAGGCACTGACAACTCCCCATGGGTGGCAGATGTGGTCCTGACTCTGGCTTCACTATGGGGATCCAGACACCTTGGGTGTGCCTTACTGCCATGTAGGGCAAGGCGGTGGTGAGCCACAGGCTGCTGTATGGGGCTCGCAGGGTCTGGAGAAAGGTCTAGGCTATCCTTTCTGCAGCAGAAGCCCCATAGCCACAGCCTCTTCAGTAATGTTCATGGCTCTTCTCAATACAAGAAACTTCTGTTCCACTGTTAGCTGGAAGCACTACCCTGTGCTTTTCAGGGAATTTAATTACCAAAGTTACAACATTTATAAAAGTCAGTCTCTGAGTGACAACTAGGGAACAGACAAGTGTTCTGGCTCATTTTATGTCAATTTGATACAAGCTAGAATCATTGTGAAGAGGGACTCTCAGTTGAGAAAATGCTTCCATAAGACTGGCTGGTAGTTAAGTTTGTAGTACATCTTCTGAATTATTGATGGATGCGGGAAGCCCCGGCCCACTATGGGAGGTGTCGCCCCTGGGCTGCTGGTCTTGGGTGGTATAAGAAAGCTGATCAAGCCATAGAGAGCCAGCCTATAAGCAGCACTCCCTCAAGGCCTCTGCATCAGCTCCTGCCTCCAGGTTTCTGCCTTGAGTTCCTGCCCTGGTGTCCCTCAAGGGTGTCCTCTGACTTGAGATCTTTAAGATGAAGTGATGCCCCAAGTTGCTTTAAGTCATGTTTTGTTACAGTAATAAAAAACCATAAGACACCAGTAACCCCAACTTAAAGCCAAAAACATTTCCATACAATCAATGTCCAACATGTAGCCTTCAGCTTCACTGCTTACAATGAACTTATCCCCTAGAAATGCAGTCCCTCTTAGAGGTAAGGGCATAGTGCTGAATGGAGGACGGGTGGGGTGCACTGATATCAAAAGGTGACTAAGGGGGTGATTCCATTCATAAGACGAATGACATGCCCATATGAATGGAGATGGATTAACAGTTGTCAGAGTCAGGGGTAGTGGATAGTGAGTAGACTCAATGGTGGTGGATACAGGTGATCTTTGGGGTGATGTATGGTTCTGCCTTCTGTAGTAGTAGTAGTAGTGTCACACAAGTCAATGTATGTGAGACTGGGGTGTTGAAATCGTCACTTCTTGTTGTTGTTGTTGTTTTTTGGCTGTTAGCGACCATGTAAGTACTGGAAATTGAATCTGAGTTCTCTAGAAGAGCAGCCAGTGCTCTTAACTGCCGGGCTGGATCCTGTTTTAAAAATCCTACCTGCTAATTTATGTCCTTTGATTGGGAAATTGAGACTATCAGTAGTTAATTACTGAAAGGTGTGGTTGCTGTCTGTCCTCTTGATGATTTGTAGGGTTTTTTTTTTTTCTTCTTGTTCATTTGCTTAGTTACTGTCCTAGCCTGTGATTGAAACAAGGACATGACCACTCCACGGTGTGAGGTGAGGCTATGGATTTTATGGTAGATATGAGGGAGCTTCAGTCAGAAGCATCTGGAGGAGCCCAGAGCAGGGAGAGAGAGCAGTACACTAAACCTGGCCAGCATGCTCAGGGGGGCAGGGTGGGGGTGGGGTCGAGAGAGCAAGAGACAGAAACAGAAACAGAGACAGAGACAGACAGAGAGACAGAGAGCAAAAGAACAGAAGGCCATGAGAAGCAGAAAGAGCCAAAGAAACAACAGGGAGAGCAGAGTTATATAGGAAGAAGGAAGGGAAGGGGGGAAGAGGAAGGGAGGGGAGGGAAGGGGGGGAAGGGAGGGAAGCCCTTGGGCTGGAGAGGTTAAGGGGTGGGTGAGAAGAGCTGAGAGGAGCCACAGGTGCTATGTGATTTGTTCTGAGTGTTTTGTTTTGTTTTGTTTGGACCTGACAGCATGGTTTATTCTTTTCTGTAGCATCATGGATGTGTGTGTGTGTGTGTGTGTGTGTGTGTGTGTGTGTGTGTGTGGTGTGTTGTATGTATATGTGTGTGCATGTGTGTGTGAATATATATACCTATATATATATATACATGTATATGTATATTTAAAGCTTCTAATTTTAAGCTAAGTGATGGTGGTGCACAACTTTAATCCTAGCACCTGGGAGGCAGAGGCAGGTGGATTTTTGAATTTGAGGCTAGCCTGATGCACAGAGCAAGTTCCAGGACAACCAGGGATACACCCAGAGAAACCCTGTCTCAAAAAGAAAAAAACAAAAAGCAAAAAGAAAGAAAACAAAGCAAATTCTAGTTTTACATGTGTTTAGATAACACATACACAGAATAAAATGTTTAAATAGTAGATTTATTGTTGAATTTTTTATTTTATAGTTTTATAAAATAAGGAACACAAACACCTTTATACTTAGAAGTAGTGAAGAGAACAGTAGAACAAATGACTCTCCTTTATGCTAAGGAGAGGGGATGAGTCTTCCTTTAGCTGGATGAGGCTCCTGGCTCTCCTGGGATTGAATCATGTCTGGTTATTGACAGGATCTTTCCTTAATATTGACCAGGAGCCCTCTCCAGGCCTTGGAAGAACACCAACAGATAACACATGTAAATATGATTATATATAATCATTAATTTTATCCTGTGCTTTCTGTCTTTATTCAGATTTTTTCCTAGGAAGAATGTACCTATTTTTAAATGGTATATACACATGAATATTAGGTGTTGAGTTGTTTCTATTTTCTTTCATCTACAACAGTCTTTGCACCTTATTTTCTTAACATTGCCTTTGTTACTAGACTGGGTGAGATCTCTGGCAGCGCCCTGGCAGCTAACCTTGCCTGGTTATTTCTTAAAATGCTCTTGAATCTATTCATCCACTGCTGAATTTCCCAGAAACTGGACGTTAACCCATAGGCTGGATCAAATTCAGGTCACACATTTTTTGGAAGTTTTAAGTGCTAGATAATGCTGTGTATGTAATATTTCATGCTATCAGGAGACATATCTGGTTGTTCACTTGTTGAGGGTTCAGCCCATAATCACTTGGCCCCATGGTCTTGAGGAGAACATGTGAGCAGGAGAGTGTTACAGAAAAGATTCTCTTTTTTATGATTTACTTTTTATTTTATTTTATTTTATTTTATTTTATTTTATTTTATTTTATTTTATTTTATTTTATTTTATTTTATGTGTATGGGCATCCGCCTGCATGCATATATACATGTACCACATGCACACCTGGTGCCATGACTGCCCTGGAACCGAAGTTACATACAATTGTGAACTGTCATATGGGTGCCAGGAATTGAACCTGGGTCCTCTAGAGGAGCACCCAGTGCTCTTAACTATTGAGCTATCTCTCCAGCCCTAGAAGAGATTCTTCAACTCATGGTGAACAGAAACAAAAAGCCAAAGATGGTATGTTAAAAACAAGTAGAAATAAATTGTTTTGTGACTTGTTAACTTATTATAAACATATATGTACTTATTATAAACATATATATATATATAAACATATATGTATATATACACACAAACACATACCGACCTTTATGTATCTATGGAATTGTCACTGGGATAGCATTGAACTTAAAAATCAATTCAGAGAAATTTTATGTAATTTATTTAACTGTAATTTTATTGGTGTTTTTATTTGCATTTTCAAAAAAAAAAAAAAAAAACTATAGTTACATCATTTCCCTCTCTATGTCTTCGTTCTCCAAAGCCACTCATGTGAAGGGAGAAATGAAAAGGTGTGGATATAATTGGGGAGGGAAGTCAATATGGAAGGAAGGAGATAGAATAAATAATTCTAAAGATGTTTGAAAAAAGCCCAAAGGAATCATATTACTTTATATTTACCTAAAATTACATATAATACATGTAAGTACTTCTGTATATATACATGTGTAGTTTTAATGCAGCTATGGGATAATAATATTTCCCCCACGAGTCATATCCTATCTAACAATAACCCTGGTACCAAGTATGAGAAATAACTCTTAAGTTATTGGCCAAGGGTGTCCAAGAGACTCCCAAAACAATAGAAGCCATTGCTGCTGCCATTGGTGCCTTCCAGAAGCTGAAGGTAAGTCCCCATGGCTTATCCCCATGAATCATGTATTCAGACACAGGGTTTTGGGAAAACCAGCTAGATCTGCTCCAAAAAACATCTTCCCTGAGGACTAGCTTTCATAATACCAGAAGGTGCTGTGCAAACTTCCAAGCAGAGCAGGACAAAGCTGGCTCACAATGTTGGCACTGAAAGGAAAAATAAACACTAGTGGAGGGAGCTGAGTGGGGTACAGGATACGGATGTGTTCCGGCCTGCTCCCCACTTCCCATCTTGACTTGCTTGGTATTCCATGACAGAATGCTGGGTTTTGGCAAAGGCCTTTTCAGCATCCATTGAGATGATTATGCGGTTTCCTAACCTTGAGTCTATATAGATCAAGGTTCTCTAGAGGAACAGAACTGGTAGAATAAACATGAAGGTATGAATGTGTGTGTGTGTGTGTGTGTGTGTGTGTGTGTGTGTGTGTGTGTGTGTGTGTGTGATTTACTAGATACACATAATATATATGCATATACATTATTTTTTAGAGTGCCTTTCAGTCTGTAGTCTGGCTAGTCTGGCAATGGCTGTCTCCTGACAGAAAAGACAAGTATGTAGCAGTTGTTCAGTCTATGAAGTTGGATGGTCTCTATTGAAATCCCAAAGAAGTAGACTGTACTCCCAGCAAAGGCATGCTTCAGCAGCAGGGTAGACAAACTTGCAGTGAGCGTGAGGAAAGCAGGCAAAAAGCTGCCATCGTCCATGTCTGAACTGCCATCAGAAGGTGTGGCCCAGATTTAGGGTGGATCTAACCAAGAAAATACCCCACAGGCATGCCCAGAAGCTTGGGTTTTAGTTGACTCCAGGTATAGTGAAGTTTTCAGCACAAGGCCATTTATGTGATGAATTATATGATCTGGTTATAGTGAACATCCCTGTGTGTCTGAAATGAAACCATCTTGATGAATGATCTATTTGATGTGTTCTTAAATTAGGTTTGCAAATATTTTATTGAGGATGTTTGCATCTATGTCCATATGGGGAGATCAGCCTACAATTCTTATTTGCTTGGGTAGCGGGGCACTAAGGGCTTCATAAGAAGAATTTAGAAGTGGTCCCTTTCTATTTACAGAATAACCAAGGTATTGTGGTCTTCTTTAAAAGAAGAACTGGTAGAATTTTGCACTCAGCTCTCAGATGACCTATGTGGAGGAGGGGAGGTAGCTCTGAGTCACTGTGTATTTTTGACATGGCATAGCCATATCAAAGACCCCAATGACTCTGACCTGTGTGAGTGACAAAGCCTTCTTCATTTAAGGCTCAGAGGCATAGCAAAGCCTTTCTCTGGTCCAAGTGCCAATGTTCACAGTGTATACAGAAACTGTCAACTACAGCTTCCTCCTCCAGTATGACTACAACCTGAAACTGCTCCTCCACCTCCTCATTCATTTGTTTACCACACCCTCACCCCCTCACCCAGCTGTTTACCACACCCTCACCCCCTCACTCAGCTGTTTACCACACCCTCACCCCCTCACGCAACTGTTTAGCATAACCCCACCCCTCACTCAGCTGTTTAGCATAACCCCACCCCCTCACCCAGCTGTTTACCATAACTCCACCTTCTTGATTCAGAAGTGTTTTGTTTCTGGATTGCCGCTGGGTTAGTGCTCTCTGTAAGAGAGCCCTTAATCCCATGCACCACCCACGCCTGACTTTTATTTTATGTGGATACTTAGTTATAAACTTGGCCCTGCCGCTGCCTTTGCTGTATCCCAGATTTTCATAACTGTTCCTTTCCATCCAGTTCTAGGGCTTTATGTCTTCGTTTTCATTTCTTCTTCAATGACTTACACAGCATTTAACAGTATGTTGTTTACTCTCCATGCGTTTGTAATTTTCTATAGTTTCTCTTGCTGTTTTATGTCTTTACCCCCCTTTGGTCAGATAGGATGCAGGGCATTAATTTTCCTGCACTAATTGAGATTTGGTTTGAGTCCTAATATGTGATTTTAGACGGTTCCACATGCTGGTGAGAGGGCAAATTCTTTGGTGGCTAGGTGGAATGTTCTGTAGATGTCTGTTAAGTCCATTTGATCTATGATATAATTTGATCCCAATGTTTCTATATTCATTTTTTTCCAGTCACCTAGTAAATGAAATATCGTATTGCTGTTAGGATTAATTTGTGACTTTAAATATTACAGCATTTTTTTTTTTAATGAAACTGGGTAAGCCTGTGTTTGGTATGTATTTAATTTCCCCTGATGGACTAGTTCTTTGATCAGAATAAAGTGTCTCTATCTCTTCTGACAAGTCTATTTTGTCAGAAATTGGGATAGCAATGCTGCCTGTTCCTGAGTCCATTTGCATGGAATATTATTGCCCATCATTTTATCCTATTGATAGTGAGATGTGTTTCTTGGAGACAGAAATTACAAAAAAAAAAAAAAAAAAAAAAAAAAAAAAGAAGAAGATACTCTTTTTCTAATTCAATATGCCATTTCCTTATCTTTTGATGAGAGCAGAATCATTTAATATTACATTATTACTGAAAGGTGTATATTGATTCCTGTCGTTGTGTTTGTTGCTTTGTGGCATTTGGGTCTTTCTTAGTTCTCCCTGCTGAGTATCCCTTATTTTATTCATCTTTCTCTCCAGTCTTAGGTATTCCCCCAGTGCCTTCCACAGGGATGATGTGGTAGCCATGAATTCTGTAGCCTGAATTTTACCATGGAAACTGCCATCCTAACTCCAACACACATGCACACGCACACATCTGGCTCCCCCAGCATTTTAGCAGGTACAGACTTAGCAAGGGAGAAGCAGGACACCCTTGCCTATGGCTCAAGGGAGAATCTGTTGAGCAGACATAGTCTCTATGGATTTGTTCTTCTCCTAGCCACCCCTCTCCCAACTCTGTGGTAGGAAAGGAGAACAACAGTGCTTTCTCAGGCATGTCTTTATTCCTCTGTGCTTTGGTCTTCCACTTTGGTTCAGACATGTGTGCTGCACTTCACTGCATCTCCCAGTGTGAGCTTCACCTACTGTTACTGTTCAACTCTCTGCTTCCAAGAGCACAACAGAGAGTATCTCTGGATCTACAGACAAGATGGCTACAACAGGGTGACCAGTAACTAAGTCTGCCAGGATGGGAGCGATCCCACACAGCTCCAGTGGCTGTCTAGGGATATGATCAGTAAAGCTAAAGAAACCGCCACCAAAAAAATAAAAGGTTAGTAGGGCTGGCGAGACACCACATCTACGTGCCCTCCATCTGAGGAAGGCTAAGCCTTGGTCCTGACCAACTCTGAAATGACAGAGACCAAAACCAGCAGTGCTACTCTTTAGTCCCAAATGCTACATGAATGTGGTTCATCTGGGGCTCTAGAGTTTCCAGACAACTCCCTCAGCAAGATCTGAGCACATGTGGCCTCACTCTAAAACGTCTTGCCCTCGAAGGCCTTCAGGTTGAAGGCAGTATCCAGAAACTTCCTCAGTGACACCAAGTGGGCGTTCTTATTTCCAGTGGCTGGTGCGGCTGCTGGGTCCCGGCCAACATACCTGGAGGAGGAGAGTCAGCTTAGGGAAGGGCTGGTACCATCACACACACACGAAGAAGACTGCCTGCCTAGACGGTCCTCTACTTAGAGGTACTTGCACTGTGGCCCACACCAAATTCAGCTACCCAGCCACAGAACACAGAAATTGCCCACTCTGTGACCATGGAGACAACAATCATGCCTCAGCCCACAGACTTGGCTTTCCCCACTTTTCTCATCCCTGTCACCATCTTCACAAAGGCAAAGATGCTCACACTGAGCACCGGTGGCTGCTACCCACAAGGCACCTCAGGAAGCTCGCCTGCACACACTGCTGATACTATCATTTTCTCACAGAGAGGAGTCAGTGCCAAGGCTAGGGGCTAAGACTAAAGGGAGGAGATCCAAGTCACACAGGACTTTGAAATTTGATCCTGGCTGCGGAATCCTTAGGCTTACTATCCTTGAAGGTCCCACTGGCAATCCCCCCAACCCTGGTATGCTGACAGAGAGCTTAGAACCTGTAGAGACTCAGATGCTTGCCAAGAGAAAGCCAGTTCTCGGTGGTACTGCCAATAAGGCAGGAAAACCTAGTATGGGATTGCCAGGATCAAGAGTCAGTGCAGGCTAGCAGGGGTGGGAGGTAGATATCGAGCTCTCTAGCCCAGTACCATATGGGCCGGGAGTGGCCAAGGAGAGTCATGAAGCGTGGACTGATGTAGTCGTAATAGCCCATGTTCTTATGCTCTTCCTGACACCACACCAGCTCAGCTCCCGAGTACTTCTCTGCCTCCAGCATGATCAGGTCGAAAGGGAATGGAGAGATCTGGGGAGGTGGAGATACAAAGGCATAGTCAAGGAGGGGCACCTGCAGGGCCTGCTCTGTGCTCATTAGTCACACCCACACACCACAGAGCCAGGGGCTGGTGAGTGGACCTTGTCTATCAGTACAGTGGCAAGACACTCAGCAAACCTGCTCTAGACGTGTGATGGCCACTTGCTTCTCCAGGCTCTGGCTGCTGCGCTCCTTCACCAGGTCATAGTACACCTTTCCCGTGCAGAAGATGAGCCGCTGTACCTGCTCAGGAGAATATGCAGCCGGGCCATCTTCTGGAATCAGCCGTTGGAAGCTAGTTCCTAAAGGATGGACCAGACACCTCAGGGGCATCAGCACCCAGAAGGGCAATGGGACACTGAGCAGCCCAACCATCCCTGGGCTATTCCCAGCAACTGAGCTGATTCAGGTCAGGCTGATTACATTACAGTTTTTGATCCCAAAGATGGACTTTAGGACAAATGATGCCCTGCGTTGTCAGAGGTGGAAGGTAGACAGGTCTGAGGTCAAGGGCAGAGCTGGAGGAGCACATTCAAGGTATGGGGTACAGGAATGGAAAGGACCCCATGTTACAGAGAATGTAACATGATAGGCCCAGGATAGCACCATCCTGTTCCAGATCTGCCACACCCCCCCAGTTGTGCCCACATTACTCATGGCACTCAGCCCCATGTGCCAAGGTGAGCTGTTGGGAGGCCACTGTACACTCCTCCCATAGTCCCACAGCAGAGCCTCCGTCTCCCAGTCCTGGCCATTTCATCTTCCTGAAGTCAACATGCTGTAAAACTCCTCCGAGAGCTATTGTGATGTCCCTGTATCACCAGCCCTCTGAGGGCACTGAAGTTCAGAGGGCAGCTGCTGCCAGATGTAGGGACAGAGCTACCAATCTCTCAGGAAGCCAGTCGTACTGGTGGATCTGTCTACTACAGCTGCCTTCCCACGATGGACACACAAATGAAAACAAAATAAAAAACCAACGATAAACCGTTCTTCATGTGTCCAGCTGCTGAGTCCCTGACTGGCTAGATCCTGTCTCTACTCAGGACTCAGCCAAGCCAGATCTGCTGTTTGCCTCAGAGCTTCATTCTTGTGCCTCCCTGATTCCCTACCAGATCAGCCTTCAAGTCTCCATGTGCTTTCCTGGCCCCTGATTCCTGTGGGAGAGGGCAGCTAGGTTCCCAGTGATGTCTATTTGGTTCATGAGTGAAACTATAGATAGAAAATGAGTGAGGGGCACTCAGTATCCAGCAAGCCAGACACTGCTCTGCGAGCCCTTACTGACAGGTAAGAGGCCGCCAACTCCCCAGACCCTGGAGCTTATTCCAAATGATCAGATCTAGGCAAGGTGCCAATCCCCCTATGCTGTCACAGGTGAGACCAGAACAGGAGCTGCTGGAGGGACAATGAAGGCAGAGGCTGAAGAGACAAGGGAGCTCCAGGGGCAGAATCCACACACCAACCACTAAACCTCACAGGCCACCACCCCAATGAAGGAGGCCCACCAGACCCAGATCAGACACATACCGGACACCATCTGGTCAAAGCTGGACTTGGCATCGGGGTGCCTCAGCAGAGACTTGGGTGTGAAGACAATGAGCTGGAAGGTAAAAAAGCCAGCTGCCAGTAGCTCCTATCCATCTATGGGTTCCCACATCCAACCCTTGCACCGTCATGGTGCTAAAAGGCTAGGGCGGCTCACAGGCTTGCGGAAGGGCAGCAGGATCTGTCGGCGCAGCACATGGAAGTAGCTGGCTGGTGTAGAGCAGTTCACCACAATCCAGTTGCAGTCATAGAGCTGGCTCACCTCGAAGTCCTCAGTGAACACCTGCAGTGAACACCTAGTGGCTAGGAGTGGCACTCTACACCTGGACTCTACTCCCCGCCTGGGGACAGCAGGCAGCACTCACTGGGTAGGCATCTGAGTCGTCATTGCTCATCTGCAGGAACCTCTCTGGCCTTGCTGAGGAGTGCTCTGGACCCTGAAAGTACACATGACCCAGAATGAGCCTGCAGAAACCCTAGGCTTGCTGTGTCCAGATGGCTTCAAGGGCAGGTTAACCCTGTCTGTGCCTGTTCCCACCTTGCCCACAAGTTTGGATCATAAGTTCCAGGGGCCTGAAAGGCTCTTCAAGGGATCAAGGGGTGACCCTGCCCTCCTGTGGTAGGCCTGCAAGGGCCTCCAGCCTCACCATGCCTTCCATGCCATGGGGCAGCAGGAGCACGATGCCATTGTGCCGCACCCACTTGGCCTGGCCAGTGCTGATGAACTGGTCGATGATGCACTGGGCTGTGTTGTGGAAATCACCAAACTGAGCTTCCCAGAGGACCAGGGCGTTGGGGCTGGCCATGGCATAGCCCAGCTCAAAGCCTAGGCAAAGGACACCAAGACAGAGCTCAGTGCAATGTCACCAAGTAGCAGTGGTTCCAGTTAAATTCCTCAGTATATGCTACCAGTCCCAACCAGACCTTCCCAACACACCAGAAAGAGGCAGAGGCTCGCTGCGCCTCAGAGGCCTGGCTGTGTGTTCCTGGATGTGGAAGCATTTTTTTCTCACACCATATGTTGCCGTGTGCAGTTTTATGTGGCCCTTGGGGACACCACATAGAACATCAGCCAAAAAGACCCCTGGAAACATGTGTAAAGCTCCTGAGAAAGGGCAGGCACAAGCCCATAGGCAACTCCCACAGGTGGGGCTGAACCCCAGGACAGGGAAGTTAAAGGACAAGTGTGTTGGCTTCAGATAAGCTGAGGGGAGGCACATCCCCATAGAGTCACAGGTGAACCTCAACACTGGGCTCCTGGGGTGCAGGATAGAGAAGGTGGGCTTAAGCCCATGTGTTCATGGCCAGGCTTCCTGCTAGGTGGTCAGTAGCTACGGACTGCTATGGACTCTACTGGACTTTTTTATGGACCCTCTGTGGTTGGCATCCAGGGAAAGAGTTTAGGTATCATATAGAAAATAAAGCAATTTGGGTGTGGTGGTGAACACCTTTAGTCCCAGCACTTGGGAGGCAGAGGCAGGTGGATCTGTGGGAATTTGAAGTCAGCCTGGTCTACAGAGTGAGTTCCAGGACAGCCAGGACTGTTACACAGAGAAACAAACTTTGTCTTGAACAAACAAACAAACAAAAACAACTGAGATGTTTGTTGGACTATGTGGGACATGATTTCATCTCCCAAATGTCTCTGGAAAAAGACTGTCCAACCACAGTTCCTCAGGACCATCCTACTATCTCTGTCTTCCACCCCTATCTCCGAGACGGCCTGCCCTCCCAGACCCTGAGGCATCCCAGTGAGCTCCCCACCCACCTAGAACTCCATACTCTGAGAGGGAGCTATTGCACACAGTGTAGGGGGCCTGGTCAGGCCACAGGTGATTCATTGGGACACACGTCCTCCGGTCAACTTCCTGGTCATGAAGAACATGGTGCCGATGGCTGGGGACAGAGAAATCAGGATAGGGACAAGAACAAGGAGGCTGTCACATGGGCAGCAGCAAGTAGGTAGATCTTGTTGTGTCCCAAAATGCCTATAAGGGCCTATGAAATGGCCACACCAAGAAGGTTACCCAGCAACATGTTCCTTTCCCGCAGTGTCTTACCAGCCCTGCTCCCTGCCTGCCAGTCACCCACACAGTATACTAAAGGTGCCAGGCCTAGACCTGAAAGCGACATCTCTTGCCTCAGCTTCTCAGCCACAGAGGGAACCAGTAAGACCTGCCTTGCCAGCATCCCAGAAGCAGGGTGTCTCTTGAGACCCCAGCAGCCACATCTTCCAGGTAGCATCTCCTACATGTTCTACCATCTCAACCACCACACCTGCCCTGTCCACGCTCAGAGGAGTTGGGAAGCACTGGGAAGAGACCCCAAGATTAAAGAGTAAGGGGACCACCGGGTTGAGGCCCAAGTCCAACAAAGACTGGCATGCAGTTCAGAATGTGGCTGATGGCTGCCTGGATCCAAGCTGAAGTAAGGCTGGCAGAAATGAGCTCCAGGAATGGAAAAATAACTTGTGGTCCTGAAAGCCAATGAACTTGACACTGAGCCAAGACTGAATATTCAGGGCCCCAACCTAGAAGAAATATGAGTCCTCTCTCAGATCCCAAAACTCATGCAGCAAGGCGGTAACTCCAGGCTGATGCAGGTCACTGATTACAGAAATAAAGGCTCTGAGGGCCACAAATGACTACCAGCTTGGGACAACCAGTCAGTTCAGCATGTGAGGGTCAAGAAAGGGACCGTCTGAAAACTTAGCCCTGACTATGAATTTAGCCAGACAAATGTCCCCCCAGGGAGGTCCTGGAGCAGGAGAGCCAGGTCTACTTCAAATCTCTAGGGCTAACCCTGGGATGCCTGTGTTTTACTGAGTTATGAGATCCACGGGCTCAATGAAGACAAGACCAGTGCTCAAGGGACCAGGGTCCAGCCTGCCTCAGCCTCACCTGAATGTGCCTCTCTCCACATCTTGGCCACTGAGCCGCACATGGATTCCTTCCTTCAGCAGTGAACCAAAAGCCATGTATTCTGCCAATGCCCAGTCCACTGTGCGCTTCTTGGTCATGTCTGCACGGCCACGCAGGATTCGAGAGAGGCCTGTGAGAATGAGGAGCACGGTTCAGCCTCAGGCCTGGAGGGCTGAAGCACCAGAGCCATGGGGTAGGTGCTCAGTGACAAAGCAAAAGCTGTGGGTGCTCCCTCAGACTCTCCTCCCTAGCCTGCAGCCAGACCAGGGCTAACCTGAGCTTCCTCTCCAATGGAGGATGTGGTAATATACTGGGTCAGAATTCTCTTTGGCACTTCCATAGAGGACTGTCCCTGTTCTCCAGAAGAGAAGACTAAGCTAACAAACACCATACACCCAGCAAGACCCTTGCAATGAGTATAGAATACAGCTCTAAGCCTGGGTGCCATCAGTGGGTACCTCATGCATACTGTGAGAGTTGCATCCCAGAAGCTATCTTGAGAAGACACAGACAGCTTAGCATAGCTGTGAGGCCTCAAGCTTCTCAAATAGAAACGGTGGCTACAGCTAAGGAGCTACAGTCAGTCACCAGCCAGACTCACAGACCAGGAACTCATGGGGCTACCTTCTGGCATGAGCCTGAGCTAGTGGCACAACCACGTCCTCCTTGCCAGCAGAATTCTTCCCCTACTTCCCTGTTCCCCTAAATGGCCCAGGGATACCCTAGAGGCTGTCTTTGGAAGATTCAAGGTACCAATCTAAGACCTCGCCCTGGCACCCAGCTGGAATGTGGTAGCCACAAATGCCTAACTCCCCATCTCCACTGGGAGCGGAATTAGTAACATGGGAAGGGGCCCACATGATGCTCTGAGAGCCAAACCAGGAGACCAAGGGGCTACCCATGGACATGCCACAATCTCTGTTCTCCCTTGGTATCCCAACAAATCTCCCCAAGGGACATAATGTCAGCTCTGAAAGTAACCATGTTGGAGCTTGCACAGCGGCCTTACCTGTGTGGATCTTAAAGTCCTCCAGGGGCACAGAGCTGGCCACATTGCCAATGTGGGTCAACATGTCCTCAGGGATGCCAGTCGTAGGGCATGTCATGCTCTTGGGCTCCCCATCCACATTGAAGAAGCCTGAGGGGACAGACTCCATTCATACTCTGGTGGTGAGGCGAGGGGACTTTGACCCAGAATAGGAAGGCTGCAATTCCTTACCTCCAGAGACAACAGTATGTACCCTGGGGATCTGCCACAGATGAGAAGCCGCAGCCAGAGCTCCTACACCCGCCCGGATATTCCCCAGGACCCTGAGGTCACAGCTGACCCATCTTGGCCCCACCAGAGGAGCCCTCATGGTAGACACCCCCAGTACTACCCATCCCGTCCCTGGCAAGGCACAGGGCTCTAATGCTACCTCCTCCACACTGGCCTGCCTCCATCTGCAGAACAGCTCACTCCTGCATGCCAGGCACAAGCCTGGGTTTCTAGCTCTGAACTGGCTGCTCCCCAGAGTCACCACAGTCCTTTTCCTGCACCAATGCCCAAAGGAGGCTCAAGGGGATCTCTGAGCTGCATGTGCCTCACTCACCAGGCCAGGGGGAGTCCAGCCAGTGCTTTATATGCAGGATCTTTTTATCCTTGGACCTGCCATACGCCTCTTCACAGATACGGTCATATTTGGCAATTTCTTCCTGGAAGTGAGAGGAAGATGTGAACAGACAGTAAAATATTACGTATCCAAGAGGGTCAGTCAGCCTAGACTTAAAGCCCTGATCTCCATCACCAGGTTCTAGAACTCTCTATTTCTTGGTTCATAGGGATGCCATGATCAGAGGCCTAGACCTCAGAGTTCAGAATGGTCCTGGACAGATACTCCAAAGCCTGAGGAGCCCGAGTATGGTATGGAAGGAGAGCCAGGGAGCCAGAGGAGAGACTCTCACCTTGTTTTCAGAGTTTCTACCATAAAGGCAGAAGAACTAACATGTTTATAACAATTTTAGGCATGATCTCAATATAATAATACCTTTTAGAGAATCCTTACAGGATATCCCTACAGAAAGATCCCTTTCCTGCCTGAAACTTGGCTTGTCCCAGGACACACTGCACACCCAGGTGTACCCATGCCCTAAATTCCTGTGCCCTGTTAAAACCAGAGACTTTTGGAAACAAGGAACATCAGCTACTCCTTTAAACCTTCGATGTCTGGCACTGGGTTGATGGCATCTACAGCCACCCCACGTTCCCATTCTGTCCATCTGAGGTCTGTGCCCACAGGTCCCCCGACCTACCTCAAACTCCTGTAGAGTGACTGTGCCCTCGGCTATGAGCTTGTCCGCATACTTCTTCAGTACAGGTACCTGCTTGTGGATCTGCTTGTACATGAGCGGCTGCGTGAACATGGGCTCATCCATCTCATTGTGACCACGCCGGCGGTAACAGACCTGCACGGGCAGCCAAGGGTTCAGTCCCTACTGCAGTGCATAGTGCATGCACAGGCCAGTCCGACGCATTCCAAAGGTCCCGTTCTCACCTGTCACTGAGTGAATGCTCCTTGCCCAGACCTTTGTACAGATGGTTGGTTCTTGGTGACACCAACCCTCAGTCTAAAAGCATCTAGTCCTCAATGCTGAAAATATGACTGAAGCCCAAACCACACATGAAGATGGGCCATCAGCATGACCCCAGCACCCTCAAATATACCAAGCTTGATCAGCACAGCAGAAAAGAGCCCTCATACCTCAGAATCACCTGGTTTGTTAGCTACCAGCAGGGATGGGCTACTAAGCCTGCTCTGGTACCAGCGCCCTCAAACACTCCAGATTTTCTTGCCAAGTCAGGAATGGGCTACTCACTCCATCCTTGGCTCCAGCATGCACAGATACACCCATCATACCCAGCATAGCCGGAATAAGCCGTCTACTCCACCCCTGCCCTGGCCTCAGTCAGTACCCTAGACCCACCAGGTCTACAACAACATCTTTGTTGAAGGTGTTCCTCCACTCAGCTGCCACACTGCACACATAGATCACGGCCTCTGGGTCATCCGCATTCACATGGAAGATGGGTGCATTGACCACTCGTGCCACATCAGTGGGGTAAGGTGAGGAGCGAGCCATTCGAGGATCTGTGGTAAAGCCAATCTGCAAGAGCAGGAGAAGCCAGATGTACCCCTCTGTGTATTCTTTTTCGAGACAGGATTTCATTAGGTGTGGACTCCAGTAATCCTCCTATCCTAGGCTCTAGAGTAGCTGGAACTACAGGCATACACTGCTGTGCCCAGAATTCCTGCTTACTTTAGGCTAGACATATGGTGACATGCAAATCAGGGAGCTGGGGATTAGTTTGTGGGGTGTTATCAAGGTACCTAGGACATACAGAGGACATGAAGGGTGACAGTCAATGAGTCCTTGACCAGCTACGACAGCAGTTGCTATGGGGTGGTAGCGGCTGCAGCAGGGAGGCTTGTCCTGCTTTTCTACCAGCCTCTGTACTGCACAGGTACACAGGCCTGGGGGAATCTGATCCACCAGAGTGACTACGGAGCTTTGGGCAAGGCGTTTCGGTTCTCAACCTCATTGTCCTCATCTATAAGGAAGTGTCATTAAAGTCCTGCCCCCAGCAAAACTCAAGAAAGATTAAATGCTGCAAATGAGGCGGAGAACACCAGACTTCAAGCTGTATGAGACTGCTGCCTGAAAGGAAGGAAGATGACTACCAACTAAGACCAACGAGCTCAGGAGCTCAAGGTCACCTCAGCTACACAGCCAGCCACTGTGCTGTCCTCTGTGCTGCTACATACACGTGTCTCTAGGTGCCTCTGAGATTTTTTTTCAGGACCTCAGTCCTAGATACAAAATTCTACAGTATTTGCATGGAACCTACATCTGTCTCTACACCTTTAATCATATACATAATATAATGTAAACCATATGTAAACAGTTACTATATTATAAACTTTAGAGAACAAGAAAAAAAGCCTGTTGTTTTGTACAGGTTAGTGTTTGTTTTTCCCTGGTTACTTTTGTATGTGTGATGTGTGGCTCAAACCCAAGGCTTATATATGCCAGGCACGCCTCCTTCCTGGATTTTCTGAGACAATCTCAACATACAGCTCAAAATGTCCATGAACTTTCTATGAAGTACCAGCTGGAATGGAAGGTACCACCCACCACACCTGAATATTTTGGATCCATAGTCAATGGAGGCTATGGATGTATAACCTCCAGTAGTTACAAAACTGTCTATAAATGTATACAGATGTGTCCAGCACATATATGTTATGTATCTATCAATTTCTCAGACCAAGACACAAGGCTGGAGTCTGGTTCGTTGCCTGACGTTTTATGCTGGGCTAAGGAATGGGTTCTCTACCTGAAGTCACATGTGCTGGGAAGCTGCAGGGCAGAGGTATGAACACCACCACCACCACGGCTGCTTCACACTTCCCACCAACCCACAGCCTGGACTTGTAGGAACGGGCGTGCAGCCTGGCGTGGAGCCGATACCTTACCTGATTGTTGACCACAACGTGCACTGTGCCGTTGGTGGTGTAGGAAGGCAGGTCACTCAGATGGAAGGTCTCATAGACGACACCCTGGCCAGCAAAGGCAGCATCCCCATGGACCAGGATGGACATAACCTGCATGGCAGGGTATAAACAAACAGGATCCTGTACCCCAGCCTATGAAGCCCACCCTGTTTCCTCTTCCACCAAGACCCAGAATCCATAACCTTAGGATCTAGTTTCTCAGAGCCTTGTTCTCAAAGTCTGATTTTCAGGTGCCACTCTATGGACCTGGAAAAACTCACCTTCCTACCCTGGGCATCCCCACGGTAGAACTGCTCTGCCTTTGTCTTCCCCTGTACCACAGGGTCCACAGCTTCTAGATGGGAAGGGTTGGCTACCAGTGACAGTGTGATGTTCCTGTTGGTGACACGGTTGATCCTCTCATGGTACATGCCCAAATGGTATTTGACATCACCAGAGCCCTGAAGGTAAGGGTGGGATATGATGAACATACCACCTCCAGTGTGGAATGAAGGACATCTCATGACCATGCTGAGCCAGCTTGCCAGGCTTCTTAGAATGTACCAGAGCTCAATGGTACCTTATTCCTCACACCAATGAAATCAAATGCATAGACTTTAGAGGATATTTTAGGATCTAGGAGTAGAGAAAGCGTACTTTCTAAACAATATATAGTCCCTATGTGGTAAGATAGCTAAGCCAGGACAAATCTTCCATTAGCAAGGGGGAGAAAATCCAGGCACAGTACCAAGGGGGGAAACAAGCTGGTATGTCAAATGCAGGAAAAGAGCTAATTGCTATCAATATGCAAAGTGGCTTTGTAATTAGTAAAGTCAAATCCCAAAGTCCCAAGAAAATAAACAAAAGCTATGAAGGGATTTTACAGAACAAGAACCACAGAGATTCAAAATAGTCGATTCATTTTAAAGTGTTAAAATTAAATCATTTTTCACCCATCCAATTGGCAAAAGAAAAACCAACAGAGAAAGGGTAACAGCTGTGGGCCGCACGTGCTGTGTATGGGCCCAGGGGAGGCTCCATGGTGTCTGCTCCTTGCCCAGGCTCCTGTTCTTCTCAGGCACCACCTAACAGCTGTGGTCATGTGCTCACTACAGCAGGCAGAGTCCTGACACAGAACACTGCAGCTGCAAGAAGCCAACAAGCCAAGCTCGATACAGGCTGGCACGGAACAGAGGCAACGTGGTGAGTGAAACCGCCAGATACCTACAGTGTTCCAAGCTGTTCTCATGGCTCCTGGACAAATATATGTGTCTGCAGAGAACACACCTCACCACAAATGCAGGCAAGTATACACAGACACACCACAGGGATGAAGTATCACGGAGAAAATGTTTTAAATTTTCTTTAAACAATGTTCTATTTCTTTTTCAGATTATATTTTTTTTCTTTCAACAATACTTAAATTTTTAAAAAGTCCTTTACAAAAAGTGCTACTCAGATAAAAATTTCAGTGTTCTTCCCCCCAAATCCTCCCTTCACTTCCTCACACCATTCTTGGGCAGAGGAACGAACAGAGGCTTACAGGTGTGAAGGCGGCTAAGCAACACTAACAGGATGCAGGAAGATCCTGGGCTGGAAGCCAGCCATGTGGGCACCAGGCCTGCACTGGCACCATGTGTCAGGTGCTCCTGGACCAGTTTCTTTAACCAACTAAACACCTGTGCTAGGTGGTAAGGGCTTCAAAGACCAAGTTCCTTCCTCCCTCTCAAAAGGAAAACAGATAAACATATAGACATGGATGAACACATGGGGTTACACACAGACACACAGATGTAAACATACAAACACACACAAAGATGCAGACACACACTGACACAGAACACACACACACACTGACACAGAACACACACACACACACACACACACACACACACACACAATGGGAGGAGGGGAATGAAAAAAGCCAGAGAAGAGACAGTGCAAAGGGATACAGACGAGAGAACAGACAATATGTCCAGGTCAAGAAATTCAGCTAGAGACTTGAATGGAGCAAAGGAGAGGAAGGCAGGCAGTAGGGCTGAGGGCTAGGCATGGCTAAGAGCCTCAGCGGCATCCAGCCGCAGGGTGGAAACCAGCTGTGGCCTGTGGGCCAAAGGCACAGGAAGCCATCAGCCCACCCATGCCTGGCTCTGGAGCCAACAAGTCGAGGCTGATAAAAGGACTGTGGACACAAAGGCTCAGCTACAAAATCTCAATGGAGAAACTTCTGGGAAACTCCTGTACCTCTCTAGGCCTCAGTTTTTCTAACTGGAAATAGTAAGGTTGGCCTGGATGATCCATTGCAGCACCTACTTCCCAAAGCCTTAGGGACCTGATGCAAGCATCCCAGCCCCTAGGACTCTTTCCATGTCCATGAACTTCCAGCCTGGAAGTTCAAGTCCCAAACTCTCCCAGCCTACCTCCCAAACACCACGCCCTCTGGGGTACCCCAGAACAGTGTGTGGCACCCACCTCATCTGCTGCTTCCAGCTTGGGATCAAACTGACAGAAGATCTGTTCCAGGTCCTTTCGGATAACGTTAGCCAGCACGTTCAGCCTGCCCCTGAGGACCAGAATGTCCAGGACTATCACCTGACATGGTGATCACCTTCCTATATTAGCCAAGTACAGCCATTCTCCCTACCTGCTGTGGAACCTATCAGAACCCTTCCTGCTGGAGCCCAAGTAAGGCCCAATCCTCCCATCCTGCCTTGACATTACCAGGCCCTGGAGTAGTCCCGGTTCGCCAGCTTCCTTTAGGCAGACTCTCTGCACACCAATGATTTAGAAAGCCCTTTGTGGAGGGGCAGAGAGCCACCAAGTCACCTATAGCATGCCCCAAAGACCCGACCATTACATAGGCACCTCCTGCATACTGAAACTAGCATGCTAAGGCTCACATGCCCTCCAGCCCAGCCAGTAGCAGCTTTGAGCAGGATGGGGCAGAAGCAACTCAGATAGGGGCGAATACAGAAAGAACAGGCATCCATGGACCAGATTCTTCAGCCCAGCCTGAACTTACTATTCAAGGTACTTACTGCAGGGTGGGCACCAGCCTGATAGGAACACATAAGTGACTCAAGAAATTCCCTTCAGAGCCCATTAGCTTCAGGGTGACAGTGACCCTAAGCCTGCCTCCCAGCTCCACACAGGGAGGGAGAGCCTCTTCCTGGTCAGTTCTCTCCACACACCTGCCCCCACAGACACCCAGGAACAAAGAACAGTCCTCAGCTGCTCTGGGCAAAGCCCTTCATATCCCCAAGGTTACCATTCATGCCATGGAAGCCTGAACTAACCCAGAAGGGCCCCTCTGATCATCAGATGTGATGTCCACCCAGCAGATGTCTGGGCCATCTCTGTCTTCCAGGTGTCATCTTCTCCTACTGTTCTAATAGCCATGTGTTCCATGCCTCCATGGCTACTGGGACAGCTCTGCCTAACCTCCTACCAGACACTGGGCATTTCCAGACACCTCAAAGGACCATGACAGATAAACCTCAGACTCCTGGAAGACCTGCCAAGATAGAAATTGTCCACACCATACATCTAGAGACCCTTAGACATTACAGTCCTGTGCTAGCCCAACCACAACCAGCTTTCTAGATCACAACAGGGCTTTATCCAACAGACTGCTGGTGAATGAAAATTCAAGGGAAACACAGTCACCTTAAGCTGGGAACAGACTGTGCACCCACCTCTATAGACCTAATGTCCATGGGATGCCCACTCAGGGCCATCTACTCAAACATTCCTAACACACACCCTTGACTTCCTTATCTACAGGATTTGAACACAGTATGTCCCATAGTCTGAGCTCCTGCCCTTCCTAGAGAAAGCAGCAACATGACCAGAGAATCTGATTGGGCCCTGGCTGCATGTGGCTTTGGCCAAGTATCTGGCTCTTGCTGTCAAGAACAGGCCAGACCAGGGGCCCTGAGAACCTATCAAGTTCCTTGCTTTTTTACCTCAAATCCCACCAATGCCCCTCACTCTGACTGCCACCTCCCTTTTCCTCCAAGCAAGCATTGTGGCGAGGGGACTCAGTGGCCCTACCTGTGTGGCATCCCCAGGATGACGTTCTCAATCCCCATCTCACTAGACTTGTCGATAATGGTCTTGAGAGCAGGAATCATGACCTCACAGCCTTCCAGGCCAAACCTCTTCTCCGAAGACCACTTCCTAGCCAGGAAGTCTTCAAACCTGTTTGGGGAAAGGGAAGGGGAGGGAAGGGGTAGAAAGGGACAAGGTTGGGAACTTTTCACAAGCACTGGGAGCTAAATGCCCAGGACATAGGAAGGACAAAGTCACCTCTATCCTGTATAATCCAGGACCCAGCCTGGATACCATGTCACACTCACCCAACGAAAAGCACAAGGCAGGGTACCTTGGGAGTCTTCCCAAAACCTTAGCTGCCACCCACTCCCCGATACCACTCTCTCCTCTCTCCACAGTCAGATTCCCTAAGAGCCCATCCTTCAGTGCTCCCCCACCCCACTACTGTCCTGCAAGCCTCAAGCAACTCTACCCTGCCAACGCCTAAGTTGAGCCCACACCCCACTGCTCAAAAAGTCAATCAGCATCCAGCAGCCAAACCTGGTACACCTCCAGGACCCTGCAGCTCTAGACGTCCCCTCCTCCAAGGCATCAGTAGGGAGTATTGCACTAGCCTTGCCAGGGGTGCTGTCACACACCCCATACCGGGAACAGTATTCTGTCATGTCATTCCTATAGCCACAGGCTGTCACTTCTACCCATGCTCAGTGCGACCTCTGCTGCAGTGTTTCTCTTCAGTGCCATCCCCTCCCACCTATGTGGCTCTGATGGTCACATTAACTGAGCATATGGTCCTGATGTTTTGCCTAAGGGATTCTGCAGGCCTCCAGCAGTGGGAAAAAGTCAGTCTGCCTTCCCTTGCTAGGCCCTGCTAGTTTCCCTGCCTTGGGTACCAAGCATGGCCCTCCAGCCATGCAGATTGTCCATCAGGTAGTGCTGACCTCATGGAGCGCACCAGCCTAGCCAGCAGGGTCCGCTTCTCCTCAATGGAAAACTGCATCACACCAGGAGTTTCAAATTTCTGTCTGATCCACTGGCACTGCTCCACATCATTGATAAACATGAACTCCAGGCCGATATGCTGGCAGTAGGTGCTCTAAGAGGGACAGGTGGAGAGTCTATGAGGAACGGGTAAGAGGGGTGATAGCCCCAGAATCTGAGACTAAAAAGGAAGTACCCTCTCTCCCTCCCTCCCTCCCTCCCTCCCTCCCTCCCTCCCTCCCTTCCTCCCTCCCTCTATACATGCTCAAGAGCTCCAGAGCTAAGCCAGACATGCCTTCCTGGGCTCACCTCCAGGCGACGTATGATCTCTCGAAGAGAGAGTGTGTTCTCCGAGCCGCCAATGAATGTAGTGGTGGGCAGCCGGAACTCTTTATCCAGATCAGCCTCCTGCAGGTCATAGAAGGCTGGAAAGAGCCCAAGGCAGTAGAAAAAGAAAGACTGAGGTTGTGCTGGGAGACGGAGAGCACCTCAGCAGTACCCACTGTATCCACCCTGAGACCTGTCTGGAAGCCCTGAACGCTCATCAGTGGAGAGAGGGAAGGATCTGCCCCCCTGCTGCCGTGAGAGTGGGTTTGGACAAGTGGTAAACCCCAGTGCAGGTGGGAACACATACCTCTTGCAACACTGTATAGTCCCTTGGGGACACTGTATTGTGAGTAAAATGGATCCAAGAGCAAGAGTCACACAGACAGAGGCTCAAGCTAGGCTCTAGGCCCTGCAAACTCCTCACTGGGCTATAGGCACCAGCTAGCCAGGGTGACAGAGAAGGATCCCAACTCTTACCCAATTTATCAATAGTTGTGATCAAGTCTGAGGGCACAAAGGAATCCAGGTCTGCATCCAGGATGCCCAGGGGGTCCAACTGGGCCACATGGTGGCCTCGGATCTAGGGAAAGGAAGAATAATACCGCTGGACAGATATTTATTCCACGTGAGGCTCAGAGCCCCACCCCACTTCCAGCTTCAGAGTTCTGAGTTGTCACACATCCCACTGTGCTGTCACCCACAGTGAATCCTCTGATGGCAGATGGTGGGAGCTTCAGTTCAAACGCACAAAATGAGGCTGGCAAACATAAGCAAAGACCTACATTTGAAGTTATATGCCATACACCATTACTATGAATTTCCAAAGTGTCTGACACATGAACAAGGAAAATCCACACAAAAGTGGGGAAAAAATCTCCACCTGCACTTATGCAACCATTTCCACAATCTCCCATACCCACACTTGTGCACGAACATACACAACAATAATAAAGAGAACATTTGAGAGATCAAGCAGAGGGCTTCAAAAATTATAAGCATTACGAGAAATCATAAACTAAAAAGAAACCATGAAGTAAGAAAAGTTATTGTACATAGAGACGGGACGATATTGGAATTGTAAAAACTGGATTGAAGATATAAGACTTCAAAGAACCAGGCTTTTTAAGAATATCATATTTTGAAGATTTGACTTTGGAACCCTATAAACATTTTAACTATAAAACTAAATTAAGATTTAATACGAATAGTGAGATATAACAAACAGTATATATCCCCAGCAGCATGCCCATGCAGAGAAGGATGATTCCATTTGGCCAGTGGAATATTCCCTAAAGACAAGCAGAACTACAGGGGGAAATTCATACTTTCCTATTGCCAATCAGTAGCAACAGTGGGGAATTGTTATTCTAAGCCTGTTGCGTGTGGGCTATGGAAACATCACATAAGCCACTGCATGGCATCTCTGAGAACATCTATTGTTGGCATCTTTGAAAGGAGAAGGTGCTATGAGATGGATGAGGTCAAACCCTTAGCCCTGCATTTGAAGTACATAGCTGCATTAAAATAAATCCATAATGCATGCTATCTTTCTAAAAAGCACAGTTTCCAGCTCTGATCGCTGCAATTGACTAGACTGATAGAGAACATTCTCAGAACTCCCAGGAAACCTGGTTCCGGGAGGAGGAAAAATATAAGACTATTCTAGTTATTTTTCTGTTGCTATAATAAAACACTGACCAAAACCAATTTGGGGAGGAAATGGCTATTAAGCTTTCAGATCCATGATGAAGGGAGGCGAAGCCAGGAATTCAAGGCAAGAACCTGGAGGCAGGAACTGAAGCACAGACCATGGGGCGGATCAAAGGACAGGAGGATCACTGCCTACTGCCTTGCTCAGCAACCTTTCCTACACAACTCAGACCCACTGCCCACTCTGGCTCAATGAGACACTGTCTCAAGGCAATAAAGAAGAGGTAAAGAGACCAGGCATCCTGCTCTGGCCCCTACACACACACACACACACACACACACACACACACACACACACCTGCACACTCACATGCACAGAACCAAAAGGACTGAGCACTATGCTGAGATAAGGCCAGCCTCAAGCAGCACCCTGGATGTTAATCTCCATACAAGACAGTTCTAGTTTGACTGTCCTTGTTCTTGTCAAGATCACCCATGAGGTCACTCGGTGTCTTTCACCCAGTTAGGAAAGCACAATGAACTGGAAGATCCCTTATTGGAAATACTTGGGGCCAGCAGCACTTGGCATTTCACACTCTTCTTGATTTGGGGATATTTAGACATAATGAGATATGTTGGAAAAAGGACCCAAGTCTAAACATGAAATTTGTTTGTTTCACCAGCAATTTGTATACAGCACTGAAATGTGGTTTTGGACAATGTTCTTAGGATGCCTGCGTTCTGACTAAAACCCATCACATGAGCTGAGGTGTAGAATTTTCCACTTGAGACATCACATCAGTCCTCAAGAAGTCTCAGGTGTTGGAGTTCTTTGATTTTATTTTTGTTATTATTATTAATTATTATTACTATTATTAATGCACCGTTGGTATAAGAGTTACAGGCTGCACGAAGCCCATGGGTCCTCTGGCCAGTGAGAGCCCCCTGCAACCCTTGGGCACCAGGTGCCTGGAGAATTCTCTCCCACTCCACACTCCCACACAGAGGATGTCTAGTTGGAGACAGCACATTGTTTCCAGTTGCTAATGCCCTGATGTTCCCAGGTCCTCCCACCAGGTCTCTTCAAGGGCCCAGAACCCCTAGAATCTCCCTCTGTGTGCCACGTTTCCCTTGTCAAATGCCTTCTGCCACCAATTCCCACAGAGAGCCTCAATGGTTGCACCTGTTACAGCGTCAATACCAGTGCAGGCCTCCAATTAGTCCTGTTCAGCTGAGAGAACATGGACCGTCACCAAGACACACTGCCAACCACCAGGCCCAGCCTAGGGAACCCAGTGTGAGACAGCCCCAGCCTCCAGAATGAGCAGCTGGTGGGGGAGCTGTGTCTGGTAAATTATTAATTCATTCCGTCTTCACTAATGAAGCTCCTGCTGCAAACAGTCCGTTTCTTGGAATACCCAGACTAGAGAATGGTTATCAAGTGTCAGAGGGCTCCACAGTCACTTAAGGCTAAATGCAACCTACTAAGTGCTCCTCTAAGTACTTAGGCCATCATGTGCAAGATGACAGAAATAGACAAGCCAGCAAAACAATACACTCAAAAGCTCTAAATGGCATGTGACAAAGGCTGGTTCTCAGTGGAGGTGACATTAAGGCTCAGACTTCCTGCACCCAACCCCACCTCCATCCTCCATCTCTCTCACCTGGTAGGCACGGATAAGAGACTGGACTGCCAAGTGGTCTTCTACCAGCTTGCTGGTCTTGGTGCAACTTGACACTGATGCCCTGCTCTCTTGGATAACAGCTGGAGGCTGTGGCTGACCCATAGAGGCCTCCTTACTGGCTCTCTGGAAGAAGCTGTCCCAGGACTAGGTAGGGAAGAAGAAAAAACCCAGCCAGGTCAGGTGGAGAAGAGTTGGGATACCCAAAGCATTCAGTGTTCTTAGGAACCACAGTGCTTAGGGACATTCCAGCACCTCCATTCAGGGACCCCTCTACCAGTCCAGGTCCCTTACATGTTCCCCAGCTTTCCTCAGGATGCGGGTTCAGTTATGACAGGGACATCTGCTCACAGATATACTCTTCAGATGTTAGAAAACTCTTTCTACAGTCAGCTGTGTACATACATACAAATAGACTCTGCAGCACTATTCACAGCGATCAAGACAAGCAGTGAACCAGAAGTCCATTACTGGGGACAGGCGACATACTATTTAGGCAGGAACAAACAATGGGGCTCTTCTCGTACTGACATGAAAAGAGCTGAGATCACCAAATGAAAGTCAAAAAAAACCAAAAAACAAAAAAACTCAGGATCGTTCCCTGTCAACACTGATGGAAAAGTGAGAGAAATTCTGTTATGTTTACAAACGTTTACAGAGAGAAAAATCTCAGAAAGAGCAGAAACTAAAAAACAAACCCCATGGTGGGCTAAGAGAGGCCTCTTGACTTTTCATGCTGCTTGCATCTGGATCATGTGACTTCTGCCTTTTCTCCCATTTCACTTTTAGATATCAAGGCATGTTAGTTTATAGTTTATAGATGACACGTCTATATGTATTTATTTCTTCATTTCATCCCAAGAGCCATCTGGAGAAAGCTCAGCATAACCAGGCAGGGCAGGTCTCTGGCATATCAAGCGGGAGATCTTTGTGGTCCATCTAGTAGGATGGACTCACACATACTTTGATCAATAAGAAAGCAAGAAGCCTCTCCCTTCTCCCCCACACAATACACAGGGACTGAGGTCATGGCTGGTCACTGGCAATTCCTCATCCTGCCATCCACCCCAGCAACTTCCTTCCCATAAAACGGAGAATGTCGGTGCCAACCTTGTGAACGCTCCGTGGGTTTTCCAACCAGGCAAAGTACATCTCCTCCACATAACTGGAGCTGGCTCCGCTTCTGCTCCTTGGGATGGTAGCTGGTGGCCCAGAAGACCTTCTGCGCCCACTGAACACTGGGATATCCCGTGTGGCCAAGAGCTTTGTGGCCTGCGGCCCCAACCTGAATGGCAGCAGCCTCAGCTGGCTCATTCTGAACATAGACAAAAAGGAAGAAACACAAATCACAGGACTCAGTCAAGAGAAAGCGTGGATACATGCTTGTTCACGCCTAGCACTGACGGTCCCATGGAAAGGTGGCCCCCAGACTAAGCCAAAGTGAGACACAGGTGACAAATTCCTATCTCTTTCCGCTTCATTTTCAAGCAAGAGGTCTCAACTCAGTAACCTCCTCCCAAAGACTCTGAAACCCAATGCTCCTAGCCTCCCCTCCAGCCTAGGCTCCCTCTCTGCTGGCCTCAGAACCCTGCTACCTGTATACACAGCCCTGCTTCAGGGGGAACCTAGTTCAGGCCCTGGAGCCCACTCAGAAGATCACAGAACATGTGTAGGCCATAACTCAAAACAGGGCTGGGCACATAGCCTACCACCTTGGGAATAGGGCAGGGGTCCTCCAGGTACTGGGTTGGCTGTACATGGTCAGAAAAGGCAGGGTAAGGGTGCTGAGGAGCAAAGGCTCAGAAGGATGGGAGAAGACAAAGCCCACTATCCCTGGAGTCTCTGATCACTGGCCAGAAGTGACCAGTGACTCCCTAGGAGTGCACCCTAGGGCAGGGTGTCCTAGCTCTTGGGCAAAGCCAAAAGGTCAGAAACCCAGACCTCAACAATAGCCCCACTTCACAGAAATGAAGACTGGTGGTCCCTGTGGTGGAGGTGGAACTGAAGGTAGCCTAGTGAGAGATCCTGCTATAGCTGTCTTCTGTGGCTCCCAAGTGCTATCTAGAACTCACACTCTGGACAAACATCACCCAAGGAAGCTGTCAACCCAGGGTTCTTTACAGGTCAGGGGCCACCCAGGTCAGGAAAACACAATACTGGGTTCTCTTCACTTGTCAAATTACCTGCCCCTCCCCAAGGAAGAGACCTAAATAATGGACAGGCTTTCAATGGATAGACAACCTCAGCCACCTCTCCCCAGAACTCCCCAGGAATTTTAAAGATCTCTCTCTACTGGTAGAGAACTACCAGGCTCCCTGCCCAGACCTACTGAGGCCTCTGCTGCCCCAGGGTCCTGCCACCACATGTAAAGTGGGACCTCTGTTGCCCTTCCCTACCCCATGGCTTTGAGCAGGAGGCCCTCTTCTGCCCTGCCCTGCCCTGCCCTGCCCTGCCCTGCCCTGCCCTGCCCTGCCCTGCCTAGCCCAGCCCAGCCCAGCCTTGCCCAGCCCCAGCCTGGAGTAGATCCTTCCTACTGGATACTAATGTTCTGCATGGGGAGCCCAAGCTTCAATATAGAGTACAACCCTAGAACCACCCATCAGAGTCCAGAAGCCCATGGTCCCTTAAACAACTCACTGACCCAGAACACGTATATTCTAGGGTATATAGTCCTAGTTAGAACTAGCCCTGAGTCAACACTCCAAGGTCTGTTCAGCCAACTGTCCACCAACTGCACCCCTCCACCCTACCCCTGCCACCGGCTAAACCAAGTCAGAACGCCACTGGTTAGAGTTCTTGCAAGGGATCAAGTCCACCAAAGGGCAGGTATGGCTCTCCTGGGCTGCCTCCCCTCCCCCTTGCAAACTCACTTGAGCTGGAGGGACAGGTGAGTTCCTCAGTCAAGGGAAGTTGATTTCCTGGGGTGACCTGTGGCAAGTCTGAATTAGAGAAAAATGAATAACTAGAAGATACATTCTACAGGAGGTGGCTATCCGAACTCTGAACCTCAGGTGTTCCAGGATTCCCTCCTAACATTTTAACCACCAAGCTAATGTAGCCAGGTCCCGTAGGGAGTCACTTGGGGCTGGGCCTCCTGGAGCAGCAGCTTTCCAAAGGTTCAGCATGGACCCTAGGGTCAAACAGTTCAAGTCGCAACATGGAGACATGGGGAGAACGCAAACAACCATGGGGCTTCAGCATCCATATTCCACATAGCAAGGAAAACAGATTGTAATGAAAGTAAGAGTACACAGTCAGACCAGGCTGGAACGGTGTTCAACATCCTCAGAGGGGCACAGAGATGAAGGGTGACCAGCTATCTGTTCCAGGGCCTGTGTCTTCCTCATGGCAGCACCAAGATGTCAGCCTAATATCTCCTTGGGACAATGCCCCAATTGCTCCTTCTGCCAGCTTTACCCCCACAAGGTGATAGCTAGGACAATTCAGGCCAGATAGGGACAATGCCTGGCTGTATCCAGCCTGGCCCAGTGTTGGAACACTGTGTTTTACAAATACAGAACAGTCTGGGCAGCCAGACACTGCTATGGCCTTCACCCAACCCGGCAGGAGATGCCAGCCATTCCTACCCCCATGCCAGCTGGGCTTGAGGACCCCAGAGCTTTGCTGAGCTATAAATCTATAGCCAGAGTCCAAATTAGCCCTGCTAGGTCCTGCCCATACAGGGCAAGATGGCAGTAAGCACACCCCAAAACGTGCCCTGTGCAAGTTTCTAATGAGAAGATCTTGGGGCATACATTCTGGAACAATGTTGTCCCGACCCAACATCAGAGCCAGTTCAGGCAACCTAAGACGAGGACTCCCGCAGGGGTGCACAGGGGAGGGCTGCTTCACAATGGATCCCTTGGGAAAATCAGTTAGTAGAGGTCAGAGTAGGTAGGTCCCCTTTCCCCCAAGCCCTGAAGCCGCGCGTAGCAGCAGAGCCTGCATTCTGTATTTCTACTGTTTTGTACTAGAAACTGGACTCACTGCCTGACTGGAGAATGTGGAACTCCAAAGAGCTAGGCAGCAGGTTGTGATGGGGGTCGGGGTACAAGCTTATTTTCTTGACAGGGAGGAAGGAAAAACTAAAGCCCAGAACTGGGAAATGTACAAAGGTGGGTGAGGCCTGTTTGAAGGTTACTGGTGGATGAATGGAGAAGTTACACAGACCGGCTTGGAATTGAACCCCATAGAGCTGGTAAAGAGTGGGAGGGGGGTCTGCAGCCTTCCGGCCTGAAGCCCCACTACTGGTAAGTCACTCCTTCCCATGAAATCTGCACTCCGCCTGCTGAAACGCGCAAAGGGCCGGGGGTCCTAAGGAATGCCGCACTTCATCAAAGGAGAAACCAAGGTCACGTTCCCGTTCCCCACACCCCCCCCCCCCCCACCCCCTCCCCAAGGGCCTGGCTGAGGTTAGCGGGCAGCGCTGCCCCAGGACCTAGGATCGAGTTGCAGAGGGGACAGCTCGCAGGAACGGGGGTCGCGCCGCCGCGCTCACCGGCTAGCCGAGGTTCCGGGCCACGAGGTCCGGGGGAAGGGGGGCTGAAGGTCCGGGGACTGCGCGGAGGGTCGCGAGCCGCGCGCTGTATCAATTACCTAGGTCACGTGACAAGGCCGCCGTGAGCGCGCACCCTCGGGATTCCGCGCGTCGTGACGTCTCGGTAGACGCCCCGCCCCGTCTGCGGCCCTCGCTGTCCGAGGTGCTGACCTCCCCGATCTAAGACCACATGTGGTCCCCAAAGAGGCTGGCTTCTCCAGATGGCCAGCAGGAGCCCAGGCCCGCCCTGTCTGAGTGAATGGAGACACTGCTGGACCCATAAACGCCAGAGTCCTCGATTTGAAACTAAGAAGAACGTACCAGAATAAAGTAGACTTGTATGTGTGTTTTGGGGGAAAGATAGAGTCCTCTCTATCGCCCGTAAAATGGAAATGCTATTAAAAATCCTGCTGTCTTCGGGCTGTTTTGAAGAAAGGATGAAGTAGTTTATGAAAAACTGCTTAGCACGCTACCTATTCACTTTCCGAGGGACTGTGGCCTGGTCTCCCTCTCAGAGAACCATTGCCATAGACAATGTAACAAAGAACATATAGACAGAACCTGTGGAAATTTGATCGGCACTTTTATTATTAGTGATTTGCAACTTATGTTATTTGTCAATTTGGAGTTTTTCTGTTGTATTTCTCCCTTTTTCTTTTTTGTACTGGGTTCTGTTTCATGTATAAGCAAATACAGTATATCCGTGGCTAGAAATGCTATCAGCTGTCCTTTATAGGATGACTGTAACCGCCCCTAACTGGCTTCTGTGTTTGCATCCCTTAATCCTAATCCAACATAACAGCTAGGGATTTCCTCGTGGAGCACAATTTCATGTCACAGCTTTGTACAGTCATCTTCCTACATAGCTGTTTAAGAGTCACTGATCCTAAGCAAACTATGGCTAACTGACCTCGTGTTTTTGAGTGTCCAATCTGAAGGCTCCTACATCACATAAAACCATAATCGAATGAAATTTTTATGTTTTTCTCTTGCCAACCTGTCCTTGATTTATAGGAGTCTTGGTCAGCATCCTTTGTGAGAAGCAGCAGGGAAATCATCCCTTTTCCTTCCCTACAAGGTAATAAATACCTGTAATTCCAGCACCATGAAGGCTAAGACAGGATAGTTAAGAGTTCAAGGTCAGGCTGAAATACATATTGAGAACCTGTCTCAAAATGACACCCAGATTCTGTCCAGAAGGCTCTATGCCGCTGTGAATGTCTAAACTTACATTTTTGAAATCTTTTTCTGGCCACTGTGGGGAAAATGGAGGGGAAAATGTAAAAGTGTGCATTGTCCTAAGTGGGAGACAGTCAAGCACGGCTAGAGAAGAAGCTGGGACAAATTTGATTGACAGGTGGAAGCGACGCTGGGAGATCAGTGGCTTGCAGGGTGTTTGGCAGGGTGTGAATAACATGGATTTCTGGTTTTCTTGACTGGAGTTTGTTGAGCAAGAAACAGGTGAGATGGATTGAGAGGCACATCAGATAAGTTTACAACTGAGAGCCTATAATGAATGAATGAGCCAAGAAGGAAAGTTAACCAGTGTCCGTAAGCAGGGCAACTCCCTAGCCAATCAGAAGGCTTCAGAACTTTCTGTTTGTTCATAGCCCTTTGCAAAGTTATAAGAGGGACAAAAAGACAGATCTACATCCTGGAGGGAAGGGGAATCATTTATAGAATGGGATGGGGAAGAGGCTGCCAGAGCCAGGAACCACTGCCTGGGAAGCCTGCTGGTAGATCAGTCTTCCAGTCTGATTGTTGTTCTGCTAATTACAGCAATTGAAGTAATTATTTGGGCACAATCAAGGCTCCCATAAGGTGGCTGCCATTCTTAGGAGCTTTGTCTGGGAGGACTTGAGGCAGGGACTGGAGCTCTACAAAAACCTTGGCAGCAGAAACCTGTCTTTGCTTCCTCAGATGTGTGATACAGACACACATTTTTATTTATTCTGATAGTATGGAGTAGTTAATTCAGAAATAGGAAGCATATAATGGTCTAGTCCCACATCAATTGGGATTCAAGAAAATGCCCCACAAACATGCCTACAGAGGTATCTGATGAAGGCAATTTCTCAATTGAGGGTCCCACTTCCCAGATGACTCTAGTTTGTACTAAATTGGCAAGTACAACTTGTTAAGGGTTACACTGTGTCCCTGCCTCCAATTTTATAAGATAAAGTCCTAACCCCAGGTACCTCAGAATGTCGCTACCTTTAGAGATCAGTATTTATGAGAAAATTGAGTTAAAATAAGGACATTGCAGTAGCCCCAATCAAGTAGGACTAGTATAAATATATCCTTATAAGTAGAGGAAATTCAGGCACAGACACTGAAGTGGAAATTTCTAGTTTCTTTGGAGACTCAGTTGTGTCATGTGATGTTTTCCTAGAAACTGTTTTATGAGAGGATGTTTTGCTGAAGCAGACATGTGGGAGGACGTTTTGCTGAGAACAGACACATGGTGTTTGTGGAAGCTGCCTGAAAAAAGGCATGTGATGTTTTGCTAGCGTGGACACTTGAGAGAACAAGTTATGTTTGGAAATGGTATAAATATAAGTCAACATATAGTAGACAATGCTGCTGCCGCCACCGCCACCGCTGAAGCTGTATTGGTTCGCCTTACCACCCTTTATTGATCATTGTTTGTCGTGACTTTGTAGAGAGAAATGAACCAAAGAAGTTCTGGTGGTGTTCCCATGGCTGCAGTTTCTTGGACTCTGGCTGATTGGCAGACCCTCTCAATTTTTTCTGGATTGAATTGCTGATGCTGATTCGTGAATGGTGTTTGTGAGTGAATTGAGCTGATTTGTGTGAACTGAACTGCTGGTATCCTGACAATGCAGATTGGATTCATCCCAAAGAACAATTTCTAAATAGGGCCATATCCTCCTTTGCCCTATTAACCTTTCCTTTCTGCTACCTCTGGTGGGTGGTGGGCTAGACGAGAGGTTAAAGCATTTAAGTATACTTATTAAAGTAGGTTTTGAAAAATAGAAGCCTACAGACACAGAGAGGGTAAACCATGTGAGACACAGAAAAAAGATAGCATCTGCCAGCGGAGAAAAGAGGCCTTGGGAGAACAGCCTTACATTGCCCTGAAGATGGTGAAGAAAGGTGATCTGGTGGTACAACCTGCCTGGGGCATTTGTCAGCTGGAGCACACCAGTGTGAGGTCGTGTGCAACCTCTGCTCCAGACACTGTTCCCAACTTGAGCACCACACTCAAGATATGATTTCCTCTCTGTTCCTGCTTCCCCTTTCCTCCTGGTTACTGGGTTTACATGCAGGATCATTCCCAGGAAGAGCAGGACAGCCCCATCACATACAAGGCTTCTGTGCATTTTCTCTCCTGTTCTTCCACCAGCTCATTATCTGACCATTTTGAGGAAGCATGTCAAAGGAACAGGTTACCACCCAGAAGATTTCTGCTCTTTTTAGGGGGGGGGGGACTAATTTTGTCTTCACTTTTGTTTTTCTAGAAAAACAAAATTTTCAAATTTTTTTCAAGGACAATTTCATTCAAATTTAAAAGAAAAACACCCAAGGCAACTGAGCTGTGGCTCTCAGCAGCTACACCAAGGAGGAGAAGAGGAGAGAGAAGCGGGAGGGGAGAGCCATGTCATGTGAGCTGGTGTGGAGGTCAGACACAAGGTGGACAAGTAGACAGATGGTGGTGGTGGTGGTGGTGGTGGTGGTGGTGGTGGTGGTGGTGTCTTTATTGCCTAAAGATGTGGACAGCAACTGAAAGAGACAGAAAAAAAGAAAAAAGAAGAAGGAAAGTTGACCCTTCCTAAGTCAGGAAAGGTGACAGACCCAGCTGAATTCACAATGGCTGTGCTCTCAGGGACAAGCTGGAGGAGGCATTCTGGAAAGGAAAAGCAGTTTCTCAGTGTGGTGGTTTGAATATGCTTTGCCTATGGGAGGTGTCACCATTAGGAGATATGGCCTTGTTGGAGGAGGTGTGTAGCCTTGTTAAAGGAAGTGTGTCACTGTGGGGGTGGGCTTTGAGGCTCCAGAACTCAAGCTCTGCCTAGTAGGGAAAAGAGAGATTCAGTCTTCTCATGTTTGCTTTTGGAACAAGATGTAAAACCCTCAGCTCCTCCAGCTCCATGCCTGCCTGGATGCTGCCATGTTTTCCACCATGGTGATGATGGGCTGAACCTCAGAACCAGTAAACAAGTCCCAATTAAATGTTACCCTTTCCCTTGGTCATGGTGTCTCTTTACAGCAATGGAAACCCTAACTAAGACACTCAGTAAACAAAAATACCCCACCTATTTCTTTAGCATGACTTAATGTGAGCTCACTTTTCTAGGAGTGGTCCCCTTTGCCAGATGATTGACTTGGCCTAACCAAACTGTTAGGTGTCCACTCAGGCAGTGATTTTATTCTATTGACCAGATGAAATTTTTCCTTAAAGGTCATTTACTGCTGCTTTAACATTCCCTTACTAAAAGAGTAACCTTTAAATCATTCAGGATCCAGATCAGGGATCAGAGTCCCAAACACTTGTGGCATCTCTGACCTCTGAGTCACTTTTGTTTTTCAAACATCATTTACATAAAGAGTAGAAATAGTTTCTATAACAGAATAACATAAGCAATTTCTCATATTGCTAAATATTCAGTAGACATGACTTTAATGATTGACATGTATCATTGTATAAACAATTCCTTTAGTGCAGATTTCTACCAGACATTCCAGTGTGAGCCACTGACCTGTGATCTCTGATCAGAAGTCGGTGTGATTGCTTTATCATTACCTTGACTCCCATTCCTGACGTGCTACCAGGTCACCTACAGAGCATGATGCAGGGCTCAGTACCTTAAATCTTTGCTATATCTAAGAGTTAGGAAACTGACAGGGATAAGCAGAGTATTGCTCTGAATATCAACTGAAAATGTGAGCTGAGCTCTGGACTCCCAATGCTGGCTCAGGACTAGGGTTGCTGGATCCATGTCACCTCCAACTGCTGCCATTCAAGAATAGCCTATACAAATAATCTTGAAGGAAGATGGGACATGTTGAGTGTGTTTGAGGCCCTCAGAGGCCTTTCTTCTCACCTCAGGTGAGCTCTAACTCAGGAGCTACAGTACTGGATGCTCATGGGTACAAGAGATTTCCACTGAGTTGGTAGATTCTGTGTTCTTCCCTCACACATTCAAATGAAACTCATGGACCCTTTGGGTTATTCCATAGCCCCCTGATACCTAGTTGATCTTGGAGGGCAAAGGTCAAAATATTGTCCCTTCTAGTCCCTCTGTCCACATTAGTACAAGCTTCCAGGGGATTGTTATTGAACACTCATGTCAGTTATACCTTATATAGTATATAGTTATATCTCCCTGGCACTTTTAGAACTATATAACATTTAGATAAAAGTTGGGCAAAAACCAAATACTTCTAAATAAATCTCAATTTTGTTAAGATTCATTTTTTAATGTAGTTACTTTGATTAAATTGGCATATACTTTCTGTCTTTTAAGATAGTTGTTACAAATGTTGCCATGACCAGAATAAATAATAATAAAGTACTATTAATTTAAACAGAGCTTCACTTGAACTTTGACCTTAGACATTTTAATAACCTTTGATCATCATACACGTATCATCTCTACGTCTTATCTTTTACATACCTTATATAGCTTAGACCTTCTGGGACTTATTTAGGCTTTCTTCAAAGTTTAAAAAATATTTACTATGTATGTGTGTGTGTCCGTGGGTGTGTGTGCACACAGGTGCGTGCATATGTGAATGCCACATGTGTACAAGCATCCAGGGAGGCCAGAAGAGTGAATCAGATCCTCTGGAGTGGACACCACACTTATGTCCTCTGCAAGAGAAAGAAGTGTTCCTAACCACTGAGCCTCCTCTCCAGTCCCTTATTTACAGTTTCTAAAATTTTATATGTCTTTTTAATTTTGAAAAAGTCTAGCCATCTTAATTTTAGGCCAAACATATCTTTATTTCTATGTCCTTTCGAGATTTACTTCTTCTATCTGTTGGCTCCTTTTTATTTTCTTAACATAATGAGGCGCGGTCAATACTAACGAACAGACTTGCCACCTTACGGGAAACGGATTAAATCAAAATCACACACATAGAATGTAATAAAATTAGATTAGCTGTATACATATGTTAAACTGTGAAACTTAATTAAGTTCCCGAGCAAACCTCATAGAAAACAAAAGATAGCCAAAAGTCACCTTAGGTTCAGTACAGCCCAGAAAATGACCTACCACAGACATGCCTTTGGTTTTGAATGAGTGAGTTTATTAAGCACATAGAAAACAGGTGGCAGGTAGCCAGTGAAACATCTTTAAATCCATGTGCATAACAGTCAGCCGAAATCGATTCAGAAATCCCTGTTGAACCGCGATTACGGTTATAGTCAAGTGAGCATTGCCTGTTGTGTTGGGAATAGGAACAATGTATTGGCAAAAAGTAAAGGATATAGTCTAGTTCTCTGAATCTGAAAAGGGAGGAGTAATTGACTTTGAAGTCTCTCCTCAGCTATCTTTAATTTTTAAGGTTATGAGCAAGTAGCAGCTAACACCCATAATCAAGAAGGTTCAGACTAACAGGTGTGTCTTCCCCACTTCTAATTTGAGAGACTCCCTGGCTAGACTTGGGAATGACCAAGCACCTAAAAGCCTGAAGGGGAGATCAAGTAGCTCTAGGCTGCAAAGGGAGGCAGGTAACCTGCAAAACTTAGTGAGTGCCCTTCTTCCTACAGAGCAATCAAGCTGTAAGGGAACAGAAAACTATGCTTGACGTTTTCCTCCAGAGGCCATTATTAATCCTCCATCCTAAATTGAGGGCAATCTCAGAGTGCAGAAAAACATGGGATTAAAGGCATGTACCACCATGCCTAACCTTTCGTCGTCACCATGCTTCAAGATCCAGATCAAAAGCCTGGGTCTTCCAGCCTCAGGATCTGGGTCACAGGTGTGCCCTCCATTTTTGGATTGTAGTTCATTCCAGATTAAAAGTCCAAATGAAGACAATAGTCAGGCAATAATAACTCGTAACATGATATAATTATTCCTTGTTCAACTACAAATACATAAACAGTAAGTTTAACTGGGTAGGATCTTGCCCCAAGGTCACCCCTCCCTTAATTCCATTTAATATCCTTGATCACAGGATTTAGCTCCATTCTACTTCCTGGTGCCCCTTTACTTTTTGTTCCATATACTTTGTGTTATTACCTTCTAAGCTTGCTACATTTGATCAAAATGCTTCTCATAAGAGTGAACCACAGGATAAAGTCTAAACTTGGTTGATTTGAGACTTTGTTTGTTAATGCAATTAGTCTGAATCTCTTTACCTTAGCTTCAGGCAGACTCTTCACCAAAATATAACAGGAATGATCTCTAGGCAACATATTGTAATTCTCCTCTGAAATGTTTTGAGCCAGGTAGGTCCCCAAAGTTCAAATCACTCTTGGCACCAATGTCTTCCATATTCCTATTAGGATGTCCCATTAAGCCCCACTTAAAGCATTCCATTTCTTCCCACACCCCAAATCCCCAAATCCACATTCCTCCAAACAAAAACATGGTCAGGCCTACCACAGCAATATCCTAGAGTCCCAAAGCACACATTCCTCCAGACAAAAGCATCTCATGCCTATCACAGCAATACCCCACTTCTGCTACCAACTTCTGTCTTAGAACAACTACTGTGAAGAGACACCATGACCAAGGCAACTCTTATAAAGGACAACACTAATTGGGGCTGCCTTATAGTTTCAGAGGTTCAATCCCTTATCATCACGGCAGGAAGCACAGCAGCATCCAGGCAGACATGGTGCTGGAGAAGGAGCTGAGAGTTCTACATCTTGACCTGACTGCTGCCAGGAAAGTACTGTCTTTTTCTTACTGGGTGGAGCCTGACCATAGGAGGAGACATCCAAAGCCTACCCCCACAGGGACACACTTCCTCCAACAAGGCCACGCCTCCTAACAGTGCCACTCCTTATGGGCCAAGCATATTCAAACCACCACTGATAGCTGCATCATTTCCTAGTGTTGACCTAAGGCCTCATTTTACAAAGAATAAATGCCTAGATAATTAATGGCTGGATCATAATAGGTAGTCATATGATTCTCTGTGTAACAATCCTGGATGTCCTGGAACTTTTTTAGACCAGGTTGGCTTCAAACTCACAGAGATCCACCTGCATCTGCCTCTCGAGTGCTAGGATTAAAGGCATGCACCACCAGTACCCAGCATACAATTAATTTTTTAAGGAACTTCCCATTTCTTTCCCAGAGTCTGTTCCATTTTATATCTATCTTCACCAACCAAATATATATGTGACTCAGTTTCTCTGCATCTTTGTCAACATTTGAGTGTGTGTGTGTGTGTGTGTGTGTGTGCCATGCACATGTGCATAGGCATGCATGTATTAGCCATCCTGATGAGTATGTCATAATATTTAACTGTGGCTTTAATGAGACTTTACTGAATGGCTAATGAATATCTTTTCATATGATGGCTTGTCATCTGTACGACTTCTTCAAAGGAATGCCTCTTTGTGTCTTCTAGCCCCTTTCTAATCAAATTGCTCTTGTTTTGTGTTTTTCTTGCTGTTGGATTTGAGAGTTATGTGAGTAACCCAGACACTGGTCCCTGTCAGACAGACTTGTCTTAGTCTATGGCTTGTCTATTCAGCCTCTTAAATGGTCTACTAGGTGAGTGTGATTATTTTTAATGTGTTCAGCTTCTCATTTATTTCATTGTTTACATTTCTGATGCCTGTGTAAAGTGTTTTTGTTTATTTGAGGATGATTATCAGTGCAAGTGGAGTGCCTAGGAAAACTAAGGACATTCAAAAGAGACTTGAAAAGTGTGTCTCTCACTCTAGCATCTGGACTACTGGAACACCCTACTGGCCCCTCTTGGCGCCTCCTCCCATCAGGAACTGGATGATCTCCTAGGAACCTCCTGCTGGGGCTCCAGTCTGCTGGGAAGACAATGAAGGGTGGGACCACAATGACTCAACTGCCTAATTAAGCAATTAAATGCCTTCTATTTAATCTTAATCTTCACACCAGGCCTCAAAAGATGGACTGGGGTGTGAATGTGTGTGTATGTGTGTGTGTGTGTAGGTGTGTGTGTGTGTGTCTATATGTGTGTCAGTGTGTATCTATGTCTGTGTGTCTTTATGTGTGTTTGTGTTTGTCTGTATATCTGTGTGCGTATATATGTGTCTCTGTGTGTCTGTATGTCTGTGTGTCTGTGTATCTGTGTGTGTCTGTGTATGTCTGTGTTTGTGTCTGTATGTGTGTCTGTGTATATGTCTGTGTATGTGTCTGTGTGTCTGTGTGTGTGTGTGGGGGGTCTGTCTGACTTTGTGTCTGTGTATGTGTGTCTGTGTATGTGCATGTGTGTGTGTGTGTCAATGCATCTCTTCTGACCTTTTACCAGTGTGGCCACGTTGAGTATGTCTCCTTTTCATTAGTAATTTGACTCGTTTATTGGCTTATCAAGGCTTGTTGGAGCCATTCAGAGTTCAATAGTACCATAGCCTTGCAAATGTCATGCTAGGCAACTGTTCTACTACTGAGTTCCTGCCATGTCCTGTCTGATAAATTTTCACATCATTGTACATCCTGAGTACATTTCCTCCCACTTCCCCATGAAGGTTGTATTATATTATATTTAAAACCCACCATTAATTTTGACTTAATATATGTATAAGGAGTGGCTCTTAGGTTGAGCTTTTTCTTTGTCTTTCAAGGCAGGTCCAGTCGCTCCATCCATTTCAACATTTATGACTGTCTTTCCTGTGTTGAATTTCTTTTGTGCCTTTGTCAAAAACTGACTTGGGCTTATTTATGTGGTTCTTTTTCTGAGGTTAGTTTTATTGAGATATAATTCACATGCTAGTCAAGCCATCCTTTTAAAATGTGCCTTTGGTGGTTGTTAGTGTAGTATCCTGAGAGTTGTGAGAATATGCTACACACACTACAACTATTAGAGGGTGTCCACAGTGGGCGGATAGTTGTGGGGTGTCTTTGACTTCAGAGGAGGCCTCTTCTCAGGTAGTCTTTAACCCCAGAATTAGGATGCCAGATGTTGACAGTCACACAAAGCATCCACTGAGTCAGTGGCTTCCAGGTTCTTTTCTTGAAAATTTGAAGATTGAAATTCATGGACCACAAAGGGTGAGTTTTAGAATGAAGTTTATCAGAGAGTCACAGGCTGGTGCTTACAGGGGTGGGCAGGGCTCCTGATAGCAGAAGGGGTTCCCAAGAAATAGGCTCCCCTGGAGCTGCCAGTCCAGGGGCTTTAAAAAGAACTTATGGCAGAGACTGGGAAGAAGCTTGTGCAGAGATTTGAACTGGTCAGTCTGTCAAGCACAGGATCCAGGTGTCTCCACTCAGTTTTGGTCACATCCTCATGTAGAAGATGAGGGAAAAGAAGGGACACTCTCTCAGCAAGGGCGTTACCTAACTGCTGCTTTGGGGTCCCTGCCTGACCTGACCGGTGTCTATCTTATAAGGGTTCATGATTCACCGAAGATTGATACTCCAGACTCAAATAATATGTAAATGCAAAGAGTGTTTTTATTCTGCAGAAGTCCAGCATGCTGGGGTTTCCCCATTACCAAGAAAAAGAGACCCCAAAGTTATCTCGCAGGCCCAATTTAAAGTACATTAAAGAATGTCGTTGACCTCTATGTTAATCTGTTGGGTTCATCTCTACAGACATTCCAGGTGTGATAGTGGGTGCTGGCAAGGCAGCCCTCCAGATGCACCTCAGAGTTCTCAAACTTTCCAGAGTGAAAGTTCTGCCTGAAATATGAGAAAGCTAACAGGACCAGGAGAGAAGCCAGGGGTCCCATTCTGCACTATGGTGGCTCAGTACTTGGCCTGGCAATCCCACCCCTTTATATCTCTTGGGAAGAGCAAATGAAGGCAGGGGGCTTCCTAGACCAGTGGGAGTGTTGCTTACAAAGCCATCAGGCAGCAAAGTCTGACATATTCTGGGAAGTAGGGTTGTCTGGCTGGGTATCAGGTGCTCTCTAACAGGGCTAGGAGTTAGTCAGGCCTTCCTAAGGACCTTTGGAGTACCCAAGGCTCTGTATAGCCTCTTCAAGGTTCAGTGAAGGACAATCAGTCTATTTTGGAAAAATCATTCTGGAAGTTGCTCAAAACCAATAGGAGACCCAGTGAAGTCCAGGAAGGGGCTTCCCTAATGAAGGACTCCAGGGAAGAAAGGTTGTACCAGTCGGGCAGGGGAGGAGAAATGGAATACGTGTTACAACGGTAGGAATAGTGAGGTTGTAAGTGTATTGATTGGTAGTGGGTAAGAGGGTAAGAGTCAGCATGCTTTCCAGGGGCCTAGAGGTGCATCAACCCTGCCACCCACTGTTGGGGGTGCAGGACTGAATTCTATCATGTATTCGAGACCAAAAGAACTACTTTCTCAGGACCCTTGGAGTACAAGTCAAGGGTTTACCCAAGGGGCCCTTGTTTTGGGGATAGGTTCCCTGGTATAGCTTACTTCTAGCTAGGTCCAGAAGCCTTAGGCCCTGGATGGGCAGGGTGACAGAAAGAGAACAGAGAAGAGAATTGAAGTGACACAGAAGTGATTGGCAAAGTCACCTGAAGCAGGATCTCTCCCACGAGCTGGTTCTAGCATCCAGACTGTCTTTTTATATTGCATCATCAAGACTTGCTTGTTACAGAAGTTCAAAGGCTCAGAAAAACATAAAAGACAAAATTTCACATTCCAACGCAATCAGTTGAGTTCTTAAGGTAACAGTTTCCTTTGTCTTTGTTTTAAATGTTCGACACAGCTGTAAAAGTTGTCACAATTTCAGTCTCTCTTCACTTAAAATGACCAGGAGACATTCTCACTGTATCATGAACTTCGGGGTCAGCTAAACATCAGCATTGGACAGGTCACTCAAGATCTGGCCTGCCAGGTTTAAGGTAGGTCTTGAGCCCCAAATTCTAGGGACTTTATAAATGCAGGTGCCACCGGCATTGCAGAAGTTAGTGCTGGCCGACTCACACTTACTAGCCCTATTTTTTTTTTCCTGCAAACTCTTTAGGCAATTGTAAGCACAGTGACTTAGAAACCCCAGCAGTATAATTAACTTCCAGTGGAAGCAAGGAGGAAGTGTGGGCTGTAGTTAATAAGACTGTGCTAGGCTCCCATAGTATATGAAGTGTGTGGGCTAGAGATGAGGGCCTTAGGGAATAATCAATGCCCTTGTTGCTGGAACTTAGATTGATTTCATAAACAAGAACTGAGCTACTGAAATATCAGACAGGGCCAACGCCTTGCTATTTAAACTACGAAAAGATTGCAACGCATTCTCTACCGTTGTTCCAGAAGAGGTAAGGACACATTTGTCATCATTCACGCCGTGGTGGCAGTAAGAAAGAAGAGCTTTGTGGACTCCTCAGGAAACAGCTCCCATGTTTCTGCCCCTGAGATTCAGGAGTGGATTGCTCAGCGTCTTCCACGAGTTCAGCTTCATCACTACCTATACGCTGGCTGTTAAGGATGTGGTACCCTGGCATTAGTTAGGAGCCTGTCGGCAGCACAGGATCTCTGTCTTGACTTACCAAAGTGAAGTCTCTATTTCTCTAGCATTCCCATTAATGCACACATTTTATTAGATGCCGGAGGCACTGCTTTCAATAATCCAAGAATCCTGCCTCGTGTACAGAAAAACTAAGGCTGGCAGCACAAAGGACACTTTAAGGGGATCAGCTTGGTGGCTTAACAGTCAGTGGGTTCATCCTTTAAACTTAAGAATCGCAGTTGAGGGGTATCTTGCCTTCTGCTCCTTCTTGGGAGGTAACTATTCCTCTCCCAATTACAACTCTGTAGCATTTTCCATTATGACTTATATGGAGGGTCACAGGACTATGAAGTGTGAAGGTCTTGCCTATGCATGATTCTCAGACAAGCCACTCTTCTTACGATGGTTTGTATTACACATGTTAATTTAAAACGAAGCTTTATACATAGCTAGACGCATATGTACAAGTCATCCTGAGAGCCAATGAGGTGACTTCAAGTTTTGGAGTCCTGAGGATTTACAGATTACACGGTGATTCTCCTAGAGAGTATATGTGAACAATAGCATCTGCTCACTTGGCTTGTGGCCACACTGGGGAGAGGAAGGAAAGCCAGGAACAATTGAGAAAGGATGAAATCAGAAGGAACCCTTTAGAATCCTAAAATATTCCAGGATCTTCAGGTAGGTACAACTGGATGATAGCAATCTCAAGATCACCTCTCCCTGTCCACTGGGGCCCACTGCTCAATGGCCCTGTGGCTGGGGCACACAACTGTTCCCAATGATGGTGTGTGTTGGGCCCTCCAGCATCTTCTTCCCTCCCACTTACAGACTGGAGAGTTCTGACCATTCTAGGATTTCTAGAAGCCTCTGGATGCAGGTGTCCATTCTATTGTCTGGAATCCTCAGGGCTAGAAGACCACATTTTCTGAAGGCGAGGAGCTTGCCGCTGTGCTAGTTATGGCCATTGAGGACAAACCCCTGGCAGTGGCCATTTTCCTCCACAAACTCCCTTTATTCTGAAAAAAAAATGTATTATATGTATTGTTTTCATGTTTGTAGTTGGCATATACTCATTGTACTAGTGATGGGATTCATAAAGACACATACATTCAAGCTTGCTATGTACCTTGACTATATCATCTGACAGGTCCCCTCCGTTCTCCTACCCCATCCCCAGTCTCCCCTCTATGTTTTTTATCTCATAGATTTGTGATCTCTACATTGAAAGAAACAGTTTAAATGGGTTTTAGTTGATCTGTAGCTAACTATTCTTTCCCTTTGGCTTCTTGATATCTCTCCATAGTCATTATGGACAAGACCTTGACTTAGAGAAAGAGGCCAGGCTGGGGTTAGAGATGGGCAAGCCCCTGTTTGATGACACTACCAAAAAATTAAACTCCTGGTGCTCTGTGTGTGTGTGTGTGTGTGTGTGTGTGTGTGTGTGTGTGTGTGTGTGTGGCCTGACTGGTGTGCTCTTATTTACCTGGTCTTTAGAGCTAGTTCCAAGACAGCCAGGGAGGGCTACGAAGAGAAACTCTGTCTTGAGGGGGCGGGGGGTAAAACAGCTTCTGCTGTAGCTACTGAAGGAAGTAGGGTTTGGTGTATAGAGGAAGAAAGGCTGGTGCACTTGCCTAAAGTGAGATGATGGGCAACCAGAAGGCCTCTGGGCTTTTAGTCCCTGGTCAGCTGGTGGCCTGGACACTCCTTCCACCACAGGCACAATTCTTGATCTGGATTTATAGATGTATACCATCACGTTACCCCTTATGGGTTGGATATGGTTTATCCCATCTGACTCACTCTGAACACTGATCACCATTGTGGGGGTGCTAGGGGTGGGGCTTTAAGAAGAAATCAGGTTTGTGCACACAAACGCAAGTTCCTATAAGCAAGGCTGCCTCCTAATTGCCCTCTGACTTGGGCCAATTAGCTTCTCTGCTGACCACTGTGACTTGAAGCAGTGCGGACCTCCCCAGAAGCGGCTGTCATGCTCCTGAACTTCCCAGGCTTCAGAACTATAAGCCAAAATTAATTTCTTCCAGTTATAAGTTACCTAGGCTTCAGTTTTCTGTTACAGCATCAGAAAACAGACCAACAGAGCGATGTGAGATTCTCAACAGTCTCACTACTTCAAGATTGATTGATTGATTGATTGATTTTTTTTAAAGGAGTTAACTGAGCTAGGCAGTGATGGCACATGCCTCTAATTCCAGGACTCAGGAGAGAGAGGAGGGTAAATCTCTGTGAGTTTGAGACCAGCCTGGTCTATAGAGCTAGTTCCAAGACAGCCAGGGAGGGCTACAAAGAGAAACTCCGTCTTGAGGGGGGGAGGGGAAGAAAATTAACTGATGTGTAGCCAGTGTTGAGGATACTGAGGATTCAAATTGACAGTGTCCTACCAGGAACCCTGAGATACTCCCTTATGACATTCAAATTCCAGGAATACCTGTCACAACTAGTTATGAATAGGTATGAGAAAACTCAAAACCGTGATACAGAATCCTCTGGAAATCTATCCCAAAGAACCAAGCTTTAGAGACATTTACTGCAGCTCCAACCTGGAAATAATAAAAAATATAGTTGCAGGATGTTTAGAGTAAATAGCCCACGGCCCCTTGTTTTCTCACCACCAAGGGATCTATTTATAGCTCCAGGAGCATGAGAACTTCACTCTTCAAAGTCACTAGTGTTCTGTGATGTGAACTGGTGTTAGAAAGTGCTACTGCCTGGGTGTGGTCGCACATACCTTTAGTCTCAGCACTTGGGGAGGCAGAGGCAGGAAGATCTCTGAGATTGAGGCCAGCCTGGTCTACAGAATGAGTTCAGGAACATCCAGGGCTACAACCTGCACATCCCCCACAAAATAAAGTGCTTCTGACAGAATGTAATTATCGTTGACAATCACTAAGCACTTACAGTGTACTTGATTTTCTCTATGAAATACTCTATAGCATATTCGATTCTCCTAGAAACTTGAAATTGTTTGGATAGCCAATGCATTTAAAGGCTTGGTCCAGCTCCGGGCATATTGGGAAGTGGAGCCTGCTAGAAGGAAGTGAGATCATTTGAGAGCATGCCTCAATAGGGAATACTGAAGGCCTGGCCTGCCTCTCTTCCCTCTCACTCTCTCCATGAGATGAGTTCTTTCCTCACGTGCTCCCGCCATGCTGCTCTTCTTCATAGGCCCTACAACAAGTCTGAGCAACCATAAACTGAAATCTATATTCCTCTGAGCTCCAACAGACCTTCCTCTACACTGATTATCTCAAGTATTTTGGTGCAATAATAGAAAGATGATAAAAACACAAGTCTAAGAAATATCACTACTGCTATCATCCCCCTTTAAAAAACATCAGGGCACTCAGACATTAAGAATACCTAAAGGCAGTAAGAGATAGGAAAAATTTCATGTATGCATAGATAAAACACTTTGACTTACCCTTTAATTTTTTATTGAGCTGTAGTTTATACTCAGTTAAGTACATAAATCCTCCACATACAGATTAAAGCGCTCCGTGGCATACACTCATGTAACCCTGACATGGGACTAGTTCCCAGGATCCTGAAGAGGCTGCATGTGCTGCTGCCCTGTTCGTTAGTGCTCCTCAGAGGCAGCCACGGTCCCGCTGCTCACCGTGCACCAAGTTTGATTGGTTTCAAACTGCAGAAATGGAACAACACTGTAGAGCTCCGTCCATGGACACCCAACCCCTCGGGTGCTCAAGTCCCTTATGGACAAGGGATATTATTTATATATAACTCTGGGCTAGGGATGTCGCTTAGTGATCAAGCTCTTGCCTAACACAAAGTTGTGGGTTCTAGCTCCAGTATGTGAATCCCCTCGGCCCCATGTGCATGCCGCATATACATATCCTTCTGCACACTGTAAGTCATCTCTAGATTGACTATGATGCTTAATGCAAATAGCTATTATACTGTATCTAGGGAATAATGACAAAGAAAAAAATCTGTACATGTCACTACAACAGAAGGATAAAGGTGTACAACTATCCTACAAGCCAATTAAGGTCTGATGGCTCTGCTGTGAGTTGGGTGGCAGATACACCATGTGGGTACAAGAAACTGAACTCAGGTCCTCTGCGAGAACAGCAGGTACTCATAGCCATAAAGCCATCTCTCTGGGTCCCACAATCCCTTCTTTAGCGATTATTTTCTAATTAAGTTTGGTTGAAGCCACCAGTGTTGAGCCCATGGGCAGAGACAAGCTCTTGTGTTTGGCTCCTCTCAGGCAGTGCAGTGTCTGTAACTTACATGGTCACTCATCGGCATGGCTTCCTCTCACTGCTCGGAGTGATGCCTTGAAGGGACGTACAACATTATTTTTGCCCTATCTACTCTAGTTGGAATTTTAGTTCTTTAGTATTATAAATAATGGATCTACAACATTATAGTGCATCTCTATTGCAGTGTAGTATGAGTCGTGTCCATTAGACACATATCCATGAGTTAGGTCTTAGAGCATCGTAGATACTGCCAAAAAGCCTTGTGAAAATGGCTGCACTAATTTACAATTGTGTTCTGCTTCTTTATTTCTTTGGATAAATTTCCTGTTCGTTTTTAAGTGTGCCTGTGTGCACTCGTGCGTGTGTGTGACTGTATGCATGAGTGCATGCATGTGTGCATGTGTGTGCGTGTGCTCACAAGCACAAAGAAATGTAAAGCAGAACAGAATTCTAGCCTCACCACAGCATTAGCCACGCATTATCCAGAAAGCAGGTCACTGGGTTTCCTCATTTGTCTCACAAAAGAAGGATGGAGGAGGCTGGTGGCCACATGACACTCTGCTACATAAAGCTGTCCCCTCCGAAGTGAGACTATACTGAGCTTGTCACCTTTTAACTGCTGGAAGCCCACAATTAATGCCATGCTCTTTATTGCAGAAAAGGAGCCAGGATACAAGAGATGCTGGAGGACTTAACTGTAAACATCAGCTCTGTCACTGAGTCACCCTGGTCATCCCCTGGTGTGTAAATAAAGGCATAAGCCCCATCAGAAATACCAGCTGTGCCCATGGAGGGGGATAACAATGTGTAACTGTCCTACAGGCCACTGTTTTCAATCATTACGATCTGAACACTTCTGTTATGAGTGGGTGGTGATTGCACAGTGGCTTTTGTTTTGATGAACTGTGCTTTTCTTTGACATTCCTGAGACTAGTATAGTCTCACTGACTCTGAAGACCAGCAACAATTTATGACATGCATGAGTCATCATGGGAGAGACACAGAGAAAGAGCAGTGTCTAATAAAGTCACCCATGGGTCACAGTCCAATAGCATTCAAAGGGATGAGCTAAGCCTGCCGTGACTGCTGGAGCAGTCTGGATGCAAATGTGTATGCCACACAAATGCCAAAGGCTCCCCTTGTCCCAACGGGCTGGTGCTGACCTTACAGAGACTGTGCCATATGCTCATAGTGCCTGCTCGTGAGTCTCATGGTCTGCATAATAGAGACAGGCAAAAGGGAAAGGAAGTTTCAAATTGATGTCAGGTCTGATGACAAGTGTGGGGCTCAGGAGCTGAGAAGCAAGAATTCCACCGCCTGTGATTACAACCCACAGAACACCAGGCAAGAGAAACAAGAAAGAATAGTGGACCTTCAGAGAAACTAGAGATAATGCACTTGGAACAATAAAAATGACCCAGCTTCAGGCTGGAGTTGTACATCAGTGGTAGAGCGATTACCTACCTAACATGGCAAGCACTGGGGCTCCATCCCCAGAAGTGGGGAAAAAAGTTTTCAAAAGACATCAGACATTTACTGGAAGGGTCTAGACCTTAAACCTAAGTTGAAAAGCCTTGGGGCTGGAGAGATGGAGTCAGCGGTTAAGAGCACTGACTGCTCTTCCAGAGGTCCTGAGTTCAATTCCCAGCAACCACATGGTAGCTCACAACCATCTGTAATGGGATCCAATGCCCTCTTCTGGTGTGTGACAGCTACAGTGTATTCATATACATATAAAATAAATAAATCTCTTTAAAAAAAAAAAAGAAAGAAAGAAAGAAAAGCCTTTCCACAAGCAAGAACTGACATCTGATTCTAGTTTAGTTGCTCTCTCTGCTTGTGAGGCCCCAGCTGGTTTCTTTGGGACCTGTTTCCCTATATAAAGGTAGAGTTAGGGGGTGTGGGAAGATGGCTCAGTCGGTCAGAATGCTGGCTGTTCTTGCACAGGACTGGAGTTTGATTCCCAGCACCCACATCAGATGACTCACAACTGCCTGCAACTCTAGCTCCAGGGGATCTGATGCCCTCTTCTGGCCTCCAAGAGCACTCGCATACACTCATACATCCATACACACATTCGAACAAAATTTTTAAAAATCCTTAAAAAGCAAAAAAGAGGATTTCTGCAAGCTTCATAGCTTCTCAGAGTGGGTCTGAGCTACAATCCTTCAAATGCTCACACAGGCCACCTCCACGGTACAAAGTTTATCACCTTCTCATGATCACTCCGCTCTCTGTTGTCCCGGGTTCTGCATCTGCAGACTCACCAACTGTCAATCAAAACCACTCCGAATGGTGGCATTGTTGACTCGGTGGTCAGTGCTGGGAATCAAAGACTAAAAGTTGGTCACAGTTTCTGGTGAAGCACACAGGCAAGAAGAAAAGTATCATTTCACCACCCAAAATATGGCAGCAGCATATTTTGTGCAGGAGATGGTTAGAAATGCAGCCGGAGGCTTGAGTGCATCCCTGCCTTTTGTGTTCTGGACACATAGTGCAGGGCTGTGCGAAGATTGGGGTCAGTAGAAGGCTGTCCACGTCTGACTGAGGTCAGGGAAGGCATCTCCAGGGAAGCTGCTCCTGGATATTCTTGTAGGATGCCTGGGAACATACTGGTTTGAGACAGAGAGAAAGGAGATCCAAAGCGGAGGAAGGGGCTACATGAGACTGTACAGTACAGGGAGAAGAGCTGGCTTTTGAACCTATCTATCTACTATATTAAGGAATTTAAGTTTTCTTTCCTCCCTTGAACACAGATCGGACAGTGCATGACAGATGTGGCAGCAACCTGGTTCAGAATGGAATTATGTTTTCAAGGAAGAAAAAAAAATCAGTAAAGAGGAGTTCCCTCCAGGTTTGTTCAGAGGGTGGGAAGGTCCATGACTTTGAAGGGAAACACACATACACAAATTCCAGCACAAGGCAAGGAACACGAGAAAGGCCTAAACATTATGATAAAATACAGTGGTAATTTTTCCTGGAGGCAAAGTAGCAACTGTAACCCTTCTCACAGATTGAAAAGCAAAGCAGAGAAGACCTGTCTAGCTCCAGCTGGAAATCAGTTCTGATGTGAGATTCAAGGTCTGTTCTGGTGCGTGTCAGGTGGGTGGCCTGCACCCTGAATCCTGTCTGGGTGTGAGTTCCTTCCCTGTGCAGGCCCAGGACTTCCTTCATTCCCTGGCTGAACAGATCCTCTCAATGTTGAGCTAGAGGAAGCCAGAGGTTTTAAAGAAAGGCAGAGGACATTAGTCATATTCTGCTATTATAGCATTATTGATTTCCTAAATGAGTGTATGTGTGTGGAATAATACAGCCATCCAGTCCAGCATGGGTAACTCAGAGACCGCCCTCCCGAGAGATTAACGACCAGCACTCCACTAAACCTCACTGCAGCACACCCTTGTCAGGCTGAGGAAAGCTTATATAAGCCCTCAAGACTTAATGGTTTCACCAGCTCTTGGTTCCTTGCTTTTTAGTTGACTTTTTAAGCCATCCATTTATAGGGTAGATTAATACCACTGAGCTATGAGGATGGTGATGGTGAAGACAGACTGCCCATGCAGAGACTCTTCCTACTTCCTAACTCCAGTCACCTTCCCACACCTCAGCCCGTGAGTATCCCCAAGCTCCCTCCTTAGGGAGGTGAATTCAGACTCATTGTCCCACCTGTACATGGAGCCTCCTTTAAGAAAATTCTGTTCTTTAAAATTGGCCATGTGAGTGATCTGGGCATGCTGCAGAGCAGGCAAAATGTAGATTTCCCAGGGGCACTTCAGCCACTGGGAGTGATAACTAGGGGTAGTGTATATGACTAAAAAGTGGAGCGTTTCGTTATTAGGACAAAAGTTCACTGCAATGTGCACAAGGGCAAAAAGAGAGAAGAAAGGGGGAAGGAAAAGTGGTTGGAAAAGGGGGCTAGATGCTGGCTCCTCCCCCTGGCTCTCATTATTGTCAGTACGTGTAGATGCTGGCCCTTTAAAGTCCTTTGTTCAGGGCACAGGGCTTACATGGTGGTCCCTTTCTCCTTGACACAGGGGCTGAGCAATGCTATCTCATTCTATGGAAGGAATATATGGGTTGGCAGGGCTCTGAGGACCATGTGGCTGTGTGTGGCTGTGGACCAAATGGGCAGAACAACGCTGCTTTTGTATGCATTTAAAACAATTAACTAAGAGAAATAGAGGTCATAGTGACATCGAAAACATCCAGAGTTCCAGGAAGGGAACATTCTGGTACAGATGAATTGGTGACGCATCGGGGCCAGGAAACTTAATGCATACCAAGCAGAATGGATGAAAGGAGAGCCAAACAAACTGCAGAGCAGCAGGACCAAGGGGGACCTGAGCAGCAGAGAGGCCGGGCTTCTCAGGAGCAAGACCAACGCTGGCTATCGGGATTAGGCTTCTGAAGGATTTACTCTTGTAAAAACATAATTGTCTGGGCCCAGATGATACATTATTTTTCGTTCACCCTACCCCCTACCCCGTTTCCCTTCTGTTATTAACTCCTTGTTTTAGCATGGCACATTTGTAACTGATGAGCCAGTCTTAGTGTTATTGACAAATGTCACCTATCTATTATAAATTTACATAGAATCATAGTCTCAACTGAAAAGTCCCATGATCCATGCCCCTTGCCTCTCTCTATCCTAAACCTCTATTGTATGTCTATTGTCTATTATAAGCCATGTATCCATTTTTTCTCTCTATTTCACCATTTCCAGAAGTCATATAATTCCGATCACACAGTATGAACTTTCTCAGGATTGCTTCTTGTGGCTTTTAGTAATTTAATAACTTCTTATTGCTGGAATAACACTCCAATCTGTGGATGTATTACAATTCATTTGTCATTCCCCTGGTAAAGGATCCTTGCTGTACTTGCAGTATTGTATCCAGTACAGTAAGGATAGCGGGTAGGGGAGAACAGAGTGTGAAATGGGCTGTTCTCTGCTTCTGTTTAATCTATAGGTCAAATTGGGGGAAACAGTATCTAAACAATATCAAGCCATCCTATTCACGAACATGGGATAACTCAATAGTGCTCCCTCACTACAGGGTTTCTTTATATAACCTGTCATGAAACTTGCTTTGTAGATCAGGCTGGCCTCAAACTCATAGAGATCCCCCAGCCTCCCATGTGCTGAAATTAACCTGTGCCACCATGCCCACAATAGCTCTCCTTTGATATCACTTCAACTCCTGTCAATCTTAATATTTTGTTAGACTCCTATCTGCTTTATCTTGAGAGGCTATGACATAATGTTCTAATTTTAAATTCTTCTTGTCATTGTTAGTATAGGAGAGTGATTTTGTGTGCATTAACATTGTATTCAACAGCCTTTAGGTGACTGCTTGTTAGTTCCAGGTCTTGTGTTTTTAGATTTGTAAATACATATAATTTTACATTGTTTGTTTATTTATGGGTGTACATACCATGGTGTGCATGAAAAACAGAGGACAGCTTGTGGGACTTGGTTTTCTTCCTCCACCATGTGGGTTCCAGAGATTAAACTTAGATTGTAGGGAAAGTACTTTAATCCACTGAGCCATCTTCCTAGCCCATAAACACGTTGTGGGTTTTTAAATTTTAGATTGGTTTATGTGTACGAATGTTTTGCCTGTTTGTAGACCAGTGTGTGCCTGGTACTGAAGTCAGGATAGGGCATAGCATCCCCTGCAAGAACAGTAAGTGCTCTTAACTGCTGAGCCATCGGTCCAGCCCCCTAAATATGCTATGACATATTGAGAGGCCATGACATAATGTTCTAATTAAAGCCGTTTTTAAAGTTCTTTAAAGCAGGATTTTCTTTATTTTCTTTTATTTTTATGCTGTAGCTAGCCCTTCCAGCATTGAAATGGAACATACTTGCCTTCTTCCTGACCATAGCAGAAAGGCTTTAGTCCCTCCCATTGAATATGATGTAACACTTTTTGTATATGTTACCAAGGTAGGAAATTCCCTGTCTAGTCCTAGTTTCCCAAAGGTTTAAATCATGAATGAAAACTGGATTTTACTGAATACCTTTTCTGTGTCTATTGATGTGATGTTACTTTTCTTCTGGTGGTGCTGAGGACCAAACTCAGGGCCTTGCAGTGCAGAAGCCTATTTCCTCAACCACTGTTTTCTTTAGACTGTTAATATGATAGCTTGATTTTATGAACTTAAATATTACTTCAGCCTGGGATTCCATTTGGTGATGATGTACATCTAAAAGTTGTGCTATTGGATTCAAGTAGCTAATAGTCTGTTCAAAACTTTTACATTTAAGTCAAGAGATACTGGTTTATAATTTGTTCTCTTTAAAGGTGTTGCTTGGCATTGAGGGTAGTGTTTACCTTATAGCAGGAGTTAGGTGCATTCCCTTCTACTCTCCGAAACAGGCTGTAGACAATTGCTTTAAGTTCTTCCTTCATTTTACAGGATTCATTAGAAACCATATGGGGTGGGAGCTTTCTGTTTGGAAGGTCATTAGCTACTGATTTCTTTATTAAAGGTAAGCCTATTTAGATTCTCCCTGTAATTTGTGGCAGATATTTTTCAAATAATAGATCCATCTTTTTAATGTATGAAATTTGTGAGCACTAGCTTCATAATGCTCAACCATTATCTGTTATGTCTTAGGATATGCAGTGATGCCCCCTTTTCATTTTTGATATTAGTAACATATACATTTACTCTTTTTCTTAGCTGGAATAAAGGCTTATTTGTTCTATTGATCATTTAACACTTTTTTTTTTTTGCCTTTTAGTTTTGTTTCTGGGATGCTTGTTTTCTTTTCCTGCCTTCTTATAGGTAAATATAGCACTTCTCAGATTCCAATGATATACACATATAGTAATTGCCAAGTCTATCTCTTCTAGTGGTAGCTGCATGTATGGCACTCACAGCTTGTCACAGTGGAACAGTGTTGCATCTTACCAGTTGTGTGATGTGGAAACTTTACATCCATTCATGCTTCCTGCCCTCGAATATTTATATCTGAGTCATTGCTTCATTTCCCCTACATATAATAAAATCACTTTTAGCTTTGATAAACATTTGAAAAATTTGACGTTTGTCATACCGTATTTCAACTTTGTATTTTTCTGATCTTCCAATATCATCATCTTCTCCTTCTACTCTTCTGTTTTTTTGTTTTTTTGTTTTTTTTTTTTAAAACCATTTCATTTCTTTCAAGAGCTTCAGCCAGGCTATTAGTCAGGTCTGCTGGCAATAGGTTCTCTTGGCTTTCCTACATCCAAGACTGTCATGATGCGTTCTACCCCTGAATAATGTTCTTGCTGAATTCTTTTGGCAACTGTGCAGTCCGTAGCACTCTCTTCCAATCTTTATGGATTCTGGTAAATCCAGTCATTTGAACTGTTTGTCCTAGAATATGTCCTTGCTCATTACTTTCAAGATTTTTTTTTCTTTAGTTTTTGAAAGTTTGACTGTATTAGCTTGTATTTGGGGGCATTTTGTTTGAGCTTGAGACGTTTTTCATAAGCATATGTCATTCACCAATTTGGGAAACATGTAATTACTTCTCTGAACACCTTTTTAACATCTTCTTTCTCATTTCCTTCTGCACTCGGCTCTGGGTTGTTGGCTTCTACAGTGGGAACAGCGAGTTTACAAAGTAACAAGAAAATCCGCAGAAACCCTGTGTTGTTGCCTACCAAGGTCCCTAACTAGTCTGACCCTTTCCTTCCTCCATCTTTCAGTTTTTTTTCTTTTTGCACACACACACACACACACACACACACACACACACAGAGAGAGAGAGAGAGAGAGAGAGAGAGAGAGAGGGAGGGAGGGAGGGAGGGAGGGAGGGAGGGAGGGAGGGAGGGAGGGAGAGAGAGAGAGAGAGAGAGAGAGAGAGAGAGAGAGAGAGAGAGTCAGTCAGTCCATGGGCCTTATCTGTATTTAACCAGGATATTGAAAATTATGCCTAATGCTCTTTTAAACTAGAAGTCCTCTATTATGTAGATGTGTGTGTTATTGCAGCACATCTTTTTAAGATGTACTGATTACAGATGAAATGTCTTGGACGACCTCGATAATTTAAGAATAGGTAATGGGCAGGAATGTAGTGAAGGGAAAACGAGGGGTAAGTTAAGTGTTGGAGAAGATGGTGGATACACTGAAGTCCATTTCTCTAGTCTTTGGGTATGTGTGAAATCCTTTATAAACAAACAAAATTTCCTAACTACTCATTCTAAGTGACACGACAGGACTTTATGACTAGTGAGCGTCTGTATTCCTTCTAGAGCATAAGCGTGATAACAGGGTCTCCCTCCATTTGTTAGTTACAGTTATACTAGCAGAGCATAGAACTGACTGGCATATTGTTGCCACTAAGATTACCACGGTTCCTCAAACATAAGATTCCTCGGATTATAAAACGTACTTTACACTTATGTATCATTAAGTACTATAAGTTTTTAGAAATATTCTGATGTTAGATGCTAGAATGCAATGTATTCTGAAGGCACACAAGGCCAAGGCTTTGGTGTCGTCTTCACATATTCAAGACCAGAGTCAGGGTATAGCTCTGTGGTGGACAGTTCTAGTCAAGAGGCTTTGATGGGCACACTGAAACTTTGTATCCCAGTTTTTAGCATGTTCTGTTACAACCTTGACAGAAAACAATAACCGGCTATGCAGGCCTATTTCTTCATGGAGGACTCCCTAGTATTTTCCATCCCTCAGGCCCCCACAGTTTAAATACTATGCTATTAAATGAACTTCATCTATTAATTTTTTTACCTTTTATTGATTAAATTTGTACTGTTCAAACTGACCGAGGTGCTATCAATTTAGCTACAGCAAAAAAAGCTTAACTCTATCCAGGCTGCATGGACTCACCCCAGAAAAATGAGCATTTTCAACAGAAAGCCACTTTTAAAAATTGGTTATTTAATTAGCATACAAAGTACGAGGCTTCATTACGGCACTTTTTGGTTCCTTTTCCTCTCGTGTTGTTGTGCACGTGCCTGCACCCCTTGGACCTCCACTCCTGGTGGACACCTTCCCACCTCTATGTCACGTGCGTTCCACTGTCCTCCATATCTTTCAGAGCTGCTTCCTCCAAGCTCAGGCCTACTGACTTGAGCACTGTTAGACAGCCCACCCCACACTATGTGTTAAGCCATTTGCTATAAAACTCTTCAAAGTCAAGCATCTATAAAGTTCAGTTCTGGTATATGGACATAATGTGGGTTCTTATTGGTTTTCCAACCAACAGCAAAGAGATGCAACTGGTTTCTCTAGGTTAAACTGGAACAAAGCAGTAAAAAGAAAATGCCATTTGTGGGTTCTAGGTCAATCAACCTTACTCTGTGAGTACAGGGGACAAGTCACTTGACTCTGCTTCTCCTGAGCAGAGTACAATGGCTGGCCCCAAGAAAGTTCTTAGAACCTATGAATTTGTGAATTACCCAGGTCATGGTCCTCAGAACTGTCACCATATGTACTCGGCCCCTGACTCAAGCTCTCTGTAGGTATGAAAACTAGAGGAAGGGGTTAATTGCCAGGCAATGTGACTTCAAAAGCACCCAAAAAGGCTGGTCATGTGTGAAAGCACCTTGTGCTGGTGGCTGTCTATGCTCCTAACACACACACACACACACACACACACACACACACACACACACACACACACACACGCTGACAAATGTACAAGCAAAAAGTTCAGCAAAATTTCAAGACATGCAAACAAAATCTCAAACAATAAATAATAATTGGAAGAGACAAGAAGGCCATGATAAATGGGGGTCACAATTTCTTAACTCTGTCCCTACAAATTCCTAAGACTGCCTGCTGCCCAAATTTAGAATCTTCATATTACTTGTACATGTAAAATAAACAGGCAGAAAAACAAAACCAGTTATTAAATACAAACATGCAGTTTTTCTGACCAGTTTCAGAAACCTGCCACTTGATGACTCCATAAATTCTTGTGGCACTTGGGAACAGGGGGGACTCAGGGTACCTGGATATTGGGCAGTGGACAGTGGTAGGCAATGTCTGTGAGTAGTTTGGTCTACTGGGTCTCACGCTGGAATGCCTCTTCCCTCCAAGTATGGGACTATTGTGAGCACCTGTTTCAGCAATGACTAGACTTGCTCCTTCCTCCTTGTAAGCAAAGGGGTGTGTGGTGCCTACAGGCTTCGGAGTTCAAGCCTTTTTGAGCTTCCTCTTTAAACTGGGTATCACAGACCAGGTCTCTCTTGCATCAGAGAAAAGGCATGAGAGTGAAGTTACAGATGCGGGAGGATGGAGAAGGGAGCAGGTAAGAATCTACACAGATACCACCTCATTTCTAGTTAAGGTTTCAAGAAACAATTAGTTCTACCACAGCCTAGCCTTTAAAGTGTATTCTAGAGTGGGACTCGACATTTGGTTTCTAGAACATTACATATTAGAAAGAAATATCTGGTCCTATAAACACAGGGGTTAGTTATATCTCCTTTTCAAGCTTACCTCTGAATACAGATGCCACTGTATACAGCAAGAGCAGAGAACATTCTCTGAATGTACCCCACTGTAAATACTCACCCATGGCGAAGTGGAACTACTCAGCTTGAGCATCCTTTGTGTGAAAACTCCAGCTCCGAACTGGTCCCAAATCCAAAACGTTTAGGGGCACAAACATGATGCCACGGTGCCAAGTCCCAGCATCTGCAGTCATGCAATGTGCTCTAACTGGCATGGAGGCACACTGAAACTAGTTCCTAAGTGAGCCTTAGGCATGTGGCTGGGACAGAATGAAACAGGAACTAGCTGTTGTCAGCCCTGGGTTGATCTATACAGCTCAGGGTACACAGTTCAGTGCTAGAGCACACACAGTGCCCTGAGTTCCATCCTCAGGAGTGATGACAGGGTAGGTCCTCTTTGTAAGAAAGAAATCAGTGGAAGAAAATGAAAGACGAGACTTAGATCAACCTCAAAATGCCAAGAGCAAACCTTTGTTGATTTGAGAGGTTGACACCCTCAAATCCTGTGACTTGGGACTGGAAGGTACAGGAGAATGTACCTCGTAGAGTAGGACAACAGTTTTTGCAGTGCTTAGGGAGGGACAAGGCATGGCTCTGTTAGACCCAGAAACTGTTTTATGGAAGTGCAGGGTGGGAGAGAAGTCAGACTGCTTGTGTGTGGGACCTGTGCTCTCTGGATCTGTTTTGTGGTTTGCAGAAGGGGTTCCTTTACCTTTCATGAACTCCTAGAGGAAAGCGCATCACTGTGCTAGGCTCTGAGCATCCACTATTTCACTAGATGAACTGGCTAAACTGTGTAGATATCTGGCTGCTGGTTTTATGCTTATTTCCCAGTAGTTGCTTCAAGCTCATTGACTAGCTCAGTGAGGTAAGAGAGTCATAGACAAGCTTAAAATATAAACTAGAATATAAGCTAGAATTTACACTTTATTTTCCTGATTTGATGCCCTATGTGTTACTGTACACTGCTTCTATAAGTGGGTGAGTTAGACAGAAACTAAAAGTGGCCTTTATTAAAAATGTAAGATTTTTAACTTGGTAAATTAAAGGAGGAAGGAATCAACAGCATGAAATAAAACAGATGCCACAGGAAGGAGAATACCAAGTATGTTAAACAGGACAGATATGAATACTAGCTACGCGCCCCCACCCCATTCAAGCAGAGGCTCTTTAAGGACAAGGTAATAGTGTTCTCTGCATGACTGTCCCTCATCAGTTGGCTCTGCTTCATTAACCTGAGCTCAGCAGGACACACTAACATCAAGATACACTGACAACCCATCAGGCTTCATTCCTGGCAAGCCTACAAGCGGCAGCTAGTGGATGGCTACATCACTAATCCTACACAGACTGACAGCTTACAGCTGTAAGCTTCTGTACTCTGGAATATCAGTGGGTCCTCTAGCCTGGCTCTATAGTTTCTGCTAGAATTATATGCTTCATCATTTAACTACCTGAGAGAGAGAGAGGGAGGGAGGGAGGGAGGGAGGGACGGAGGGAGGGAGGGAGGGAGGGAGGGAGAGAGAGACAGACAGACAGACAGACAGAAATAGAAAAAGAAGAAAATAAAATATAGCTATAAATCTGTTAGCAAAGCATAGAATAGCTGGAAGGGAAAGAGATTTTCGTGTCAGTGGGGATAAGGCCAGACTTCTCTAGATTTGGGATTTGATCAAAAGTCTTAGTTGTTGCAGTAAGGAGCTTCGTCAGTGACAACTGGTAGCCTTTGGGACAAAGCCTATTATTATCCACCTGATTTTTGTACAAAAAGGAAGAGCTCAGACTCTGGACCAGGACCCATTTTTTTCTGCCAATGCTGGCAAAGAAGCTTAGAGCATCTAACAAAAGCTTCTTGGTAACAGGACTTGACTTTTATTGGCTTTTCCTGACAGCTAGACAGTAACCAGAACTTTAACGGTTTAAGACTACTTTGGAAATCTGAAAAAGTGTTTTTGGGATTACATTCTAATCAGTTAATGTCAGACTGGCTTTGGTTTCCAGATTAACCTCACAAAGACATTGATTATAGGTTACCTTGTTGGTGGTTTTAAAAATACAAGTGTGAGTAAGAGATTTGAAACAGGGCTCTTCAAAAGCCCAGACCTCACTGTCTCCCGACCTCAGTTGGTGGATTTTATGTACTCTTGCAGACACAATTAAAGAGCACATGCTTATATGTATAAATAAAATATAAGTGATATGGGAGTTTCTGACAAATGATTTATTAATGAAATTTATTAACTCTAATATTTACTGCCAGAGAAACTTCCATATGTACAAATCAGCGTGAAGTTTCCAGCCCCAACCTTTGGTTACATGAATATGCCTTAAGCACCACAGAACAAACATTGATCCTAATTGCAAAGGAAAAACAAGTCATGAAAAAAACAAAAACCCCAATGCTCTTGAACCTGGTTTCTTTATACCAAACAAGGAAAATCCTTTTATTCTACATTTGCTTTCCTCTTGGTCAGCTTCTAAAATAGCACTGGGAAAAAAGGGACAAAACCCCCCCCATTGCTTATAGGGATGATGTTTCAAAAGAGAAACTGGAAATTAGTCTGTCTTAAATAGAAAATAGTTTTAGCCTAAAAGATACTGACTGGTATTAAGTAACATAAGAAAAACTTCAACTTTCAAAATTCAAAATGGAGACAACGCAAGCCTAACAAGGTTTGGGAGTGAGAAGCTCACAGGTAACCATAGTAAACTCAGATTTCTGGATTTTAACTCATTCAGGTGAGATGGTCTCCACTAGCCACCAAAGCAGTCTGGATAATACACAGACAGAAAGAACAATGCCTAAAAGCTGAATGTAACCTTTTGTGGGTTTTCTCAAGAAATCAGATTGGCAAAATAAAGAGAAAAAAAAATAAAGAATAAAGACTGAAGGAGAAGAAAAATGGAAGAAACCATGTCTAAGCCCATGTCCATCAGGATGAACAAGTGACAACTGCATATGTAGAAGAGACTACACCCTTGATTACAAATGTGGATTATATACACATTTAGATCAGATTAAGTCAGTTCATATGTCACACCCCACATTTCAAATAGGATGACTCTGAGAGGAAGTCCTATTCATTGGTTCCTCAGGTGCCTGTCTTCTGTCCTGGCTGGTCAGTGGTCTCTGCACTTGACTCAACAGCATGGTATATGAAGGGATAGAGCTTGGTGTCTGGTCCAGGGGTGGAACAGGTTCTGCATTCTTCATTGTAGTATCTAAGCAATAACTTGTACACTTTTCCTAGAGCGTGAAAGACCAGAACAATTTGCATATTAAGTTATATTGATAGAAAAACTTAAGACAAAAACTTGCTATTTTAAATTATCTTACAAGTATAAGTTCAGATTTGGCTTCTGAAAATATAGTATGAATTTCTAATGCCTAGAAGGATTTCCTGACATAAACTTTAACATTCTAAAAACACTTGAAAGCGACACAGGCTATGATTATAGTGGGCTGTCCATGATCCTCTGTCCATGTCTTGTCTATTGAGTTCACTGCAGCCCCAGCTATACACCAGGCTCCCACAGGAGCAACACACTATATGAACACAGTACATTCTCAGAAATTTGACAGACTGAGGACTTGAGGACTGTCAGGTTTGAATTTATCTTCCTCTCATGTATGTTTTAAATATACACTCTGTATACCCGCACTCTTCTTTATATTTCTGTATCAATAAAAGTAAAAATAAACATTAATTCTGGCTCCCCACCCCCCTTTTCTTTTTCTCCCTCCCTCCCTCCCTCCCTCCCTCCCTCCCTCCCTCCCTCCTTCCTTCTTTCCTTCCTTCCTTCCTTCCTTCCTTCCTTCCTTCCTTCCTTCCTTCTTTCTCTTGTTCTTTCTTTCTTTTTTGTGAGATAGGGCTATTATCCCAGGCTGGCCTGGAACTGATGATTCTCCAACTGGCTGGGATTATAGGTACATACCACTATGCCTGGCCAGAGACCTCACTCTAAGATAACAGACTTATGTCAATATCATAACTGAAATTCTTCCAGAAAACAAAAAAACAAACCTCTGCAGAACCCGCCTGCTTAAGTGTGCTGTCACTCTGCTTGCCCCAGATAACTTTTCTTACTATGATCCATCCAGAGTAGCAAGTGTTCCTCCTGGCTGGTACACATCCATCTAGATAGCGAGTGTCAAACTATCTCCTACTCACCAACATTCAGTTTCCTCTCAGTAAGGAAACTGTGCATGCTGTAAATGTCTCTCATCAATTCTGAGTCCCCAAAGGTGAAATAAACCACATCTCGTTCAGCTGCAGCAGCTGCCAGTATCTGTATTAAGGCTGCAACAAAGAGAACAGGCAGTTATACCATGGCACTTCTCTTTCATCCAGCTACAGAGGCTGGTATGCCACAGCTTTTACCTGGATCAAGGATTTACAAACCCAATGCATATGTTACTAGGTATGGTGAGTAGATGATGACATTAATTATTCAGTTTATGGCTCGTCAGGTATGGTTTGGAGGATAAATATAACTGCAGCAGCCTCACAGTTACTTCTCTGGGCCACAAAGAAAGGAAAGTTCACTTGAAGTAACAACCAAGGAAACAAGGTAGTATATATAATTACTTTTATTAATCTTGAATTATTTTTGTTTGCTTGATTTAATACTTCTGTCTCCTTACACACTTGCTAAGCTGTTAAGCACACCTGTGTCCCTCTGGCATTCACACGGATCTGTCCCTGGCACAGGAGTCAGTGTTACTGAAGACACTCGATGAGTAAACTCCTGGAGTGTTAGAACAGAAAAACAACTGACAACTACTGATCTCCAATCAAAGCTACAAACCTCTGAACCTGAAGTATGTTTCTAGAAATTAAGTTTCTTTTCAATATTTATTTCAAAGAAATATTTATTTGAATATGAACAAACCTGAACTTGGCAACAACTCTCGCCCTCATGCTAGGTATGTTTTACTCTGTAACACAGAAGGCAGGAATGCAGTTAAAGCATGATGAAGAATTTTTCTATAGTTAGGATTTTATACACCTAACCAAATACCTTTAACATTACTCAGAGTAGGGCAGAAGCTCCAACTGCAAGCGTTAATAGGTGCCACCACTGGGGAAATTGTTTTGCAGTGTCTTCTCATAGATCCATTAAAAGCTCACAAAGAGGGGGAGAGATCACAGTAACTATACAGTGAGATGTCAATGGTGTCCAACGTTATTAAGTGCCTCCACAGTCCTACTGCTACAGTCATCTGAGAAGGCATAGCCCAATCCCAGACTCAAAACACTGTAGACCTTAAGCATGTGAGTGTCATAAAACACTTTCGGAAATACCCAGACTCAAATAGAGTAAGACACAGAACTGCATCCAATCCTGGACTCCCGGAGGAGAGAAAAAGCTAGATTTATTTTTTTATTTCTTTTTTTTATTGGATATTTTATTTACATTTCAGATGTTATCCCCTTACCCCATTTCCCCCTCACCCAGGAACCCCTATCCCAGCCCCCCTCCTCCTGCTTCTATGAGGATGTGCACCCCCCCCACCTCGCCACCCTCAAATTCCCCCACACTGGGGTGTCCAGAAAGGCTAAATTTATTATCTATTTGGCCATCTGGCATAATGACACAGAGGAAAGGACAGATAAACATAACCTATACTTGTATGAGTTTAATAATTATAATGAAATATTTTTCTTAGGAAATACACACTGCTGTATTTCAGAAAAAAGGGAAACAATGCATGTTAACTTATGTTCAAATGGTTCTGTAACAAAATGAACTTGCTGCCAAGCCTGATGATCTGAATTAAAACCCCAGACCCACATGGGAGCGGCAAAAACTAGATTCCCATAAACTTTTCTCTGCCCTCACATGTAGTCTATGCACACACACAATTAAAATAATAAATGCATTGGCATAAAAACACAGACATATTCATATACAGAGGGATGTGATATATATATATTTTTAAATAAGGTCTTTGTAGGTTCAGGCTGGCCTTGAACTCACAATCCTGCCTCAGTGACTTGAGTGCTGAGATTAAAAGAGTATACTACCATGCCTACCTATGATTATTTTTGACAATGCATGTGAGATTCTAAAATACCATCCAAGTCCTGTCCTGTTGTTTAGACTATATTTATTGACTATCTACAACCTGGGAGATACCATGATTAGGTCTCATTAATCTTAGAATGTTGAAAGGAATTAATTTCAAAGCAAAGGTAAGTTTTAATTAAAATTGCTCAACCAACTTATGCATACATTAAAACTTCAGAACACCCAGTTTTAAAAGGTTCCTAATTAACCTTAAAGTACATATAAAAATGAAAAATAATGAATTGTCATCTTGCAAATAAATTGTCCTTTACCAAAACATATCATGTTTTTACCTTTTAGTGAGAATGAAAAGTTGGCTTGAGTCGGTTTTGATTCACGCCTGTCTCTGTTCTACTTATCCTGCTGCACAGGCATATGCTGGACCAGTAAGGATACAGAGATGGGGTCCAATTCAGTCTCCACCCTCTGCCAGTTGTATTTAGCCACTTGCTTAGCTCTTGGCCTCATTTTTCTCAGTTACACAACAGAATTGAACCAGATGATCCTTAGAAACTCTCAGTTAGGATTCCATAATTACTGTTATCATTTTTCTGCCTGAATCAGGCATTAAGACTGTAAGTACACAAATGAGTTTCCAGGAAAATAAATTAATCTTGACCTTAAATACATCACTGAGTCATTGACAAAGTATTTTAATTTTTTTTCTTCTTTTTTTTTTTTTTTTTTGCATTGGTGTTTTGTCTGCATGTCTGTCTACGTGAGGGTGTTGGATCCCCTGGAACTAGAGTTACAAACAGCTGTGAGCTATCATGTGGGTGTTGAACCCAGGTCCCTTGGAAGAGCAGCTAGTGCTCCTGAATGCTAAGTCATCTCTCCAGTATTTTAAATGGCACTATCTACAGCACCTAATGCCTATGATATCTCCAAGGTCTTGGTAAAACTGTAGAATTAAGCCTCATGTTTTAAGTGAACTCTCTTGCATCAAAAGTTAGATGAGAATAAATTTAATGGGATATGTGGAAAGATGCCAAGTCTAATATAAAAGCATACAATTCTAGCTCAAGCATACATAGGTGCCAAACTAATCACTTAAATTAACCTGGAGGGAGCTTGGTTTTAATTTTCTTTTTGGCAACCATGTTACACCATGAGGAAAAAAAAAAAAAAAACAAATATGAATAACCTGAAAACACACTTTACTGTGTCCCATTACAGAAAATGAACCAAGCAAGTATGGCTAAGACACTGGGTATGGTGGCACGTACTGTTAATTACAGCAATACGGAGAAAGAGCCAGGTGTATCTCTGTAGGTTCAAGGCCAGCCTTGTCTACATACTGAGTTCCTGGACAGCTAGTGCTACATAGAGAGACCCTGTCTCACCAAAACATATCAGAGGTGGTGTCTGATGCCATGGACATGTAATATAAGTAGTATCTGCTAACACAGGGCTTAAACTCTAAGGATAAGCTCATTTAATTTTTACAGAACCAGAACAAGATAACTAGCATTACTGCCATTTTGAGAAGGACTAAGTAATTGTCTAAGGACAACTAGTAAGAATGCGGTAAAGCTGAGATTTGAACCCTGTATTCTGACTCAAAGCCCCATGCTCTTACCCATTCCGCTGCTTTCAAGCTGCAATGCAAAATAATTCTGCATGAGGCCAAGCAAACTTTATCATAAGTCAGACACAAGATTTCCTTAAGCTGTTTATTTGCATTATCTGAGTGTATTCTGGCAAGAAGGCTCAGATACGAGAGATGTGAAAGCATGGCCCATGCCTTCCCAGTGAACTCAGACTTCTGAGTGCTCACACACCCTTGGGTGCACTGACGGTCTTCAGCTCTGCTTGTAAACTCCAAAGTACACACATGGCGTTTAGGTCAACTCTTACATTAGAGCACCCCCATCCCCTGGCTACTGCTCTTAGTCTTGACTTGCCCCCTCCCTCTTCCTATAGGCATCACTAATTCCACCTTTATAGTCTATTCATTGTTTTAAACAGTCTTTCTTCAAGCCCACCACTCTTCCTGCAATGCTGTATTACTTTCCTCACTACTAACCAAAGCAACTTATGGAAAGAAAGGTCTCTTTTGGCTCACATTGAGAGTAGGTAGGGAGGGTAGGGAAGGTGTGGCAGCTAAAGCATGGCACAGCGGTCACTGTGGATCCTCAGGCAGAAAGCAGAGGTGGGTGCTGGTGCCCAGTTGCTTTCTTTTAGCCCAGTAACTAGCCCATTGGACAGTACTCCCCATATTTAGGGTGAGTTGTCCCATCTTAAGTAACCTAAACTGGTAACCCAATCATAGACATGTCCAGAAGTTTGTTCTTATAGTAAACCTAAATCCCATCAAGTTGACAATCTACCATCACAAATGTCAACTTTTATATTTAGACCCAGATCCAGTGCAGATTAAAAGCTTGTGATGTCAGGCTGATTACCCACTCTCCATGCCTCAGTATGTCACCTATAAAAACAAAAGGTCTTCCTAAAAAGTTGTGTGCTTATACAACAAGTAACTAACTTGTCGCCAAGCCTGATGACCCATTAATGTACATCTCCTAGAACAGAGAACACAGTCAGCATGTACTTAGGTCACAACAGGAAACACAATGATAACTGGCATCTGGTGTTGGTGGCAGACAGGGTCAGCTTGGTCAGTTCTGAAACTTACCTGCTGTGCTCCTTTGTGAATCTGTCTACAAATCTTGCCTTTCCAGTCTCACAAAGAAGGTTACAAAGAGTAGCTATGCAAATAAAAATACAAAGTGCGACGATTCTGACACTTGACTGATCACCACCAACTTGGAGGCTATGAAACAAAGCATGCAAGCCATTTCCCAGATCCAGGAATACAGCGGCATCTTATAGGTATCGATGACAAACACTCCACATATCCTTGACCTTACATCATCACACAAAACACTGGAATACAGAAAGAACAATGCAGAATTGTTCCGTGTGTTCTTACTCATGGGAAGCTGAGAGAGAAAGGGAAATGTGGTCTGTTCCTACTACAGAGGAAGCAGAGTACCAGGCGATCTGGTACCTGAGGTGATCTGGCCCCAAATCTACCTACTCAAGGACTCACTCTTTCCCTATGTTTACAACCACAATTTCCACAGCTCTCAGTTAAAGGGCCACAGGTCAGGCCAACCATAGCACGGCAGAAAACCATAGCACGGCGGAAAATGACTCACTGACACTACCCTACTACCATTCTGGATTAATAATTTTTCTGGTGTTTAGCATTTTTTTGAGACATGTTCTCCTATGTAGTCTAGATTTGCTGATTCACATGTCATATGTGTCAGAGTACTGGGGCCAAAGGCATGCATGTACCTTCATGCCTGGCTTGAGTTAAGCCATCTTGATTCTAAAACAGGAAAGAAATTAGTAAAGACATTATTAGGTTTGACTTAAGTGGATATAAGGATGGCCAAATGGAAAATAAATGTATACCACGTTTCTACATTTCACCAATCTTTCACTTAATATGTCAAGGGATCCAATGGAAATCTTAGTTAATAAAAGATAAACTTAATGTTTACTGGGTATGTTCATTTGGTCTCATGGATGGAATCCTATCCAAGTTGGTCTAATTAGCAGTATTTCTACGGAATTTTAAAAAATCCCATGGAGTCTTTCTTTTAATCTTGGGCCACCCAGTTGCAATGCATGTCAAGCCTGTAACTATGTAGTTCTGGTTCCTGCCATTCAGGTACACTGATGAAAACAAGAGGCTGTGGCTACCACACTGAGTAGCCCCCAGGAGGGAATCAATATGTATGTTACAGAGATGGAGGAGCTGATCTCAGAATCTGGTCATATGTTAGGTCAATTCCATGAGGCCTTCCTCAGACACATGTAATAACCCCTTCTAGGTGAGACGAAAGGGCCACACTCAAATGGGACGACCCTTCCTTCCCTTCTGGCGAAAGAGATAACCCACATTAGACTTTTCTTTGTCAGCCTACCACTCGTCTGAACTTCACATACAGCATGTGCAGGACATAGAATCTTCTGCTTTAGGTAACATTCAAGTGGGGACTGAGGGGTGGTGGGGGGAGCTAGTCAGGCACAGATACAGCTAGAAAAGAGTGTATAGTGTCTGGGAGTAATAAGCAGCTGCGTGGGAATGCTGACACACATCTTATTTATGATTCCCTTACTAGGCAAGGCTCAGGGATAGAAAAGAAAATGAGCAGACTATGATGTCAAGATACTCTTTAGTATACTAAGATAGCGATGGCATAATCTCTTACAGGCCAAGTAAATACCTTATGGAGATAGTAAAAAATAAGCAAGGAAGCAAGCATCAGGAGACACTGACAAGGAACCTTAAACAGAGTGTTCATGAAGGGAGCAGAGACCAATAAGAACAATGAGTGTTTCATTGAGAGAGTCTGTTGGGCATGGAGCAAGTGCTATCCTCTTCAGAGACACCTTTACAAGTGCCAGTATATCTGCAATAATTAAGTCAAACAAGCTAAAATCAACTCTTAAGGCACAAATAATATCTTTATTCTTTTATTGTAATGCAGTAAGTCTAGAAAGAAAAAAACTTATTTTGACTTAGAAACATCTTATGGAGCTCAGGACTGGTGCACATCACTCTCTATTTCTCTCCCAGCCTTCCTTGAGTAAGAATACTCTACATTCTTGCAACAGTCTTTTGCAACATGCTTAGATAAGATTTTAAATGACAGTGTATATTCAGGATGTCTGGAGCAGTTATCAGAAGCCGACCTCATAGTCTGTTCTGGTAGGATGTTAAAAAACAGCAGCAACAAAAACTATACTCAAAAAAAGCAAAAAGAATTCTTCATAGTAGCACACACCTCTGATCCCAGCAGAGGCAGGTGGATTGCTGTGAGCTATGGGCTAACTTGTTGTACCTAATGAGTTCCAGGTCAGCTAGGGCTATATAATAGTGAGATGTAATAATAATAATAATAATAATAATAACAACAACAACAACAACAACAACAACAACAACGACAATAGCAATGACAATAACAACAACAATAGAAATCCTAACCAAAAAAAACTCACAAAAGGGTTTATAAAGCAAACACACAAAGTCGTTTCCACTTGAACAAAGAGAAAAGACCAAATAATCTACAAAATTATAAAATGTGTCCAGATATACCAAGGAGACAAAACACTGTTTTATCTTTAAAAGAGCATTGGTAAAAGACAGGGACACCATACAAGTGGGGACAAATAAATCACCTAAAACTTTAACAAAGGTGTAACACTAAGTAGGAACTCCAAGGGTGGAGGGCACTTCAGGATACTGATTGAACTATACTTATGAGGGCTTATGTCTCAATAAACGAATTTCTAGTGAAACCATCCTAAAATGCACTTAATCATACAGCCTAGTGAATATCCCAGCCTAGTACCACAACAGCACAGGAGTTTTATATACCACTAGTCATCTGTTTGGGAAAAGATCAAAATCAAGATTTGAAGCAAGTTTTCTACTGAATTCCTAAAGAAACACTGTTAGGCAGGTACACCAGGAAGAGAGCTCAGATTGAAAGGCACTTTCCCATGTCTTCCAGAAAAACAGAGCCCAGCCAGGCAGGAGGGCATAAAGCCTCACTGGGATCCAGCACAAATACCCTCTGTTCTATAGGACAGCAGTTGTAATAAATGACAGTCAATTAATTAAGAGACAACATAAAGAGATTAAACTTTTTTTTTCATAATAGATCAGGTGTGGAGGCACATGCCTTTAACACCAGCACTTAGGAAGCTGAGGCAAGATCATGAGTTCAAGACCTGCCTGGGCTACATAGCGCATACAAGGTCTACTGCTAGGATATATAGGGAAACTCTGTCTCAACCAAACAAAAAGAAACACCCCAAAACAAAAAAACCACAACTGATTAAACAAACAAGAAATGATTATACTAATGTATAACTAGAGACACTGATATCAAATTGTTGTGAGCTGTGAGACTTGTGTGCTATTAGTCAACACTAATTCAGAAATACTTGTCTCTAGTTTTAATTAAGAAAATGCAAGCTTAAGAATTTGGACGTGTCTATGTTCTCCACAAAAATCTGTTTTTTATTGTTGTTACAAAAATAATACATAAAACAACAACCACAAAAGAAAATATGTTTCTATTATCCATTTAAAGGAAATCGTAGTTAATTTTTGCACATACAGATAAACATAAAGAACCCCAGACTTGTATGTGTATTGTTTTACATGCATAATTTAATTTTTAAGATGATTCACATGATATGTTTTTTCATTTTCCCTCTAGGTAGGAATAGTCCAAAGATATCTTCCCATTTTAGCAGATTTCTGTAATGGTTTAAATGTGCAATCTTTTATTTCATAAATATTTTTTTTTCCTGTATCAAAGTGCAAAAGGCCTTGGGCTTGATCCTCAGCACAGTCAGAAAACAACCCTAAACAAACTTATGTATAGGCAACCAATACCTCATAGTGACTAGTAATCTACTGCCTTTTCAACCAAGTGCATGGGAGGGAGTGAGAGTGACTCTTAGGCTAAATCTCAATAACTGAGAAGGTGAGTCACCCAGGAGAAACCTGAGAACACTACCCTGATGGAGCAAGCAAGGCTGCTGCAGTGAGAGAAAGGGGTTTTAAGCCACAAATAAAAGGATACAAATGAGCACACTTATAAAGCGTTCCTGCTGTCCAGCACACATGGCCACGGTCTGTGGCAGACCAGGCTTTTGGATTGATGATATGAATCTAGTCATTTGTTTTACTTAAAAGAAAAACCAGAAAAAGGAAGTATCTGTCAAAAGATCAATAACTCCAGAGTGAAAAACGGGTTTCCTCAAACAAATTCAAGACAATAAAGAATTTCATAAAATAAATCTCACAAATTCCTTCTTTTGTAGACTTTCAAACTTCAAAAAAACTTCAAATTACCAGGCAATTTTTATTTCTGAGCCAGAATGAAATACAGTAGTCTTTAAAATGAGGGGACAAGAAGGTTATTTTAAAGATGTCACAAAAACATCAAAAATGTGGACACATAAAAATGAACTCAATATGGCATTTGACCAAAAGGCTGAAATACACAGGGGAAAAAAGCCAAACCTGAACAAAAATGCCTGTAACAACAAGCTACTGAACACTTAATATTCTTTAATGTACTAGGAATTATTACTGACTGGAGAAAGAACAATTGTCCCAAGAATATACGGGGAGGAGACATGAAAAAAACAATTCACAAATCCAAACAAAACAGTGTAATAAACATGGAAACTGTTGATTATCAGGATAACTGGATACTGATATATTTCACCTTTCTAAGGCTCATCCTACAGACCTTCAGTGGGACAATCTATATTAGGTATGAAAATATAAAGTACTCATTTTTTTTTTGTTTGTTTGTTTTTTGAGACAGGGTTTCTCTGTGTAGCCCTGGCTGTCCTGGAACTCACTCTGTAGACCAGGCTGGCCTCGAACTCAGAAATCCGCCTGCCTCTGCCTCCCAAGTGCTGGTATTAAAGGCATGCGCCACCACCGCCCGGCTAAGTCCTCATATTCTAGGAGTTAATCTTACCTGAGGAAATTTATCCCGAGAAGGTTATTATATGCAACTTAAATCAAAACAGTGAATGAATCAATTGTATCGAGTAGAGAATCTCTGAACTGTGATATATATGTACATAGAACAGAATAATACATAGCTATTAAAATAATTGGCAATAAACCTATATTTTTTGGTGTTGAAAACTATCAGAGTGCAGGTTTTAAAAAGGGGTTGTGGGACAGAATTATGGTGTAAATTCATTCACGTCAAATAGCTACACAGAATGTTTTCACAAAGCTATTCAATGTTGACAGTGGATTTAGGTGATGTTTACATACTTGATGGTATTTTTCTGGGTTCAGAACAGTGAATATGTCACTTTTATGAAAATAGCAAGCTTTTCATTATGGGGATGATTCCACAATGACAGACTCACCTGTTTTACTCCTAATAAGCTGGCTTTTATCTATGCCTTGTGTGGCTGTCAAGGATAGTTGCTTTTGTGTGCTGGGACTGCCCTTAGTGTTCCCAGGCAACTCCAAGCTGGCTCTAGCACTATGTTCCTAGAGCGAACACTGAAACAGAATTGCTTTAGTCTTAGTTTGTGGCACTAACGAGATGATTCAGATAACCCCAACTGTCTTGATTAATTCTTTGGCAACTTGACACAAGCTAGAGTCAAGAGAAGAGGGAACCCCTTCTTTGAGATGCCTCCACCAAATGGACCCCTGGGCAAGTCTGTGGGGGCATTTAAAAAAAAAATGATTGGTGTGAGAGGTCCCAGCTCGTGGTGGGCAGCACCACTCCTGGACACCTGGATGTTGTAAGAAATCAGGCTGGTTCAACTATGGGAAGCAAGTCAGTGAGCAGCACTCTTCCATGGCCTCTGCATCAGTTCCTGCCTCCAGATTCCTGCCTGAGTTTGCACCCTGACTTCCTTTAATAATGGACTGTTATGTGGAACTATAAGCTGAAATAAACCTTTTCCTCCCCAAGCTGCTTTTGGTCAGTGTCTTATCACAGTAACAGAAACCTTAAACAAGACACCAACCTCTTAGGGAGAATGGGTTCAGTCATATACGTGATGATTCAATCAGCAGCCTACACAATGAAAATCCAATTTGAGCACCAGAAGTAAGCAGAATTTTCTAGCTGAACATACTGACATTCAAGGAGAAGTGATTTGACACTATTAAGAGATGTCAAAGATTCCAGGCCTTATTGTAAGTGTAATGTGTCTCCTCAAAGTATGGAGCTTAAGAATTCTGTGGGTTATTCTAGTGAATTTTCAAACTTGAAGAGATCAGGAGGCAAAATGCAGTTGGCCTGGGGACCCTCTGAGCCTGTGGCTACAGTCTGAAGTAAAGGCAGTCATGTTAAGGACTATCTTCTTTCTTTCTTTCTTTCTTTTTTTTTTCAAGACAGGGTTTCTCTGTGTAGCCTTGGCTGTCCTGGAACTCACTCTGTAGACCAGGCTGGCCTCAAACTCAGAAATCCACCTGCCTCTGCCTCCCAAGTGCTGGTATTAAAGGCGTGTGCCACCTTTACAAGGACTATCTTCTAATCTGTACTAATTCCAGGAAGTTAAGTGCCAGAACTGTCTGTGGTACTTCTAGTTTCTGTCAGACCAGCTGGGATGAAATGGAGCAGTGATCTTTCTTAGCTAATGACAGTATTGCTTTCTACATTTGATGCTTTCAAAGCCAGTAGATGCTATAATAGTAATGTCTCATCCGTCTTGAGTATCATAATGCCCCCTGGTCTGTGGCATACGTGCAGCTCCTCCAGGCCACACTCCCATGGCACTGTATTCATCACAGCACTAACAACATGTGCTGCATTTGCCTAGGCCTTTCTTTCACATACTGAGCTGTGACTGTCAAGAGCAGGGTCACATCTTATTTACCTCCATTCTCAGTGCCACAGCACAGCAGATGGGCCATCTGTTTAGTGAGTGAATGAATGAGTTCAGTGAATAGCACTGGCCATAAACAACTCTCCTGTGAGCAAAGTACTTTGGTTTGAAACATCTGAGTTGATTTTACAGTTTTCCTTCCCACTGACCTTTGTACATTGGGCAGATCGAATCCCTCAAGCCAAAGTAAATTCTGTGGGATCTGGTTAATCAAAGAGATAAGCAACCTCTGCATGGAAATAGTAACTGAAGCTAAGAATTTCTCCAAATGCAGCAATAAAAAGGAGGATAGTGTCAAGTGTTCTTACATCCTTGGATTTTTATAGTCTCTTATTCCAGAACATTAGAAACCGGGCTGTAAAGACTGATTAACTTATCTCTCTAACCCTCTCACCTCCAGTCTGCAAGCTATTACCTTTCCCTACAGTGACTGACTTACCTTTTAATCTAGCATCACCCCCAAAGGCACCACAGCCCCAGTTTCCTGTGGCCACTGCAGAAAGATTCTCAGAAGGAACTCCAGGACGGAGGAATCCACAGTAAGCCTGTAGGAGACACAGCACAGCACATGAGTGAGCAGACGCAAACAGCACCCACTGGCTGACGGTCTGAGAGTGGCAGTCACGATCAAGTTTTGTTCTCACTCTCATTTTTCTTAGAGCCAAAACAGAAGGGAAAGAGAGAATCAGAGTAAGAGGAGGGAGCGAGTACAGAGTGAAACGTCCAGTGTCTGGCTGTAACTGTGTTGATATTGGGCAGATTCAACCTCTCAAACCAAGACAACTCTTAGTTTCTCTATCAGGTGAAATGACCACAAATGAGTTAACTAGACAGACTTCAGGGACCTGTGACAAAGTGCTAGGAATTAAAGCTGTCAACAAAGCACGGCTCCAACACGCCTCTAGACTTCTGAGCAGCGTCTACTTTCATGGAGCAAGAATGACTCCAGTGCTCACTATGCTTGAAGCATCAGATCCTTCCTCCTGACCTTCCTACACTTAGCTAAATGAGACCCCAGGGTTAGACTAACAACCACAAATTGAAAAGGCATTCTTCTAATTTGTAACAAAATCTTAGTGCAGACTGTCACTTAACACGCCCCCTCACCCTGCTCCTGAGTACTGAGAACAAAATGGCCTTTAACTCTCAGTCCTAGTCTCCAATTTCACAGTTCTGTTCTAAGCTAGCATATTTAAGAATTTGCTAGCAACCCCAGACAAATACATGTATCCTAAGCATGTTGGCTAACTAGTAACTAAATGAAAAGCTCATTTGGACACACGAGAACCCTAGTTTAAGGTCTCAAAGTTTCTGATTTTTATTCCTTTGCTATCAGCCAAGTCAGTCTTCTGCCTTTTAAGGGTTCTTAACTTTGTGAAACTATCAGACAAGTTAAAGAGGCTTAATGTAACAGCTAAGCAAATCTCTTCTAGGTTGTCTCAGGTATCAAACAAAGACAAAAATATAGTCTGCAGACTAAACCAAACTAAAAGGACGATCTGTGGCAAATACCCCTACAGAAAAAGCAAGGACAAAGAAAGATGCTTCTGTGAAGCCCCACAAGCAGAAATATAGTAAGTTGTTTTCTGAAGTCACCATGAAGGTATAAAGATATAATTTATACACTGTCAGGATGAATTAACAAGGCTATTTCTTCTACCCCCTCCTAGACTATAAATCCTGATAGATATTAATTATAAGGTATTGCTAAACCATTATTCAATACCAGGGTGCAGAGCTTATATAAGAACTCACAAATTACCTGCATAATCAGATGCACTAAGGTTCTGAAAATCCCTTTCTGGTCAACAATATGAGCAAGCTCCATTTGGTTTTGGTAGGTTCTTAAAAGATGAAGCATCTGACATTCATTATATGAATGTAAAGGAGAATAACTCTCTGTCAGAATAAAGATAACTCTGCCACTCTGTTTCCTGTCAGGTTTTCCTAACATGCCTAAACAAAAAGGAGTTCTCAGCCTTTCAAGCTTATGTTTATGCCTTATGAGAATGGTTTCAGACTCCGCCTCTCCATTGCAATCATCCTGGCAGGAGAGACAATACTCTAGAGACAGACATTTGTGGTTTTTCTCTTGGTCATTAGAATATTGAAACAATGCACCCCAGAGACTTACACCTTCCGCAGGAATCTCATGCTGGTAGAAGGGAAAGGCTGACCCCCAATGGAGGAACTTGCCTACCAGAAAGAGAAGCAATTCACACAGTTCTAACAATTCACTGGACAACTCTGAAGGACAAATGAACCAAGACAATAATAGGTCAATGATGGGTGGGGACCAGGGGTGTTTACTTATACCCCAGTGCCCTCTGTTTAAAGCTAAATCTCATGTCAGGACCCTATTTGTTTTTCTTCCCTATATGGCTACATTAAACACTTCTCTCCTCTCCTCTCCTCTCTTCTCTCCTCTCCTCTTCTCCTCCCCTCCCCTCCCCTCCCCTCCCCTCCCCTCCCCTCCCCTCCTCTCTTCTCTTCTCTTCTCTCTCTCCCTCTCTTTCTGTTTTTCACTATGACCTATCTCTTTAGAGTACTAGAGATGGATGGTTAAACCTAGCATGTCTGGACTGACAGACATTAGAAGCTCTAACATTCTCTCTAAATAACTGGGAGTTAAGTCATTGCAATGAGCAAAAAATAGCTTAGATTAGCAATAACCAGGCTCAACAGTGGAGAGTTTAAAACACTTAAATTATTAGAAGTAACATGAACATAAAGATCATATGTTTTTGAAAAGTGATCTTGAAAAAAAATGTCAACAATAAGAACTCTGAAATGGAAACTATGCAGTTAGTGGTTTTATCAAAATAATATTATTATCAGATAAAACTTTTAAAAATTAAATGATTTAGAATTACATACTTGTATAAAGGACTGGTTAGAATGATTACATGTAAAATGCTTCCATTCTGATAAAATGCATTTATAAGTTCAGAAGTACAGTAGTCTCCCAGTATCCTTTACAGGAGTATTTCAGGACACCAATGTAGATACCAATGTGGATACCAAAATACACTGGTGTTCAAATCACTTTCACAAGATAATACACTCTTATACAGCCTATACCACCATACTGTATACTTTAAAAAATTTAAACCATGTCTAGCTTTGCAAACAGTTGCTATAATGTATTAATTAGCAAGTAATAACAAAAAACCAAATCTATACATGTTTAGAATGAAGTAAAACATGTTTTCAATGTGCTTTCATTCAATTTATGGATGCAGAGCCCAAAAGATATGGAGGGCCAACTGAAGTAAGGTGCCTGAACCAACTGAAGTAAGGTGCCTGAACCCCTTAGAGGGTCTGCCCAGGCACAACTATTCCTCAGGAGGTCAGCAGACCCATAAGTGCTGAGGTTCTTTCTCCCTTCACAGGAGAAACTGAACTTACATTGCTGACAAAAAACAAAACAAAACAAAACAAAAAAAGAAGCAATCTCAGAAGCTTTGTCAAGTTCTCACCCCACAAAGTTGTTAAAAGTTCTCTAGAGTGCCATATTGGTGAATAATTTTCTTTTCCCCCAACCAAAGCTGGAGTGTTTGAGGAAACTGGCAGAAAAAAGGAAAACCAACTTGAACTCTGGCCATGTACTGACTGTCTCAAGATACGCGACAACATAGCAATTTATTCACCCCAATAAATAACTTGAAAAGAGGAAAGCATTCATACCCCAAGAGAATAAGGAAAAGAATCAAGGAACAAAATCTGCCAGAACAAAATCTGATGAAAAGGGAAGGGAAAGAGAAGGGAAGAGAAAGATAACTCTGGATCCTGAAAAATGCAAAAGAAAGTGTTGAAAACAAAAAACAAAAGAAAAATATTGGCATGTAGAACTAAAAACTAGAGACTGACCAGAAAATAGTGAAGACAGAGATGTAAACAAGAAACAAAGAAAGTGAAAAAGAAATGAAAGAAATCAGGGTAATTTCCAGAAAAAAAAAAAAAAAAACAAACTGGCAATAGAGTTATTCTGGCACAAACATGCACATGCAGACACAATAAGTACTTTGACTTCAAGGTCATTTGTAACACATTCAAGTAGATACATGTCAATTATGTTTCACTATCATGTAAACATATACTTTCCCCTAGATTAATACTTATTGTTCCTAAAGAATAGCTTATTCATATGAATTCAAACTACCATACTTGTTTAATCTAAACTAAGACACAGTTGATACGAAGGTTTTTGGTATTTTCTGATTTGTTAAAAAGACACACTTTTTTTTTGAAAAGAGAATAAAGTTTTATTACTAAAGAGCCTTAAAATTATCTCATGTTCAATCATAATATATTTTATAAACTCCTAAATACTTATTTGTATAAAGACACTAGTTTGTACCTTATGCATCAAAGAGAAGACTGTGGAATCAGTGAACTATTCACAACTAGGATAGTAGGTAAGTGAAGTCTTATCAATCCAAAGAATTATAAATATTTTATCATGAAGATAAGAAAACACAAGAGATTCCAACAGAGTCTGATGAAATAGAAAATAAAATATTGGATTATACAGGGGCTCAGGATCACAGGATCACAGAGACACCTGGACTCTGAGAAGTTCCAACACAAGCAAGATAACTGGAAAGACAGGCTCCAGTCAGAGTCAGTGAGTGCAAGTAGCATGAGAGATAACCAGATAGCAAAAATAAAAGTGCAAGAATGTTACCTGGCGTCATCAGAACCCAGTTCACCCAAGTAAGAACCGGAAAAGCAGAAATCACACCAGAAAAGCAGGATTCAGATTTAAAATCATTTCTCATGATGATGACAGAAGACTTTAAGAAGGAAATAAACAATTCCCTTAAAGAAATACAGGAAAACAGGTAGAAGCCCTTAAAAAGGAAACACAAAAATCCCTTAAGGAATTGCAAGAAAACACAACCAAATGGGTGAAAGAATTAAACAAAACCATCAGGATCTAAAAATGGATGTAGAAACAATAAAGAAATCACAAAGGGAGACTACCCTGGAGATAGAAAACCTAGGAAAGAAATCAGGAGTCATAGATCACCAACAGAATACAAGAGATAGAAGACAGAATCTCATGTGCAGAAGATACCATCGATACATTGACACAACTGTCAAAGAAATCCAAAATGCAAAAAGCTCCAAACCCAAAACATCCAGGAAATCCAGAACACAATGAGAAGGCCAAACCTAAGGATAATAGGTATAGATGACAGTAAAGATTCCCAACCTAAGGAGCCAGTAAATATCTTAAACAAAATTATAGGGGAAAACATTCCTAACCTAAAGAAAGAAATGCCCATGAACATACAAGAAGCCTACAGAACTCTAAATAGACTAGACCAGAAAAGAAATTCCTCCCGTCACATAATAATCAAAACATCAAATGCACAAAACAAAAAAAAATACTAAAAGCAGTAAGGGAAAAAGGTCAAGTAACATATAAAGGCAGACCTATAAGAATTACATCAGACTTCTCACTAGAGACTATAAAAGCCAGAAGATCCTGGACTGATATAATACAGACCCTAAGAGAACACAAATGCCAGCCCAGACTATTATACCCAGCAAAGCTCTCAATTACTATAGATGGAGAAACCAAGATATCCCATGACAAAACCAAATTTACACAATATCTTCCTACAAATCCAGCCCTACAAAGAATAATAGATGGAAAACCCCAACACAAGGAGGGAAACTACAACCTAGAAAAAACAAGAAAGTAATCTTCCAACAAACCCAAAAGAAGATAGCTGTACAAACATAATTCTACCTCTAATAACAAAAATAACAGGAAGCAACAATCACTTTTCCTTACTATCTCTTAGCATCAGTGGACTCAATTCCCCAATAAAAAGATGTAGACGAACAGACTGGATACATAAACAGGACCCAGAATTTTGCTGCATACAGGAAATGCACCCCCAGCAACAAAGACAGATACTACCTCAGAGTAAAAGGATGGGAAACCATTTTCCAAGCAAATGGTCCCAAGAAAGAAGCTGGAGTAGCCATTCTAATTTCAAATAAAATTGACTTTCAACCAAAAGTTATCAAAAAAGATAAGGAAGGACACTTCATACTCATCAAAGGAAAAATCTACCAAGATGAGCTCTCAATTCTGAACATCTATGCTCCAAATGCAAGGGTACCCACATACATAAAAGAAACTTTTCTAAAGCTCAAAGCACACATTGCACCTCACACAATAATAGTGGGGAATTTCAACACCCGACTTTCAGCAATGGACAGATCATGGAAACAGAAACTAAACAGAGACACAGTGAAATTAACAGAAGTTATGAACCAAATGGATTTAACGAATATCTACAGAACATTTCATCCTAAAACAAAAGAATATACCTTTTTCTCAGCACTTCATGGTGCCTTCTCCAAAATAGACCATATAATTGGTCACAAAACAGGCGTAAACAGATACAAAAAGATTGAAATAATCCCGTGTACCCTATCAGACCACCATGGACTAAGGGTGGTCTTCAATAATAATGAAAACAATAGAAATCCCACATACATGTGGAAACTGAACAACATTCTACTCAATGTTGACTTAGTCAAGGAAGAAATAAAGAAGGAAATTAAAGACTTTCAAGAATTTAATGAAAATGAAGGCTCATTATACCAAAACTTATGGGACAAAATGAAAAGAAAGCTAAGAAAAAACTCATAGCACTAAGTGTCTACAAAAAGAAACTGGAGAGACCATACACTAGCAACTTGACAGTACACATGAAAGCTCTAGAACAAAAAGAAGCAAATACACCCAAGAGGAGTAGACGGCAGGAAATAATCAAACTCAGGGCTGAAATCAACCAAATAGAAAAAAAAGAACTATATAAAGTATCAACAAAACCAAGAGCTGATTCTTTGAGAAAATCAACAAGATAGATAAACCCTTAGCCAGACTAACCAGAGGACACAGAGACAGTATCCAAATTAATCAAATCAGAACTGAAAAGGGAGACATAACAACAGAAACTGAGGAAATTCAAAAAAAAAAATCATCAGCTCCTACAAAAGCCTATACTCAACAAAACTTGAAAATCTGGATGAAATGGACAATTTTCTAGACAGTTACCAGGTATCAAAGTTAAATCAGGAGCAGATAAACCATCTAAACAGTCCCATAACCCCTAAAGAAATAGCAGCAGTTATTAAAAGTTTCCCTACCAAAAAAAGCCCAGGACCAGATGGTTTTAGTGCAGAGTTCTGTCAGACCTTCAAAGAAGACCTAATACCAATTCTCTTCACACTATTCCACAAAATAGAAACAGAAGGAACACTACCCAATTCATTCTATGAAGCCACAATTACGCTCATACCTAAACCACACAAAGACCCAACAAAGAAAAAGAACTTCAGACCAATCTCCCTTATGAATATTGATGTAAAAATATTCAATAAAATTCTTGCAAACCAAATCCAACAACAATTATCCATCATGATCAAGTAGGCTTTATCCTAGGAATGCAGGGATGGTTCAATATTTGCAAATCCATCAATGTAATCCACTACATAAATAAACTCAAAGAAAAAAACCACATGATCATCTCACTAGATGCTGAGAAAGCATTTGACAAAATTCAACATCCCTTCATGGTAAAAGTCTTGGAAAGATCAGGAATTCAAGGCCCATGCCTAAACATAGTAAAAGCAACATACAGCAAACCATTAGCAAACAGCAAATTATTAGCCAACATCAAACTAAATGGAGAAAAACTTGAAGCAATCCCACTAAAATCAGGGACTAGACAAGGCTGCCCACTCTTTCCCTACCTATTCAATATAGTACTGGAAGTCCTAGCCAGAGCAATCAGACAACAAAAGGAAGTCAAAGGGATACAAATAGGAAAGGAAGAAGTCAAAATATCACTATTTGCAGATGATATGATAGAATACTTAAGTGACCCTAAAACTTCCACCAGAGAACTCCTAAACCTGATAAACAACTTCAGCAAAGTGGCTGAATATAAAATCAACTCCAACAAATCAGTAGACTTCCTCTACTAGACAGATAAAACAGGCTGAGAAAGAAATTAGGGAAATGACATCCTTCACAATAGCCACAAATAATATAAAATATCTTGGAGTGACTCTAACCAAGCAAGTGAAAGGTCTGTATGACAAGAACTTCAAGTCTCTAAAAAAAGAAATTGAAGAAGATCTCAGAAGATGGAAAGATCTCCCATGCTCATGGATTGGCAGGATTAATATAGTAAAAATAGCCATCTTGCCATCTACAGATTCAATGCAATCCCCATTAAAATCCCAACTCAATTCCTCACAGAGTTACAAAGAGAAAGCCTCAAATTCATTTGGAATAACAAAAAACCCAGGATAGCAAAAAAATATTCTCAACAATAAAAGAACTTCTTGGAGAACCACCATCCCTGACCTTAAGCTGTACTACAGAGCAATAGTGATAAAAACTGCATGGTATTGGTACAGAGACAGGCAGGAAGATCAATGGAATAGAATTGAAGACCCAGAAATGAACCCACACACCTCTGGTCACTTGATCTTTGACAAAGGAGCTAAAACTGTCCAGTGGAAAAAGGATAGCATTTTCAACAAATGGTGCTGGTTCAATTGGAGGACAACATGTAGAAGAATGCAAATCGATCCATTCTTATCTCCTTGTACAAAGCTCAAGTCCAAGTGGATAAAGGACTTTCACATAAAACCAGATACACTGAAACTAATAGAAGAGAAGGTGGGGAAGACCCTTGAATACCTAGGCACAGGGGAAAAGTTCCTGAACAGAACACCAATGGCTTATGCTCTAAGATCAAGAATCAACAAATGGGACCTCATAAAATTGCAAAGCTTCTGTAAGGCAAAGGACACTGTCAACAAGACAAAACAGCAACCAACAGATTGGGAAAAGATCATTACCAATCCTAGATCCGATAGAGGGCTAATATCGAATATATACAAAGAACTCAAGAAATTAGACACCAAACAACAAAATAACCCCATTAAAAATGGGGTACAGAGCTAAACAAAGAATTCTCAACTGAGGAAACACGAATGGCTGAGAAGCACCTTAAGAAATGCTCAACATCCTTAGTCATCAGGGAAATGCAAATCAAAACAACACTGAGATACCACCTGACACCAGTCAGAATGGCTTAGATCAAAAATTCAGGTGATAGTAGATGCTGGCAAGGATGTGGAGAAAGAGGAACACTCCTTCATTGTTGGTGGGGTTGCAAGCTGGTACAACCACTCTGGAAGTCAGTCTGGCGGTTCCTCAGAAAATTGGACATAACACTACCTGAGGACCCAGCTATACCACTCCTGGGCATATACCCAGAAAATGCCCCAACATATAACAAAAACATATGCTCCACTATGTTCATAGCAGCCTTATTTATAATAGCCAGAAGCTGGAAAGGACCAGATGCCCTTCAACAGACAAATGGATACAAAAAATGTGGTACATTTACACAATGGAATATTACTCAGCTATTAAAAATAATGAATTTGAGAAATTCTTAGGTAAACGGATGGAACTAGAAAATATCATCCTGAGTGAGGTAACCCAATCACAAAAGAACACACATGGTATTTACTCACTGTTAAGCAGGTATTAGCCCAAAAGTTTGAAACAACAAAGATTCAACTAAAAGACCACTTGAAGCTCATGAAGAAGGAAGAACAAGTGTGGATGCCTAGGTCTTTCTTAGGAGTAACTAAACACCCAAGGGAGCAAATATGGAGAAAAAGTGTGGACAGAATCTGAAGGAGAGGTTGTATGGAGACCATTCCACCTGGGTATTCATCCCATGTGCAGTCACCAAAAATAGACATTGATATGGATGACAGGAAGGGAATGCTGACAGCAGCCTGATAAGGCTGTCTCCTTAGAGGTCCCCCAGAGTCTGACATACCCAGAGGCAGATACTTGCAGCTAGCCATTAATCTGATCAAAGGTTCCCAATGGAGAAGTTAGAGAGTAAACTGAAGGAGCTGAAAGGGTTGGTGGCCCCATGAGGAGAGCAACAATACCAACCAGCCAGAGCTCCCCAGGGTCTAAACCACCAGCCTAGGAGCACATATGAAGGGACACATGACTCCATCTGTATATGTAGGGGAGGATGGCCTTGTTGGGCATAGGTGGGAGAGGAGATTTTTGGTCCCATGAAGGCTGAACACTGAGTGGGGTGGGGGGGGGAGGAGCTGAGGGGGGGTGCATACTCTCATAGAAGCAAGAGGAGGGGGGATGGGATAAGGGGTTCCTGGGTGGTGGGGGGAATGGGGTAAGGGGATAAAATTTGAAATGTAAATATTATATTCAATAAAAGAGGGGAAAAAAGAAAAGCTGTTAGAACCAATATCTTTAATAAAACGTCAGCCCTCTTAAAAAAATTATCTTGATACTAAAATTTGTTTTGAGAATTGTATATTGCAGAATAATCAGCCTTGGTGTATCTACTCATCAAGCAAGCTGGGCAGACCTGCTCAAACCTCTGAGGTCCTGGAATTCCATCTGAATGCAGTGAAAACACAGTATCAAAGGCTTATCAATTTACTCTTCCCCCCACTCCTCTTCTAATATCTCAACGCCCATAATCAGCTTGAAGAAGTTAATGAAGAGTCAGCGTCCCTATTCCCTGGGCTTGGTGACTAAGGTGGTAAATGTTGGGCTGTCTTTCTCGGGAAAAGTAGTGGTTTTGTGGGAATAGAGAGGATTAGCTAGGATTTATTGCATAGCCATAACCTATTGGTAGAAATCTATATAATTATTATTAAGATGAAGATATAATTTCTTTTTTTTCCTTTTTTTTTATTTATTAATCTTTCATTTACACTTCAGATGCCATCCCCTTTCCCCATTCCCCCCCCTTAGAAGACCCCTATCCCATGCCCCCTTTTCCTTTTTGCATTTATACATTTTTTAAAAAAATGTTAATCATAGGCTTTATAAGTTTGGTATTGTTCAATCAGAGGTGTAACCCACTACCCAACCTAGATATATCAACTATCTTTGACTGGTGGAGATACATGAACATCTGCCTCCCTGTCTCCCCCCTCTATCTCTCTTTCATCACCTAGCTTCTCCTCTCCTTCTTCTTCTCCTCTTCTTACTCCTTTTCTTCCTCTCAGTACTCCTCCCACCTTAGCTCCTCCTACACATCACCCTTCCTGTTAAAAGGAAACTTTTCTCTCAAAATACAATTAGAGCATAATTATGCCAATTTGTACCAGTGAGGTACAAGATAGTCCTAATACCCAGTCCATCCTTTTGTTGACTAACCAGCACCTCTGTCATCTATCCTAACTAAAACACTTAGTTCTGAACCTGGCTTTAGGATGAATGTCAGCTGACGACCATCACTCAAATCTTTTCTCTCAAGGTAAATAGCTATAAGTTTTCAACCCCGTCAGAAATCCAGAATGACTGAGTTAACTATAATTGTGGGAAGCACAAAGCATAGCTTCTAAAACTTAGCCAATTTATAGAGACCTCTGAACACCTGGACACTCGCTCCACTTCAAAACGTTGGAGCATCTGTTCTTCTGCCTTCTGGCCCAGGATCATCTGACAGACCTTAGTGCTGCAGAATTATTAAGGGCTGATTACTCTGTCTAGGCAGATATAATCAGTCGACTATTCTGCAAGTGTGTCCTTTTCTGGACAGTAATTTGTCTATAGAAGGAAAGTGGCAATTCTTGCCTAGTGGCTGTCTCACCACAACTGGAGTAACTCCAAGGATGCTCAATTTCTTCTTAGAATTTAACATAGGAAGCTGTCCGGAGCAGACAGGTCTCTAATGAAAATGAACATTAATACTGAAATGTTTGTCATGTCAACCAATTTACTTTGATTACAAATTTTAAGGTAAAAACAATGGGATACAGAGCTAAACAAAAAATTCACAACTGAGGAAACTCAAATGGCTGGGAAGCACCTAAAGAAATGTTCAGCATCCTTAGTCATCAGGGAAATGCAAATCAAAACAACCCTGAGATTCCACCTCACACCAGTCAGAATGGCTAAGGTCAAAAACTCAGGTGATAGCAGATGCTGGTGAGGATGTGGAGAAAGAGGAACACTCCTCCATTGTTGGTGGGATTGCAAGCTGGTACAACCACTCTGGAAATCCGTCTGGTGGTTCTTCAGAAAATTGGACATAGCATTCATTACCTGAGGACCCAGCTATACCACTTCTGAGCATATACCCAGAAGATGTTCCAATATATAACAAGGACATATGCTCCACTATGTTCATAGTAGCCTTATTTATAATAGCCAGAAACTGGAAATAACCCAGATGTCCTCCTACAGAGGAATGGATACAGAAAATGTGGTACATTTAAACAATGGAGTATTACTCAGCTATTAAAAACAATGAATTTGAGCAATTCTTTGGTAAATGGAATATCATCCTGAGTGAGGTAACCCAATCACAAAAGAATACACATGGTATTCACTCACTGATAATTGTATACTAGCTCAGAAGCTCACAATACCCAAGATGCAACTCACAGACCACATGAAGCTTATGAAGAAGGAAGACCAAAGTGTGGGTGCTTTGGTTTTTCTTAGAAGGAGTAACAAAATACTCATGGGAGCAAATATGGAGACAAAGTGTGGGACAGAAACTGAAGGAGGGGCCATCTGGAGATTGTTCCACCTGAGTATCTATCCCATATGCAGTCACCAAAGGTAGACGCTGATGTGGATGTCAGGTGTGCATGCTGACAGGTGCCTGATATAGCTGTCTCCTTAGAGGTCTGCCAGAGTCTGACATATACAGAGGCGGATGCTCACAGCTAACCATTGAACTGATCCTGCAGTTCCTAATGAAAGAGTTAGAGAGAAGACTGAAGGAGCTGAAAGGGTTGTAGCCCCATGGGGAAAACAACAATAACAACCAATCAGTGCTGCCAGGGTCCAAACCACCAGCCTGGGAGCACATAGGGAGAGACTCATGGCTCTAGCTTATATGTAGAGGAGGATAGCCTTTTTGGGCATTGGTGGGAGAGGAGGTACTTGGTCTCATGAAGGCTGGATGCCCAGTCTGGGGGAATTCCAGGGTGGGGAGGTGGGTGGGGGCACATCCTCAAAGAAGCAGGAGGTGGGAAATGGGATAGGGGGTTGCTGGGTGGGGGTGGGAATGGGATAAGGGGATAACATCTGAAATGTAAATAAAATATCCAATAAAAATAAAAGAAAAAAAACAGGAAAAAAAAAACAATCAGATATGTTTTTCTGGTTCTATGTATTGAGAAAGTTAAAGGAAAACTTATCAGAAATGATACACTTTGAACTAATACTCCAGAAAAAGAATGTGTCACATATTTTAAGATTATAAATGATCAGATATTGAACTTCTGAAAAATACCAGAAGGTACTGACTGGTTTTGCTATTAAGCTTTGATTTAGTAACAACCCTACTCCAAGTCTGGATCTCAACAAAACTCAATAAAATAGCAAACAGCTGCAATCAACTTTGTTCAGCTTCTACCCCACAGCTCCAGGAAATGTATTCACAGTGTAACCTCAGCTAACCAAGTCTAAGAAGACAAATAGGACATTTTATCAACATATCATTTTTCCTTTGCAGAGATATCTGCCACTTTTACAAGCCAGAGTCACAAATCTTTCCAACACCAGTGTCTAAAATGTCACCCAACTGATCTGTCCCAGAATTAGAAATAGCTTCCCAGTACCCACTGGATCAAGTGAAACTGATTCCTGCTTTTTAGAGAACAGCTCTTCTTTGTATCCTGATGCAGGTCTAACAGGATAGGTGGAGCCTCTGTAGAATGATCTCTTGTAGAGGATTTCTACTTTAGTTGTCCTCTCCTCAGCAATGCCTAATGGCAAGCAAGATGCTGGATCTAAGATGCATACCACGGTATGGTCTTAGGTTTTAGTGTTTCATTTAGAAAACTCTATCACTCTCCCACTTACCTTTGATAAAGCACATAAAAAAATATGTACATTATCACTAATAGGATCTGACATATTTTATAAAACATACTGAAATATAATACATTATTTCCTCTAAATTATAACTTCTAAAATACCTAAGTAATGCTAATCATTGACCAAGTTAGCTGAAATTCTTCCTGAGATACTTCCATAAGACAGGCAGTGTGCCAGCCAAACTGACTTGAATGAAATAAAATCCCCCCACCTGCAGGCTATGTCAAGACTCATTCTTTGTACATAAACTCTGTAAGTACTCTATATTCTATAGCAGTGGTTCTTAACCTGTGTGTTGTGACCCCTTTGGGGGTCATATGACCCTTTCACAGGGGTGGCATATCAGATATTAACATTACAATTCATAGCAGTAGCAAGATTACAGTTATAAAGTAGCAACAAAGTAATTTTATAGTTGGAGGTCACCACAAAATGAAGAACTATACTAAAAAGTCAGAGCTTTAGTAAGGTTGAGAACCACTGTTCTATAGATAATGTTTTCCATGTTGGAGATATGTATCGCCAGCCTATTCATCTATATATATTACTATACACACATGTGTGTGCATATACATATATATCCTATATATAACATTTCTCATGTCTCTGGGACAATAAACTAAAGGTTAGTGATACAAGTACATGTAGAGAGTGTCAATTAACCATAAGGAATTTTAAGATATGTTTATGCTCAAGGATTGCATTAAAATATCATAACTATGGATTTATTTCCTTTAAAAATGACATTTATTCCATCCCCACCAGTGCATTCGTACGTGCGTGTGTGCGTGCATGCAGGCGTGCGTGCATACGCCTGTCTGTGCATGACTACCTTGTTCACATAGAGGGTGGAGAACAATTTAAAGGAGTTGGTTTTCTCTTTTCACCATTTAGGTCCTAGGTCCTGGAGACCAAATTCAGGAGATCTGGCTTAGTGGTGAGTGCCTTTACTCACTGAGCTATCTTACTGGCCCTAATAACTTCTTTTAAAAGTGAATGTTCCACTCTCTCGCAGGAAAGTGTATATAAGAACATAAGCTTCAGCCATAAAAATGGGAATCTTTCAACTTATGTTATTATGTTATGCAACTACGACTGAGCACATTGTATTTTACCTTTCCTTCAGATATTTCTTTCAAAACACCTCCTTAAACAAATAACTTTTAGTTTCAAAAACTATGTAACAAGGTCCTATAGACATACTTATGTAAGGAACACCTGATGAGAATTTGAAGATCAATCTAACTGTCTTGATACATTCCATCATAAAACATCTTGGACTTGAAGGCAATTGCTTCAGGTTGAAAATTTATAACAGTGAAAGCAAGTTATATTTATCTGGGGTTTTGTTGTTTGTTTGTTTATTTTGAATACAGGAGATGTAACCCAGGGCCTCAACACATGTTGAGCAAGTACTCTACCATCAAGCTACACCACCAGCCAGAGCATTTAAAATGTCCAAAGCTACTTACAAAATAAGAACTTCAGTACCAGCCAGACCCATAGTGTGCGGAGTGAGCAGTATAGAGCTGCTAACATACACAGAACAGGCCTGCTGGACAGTTGTGCTGAGGAATTACTTTAAACAAATCTCAGAAACAACATCTATTATACGGGTCTAACTTTGGTGACAGCATATTACTAAAACACTTTATGACATTCATTTGAGAACATTAAACATTCAAATAACCTAATAAATTATATAATAGAAAACAAGTTTATCAATGAATTAGCTGCTCAAATGGTCTAGGAAATAAAAATATCATTATGTTTAAATACCTACTAAACTCTAAGGGCTGGAAAAGCCTTTTGTGGTTTGCTTGTCTACCCAGGCTGCAGTCACTGTCAGAGGTTTCTTTGCAGATACCTGCAGATATAGGCAGGCAAAACCACAAAACTTGTTACCTTCATCAATAATATCCTAGCAAATCATACTGGCAGGAATTAAATAATGGTTTGTAGAACCAAGTTAATTTTCTTGGCCATGAGAGTAATTTGAAAAACTAAAGAACACCTTTGTTGCTTTGTTAAAGCTCCAAATCTACAAAATAGAATTGACACTCAATTTCATGAGGGAATATATTCATTATAGCTCATAGAAGTGAAGATTTGGATAAACTAGAGGTATAGGTTACTTTTAATTCAAGATAGCAAAAGAAAGAACATGATTAGGCAGAACTATGCATCATAGACTACCATATCATATCATAAATATGTCAGATTACTAAATCAATAAATAACATGCTTTCTTTTCAATATTGAAACATAACTTGTGGGTCTTTTAAAGTGTTTTTTTTTTTAATCCTGATATCAGCATACCTTATAGAGACAATGCCATGTGACAGATCTACCCCCACCCTCATTCCTTTCTATATAGCTTTACAATGATAATGTTTCAAAGCCACTAAAATACCCAATGAGATAAATGCATGTGCAGGTTTGACATCAGGCAATATTCTAACTGGTACAGTGGCCAGTAATCAAACAATTACAAAATGGAAAGTACATCTTGTACAAGCTGACAGAACCATTAAGTCAGGGAGCTCTGGGCAGACGTACTGACACTGTAAGAATTACCAGAAAGCATTAATTTCAGCATTAATAAAATGGCAGTAAATAGATGACAGCTGCCAGATGAACTCGGAAATAGGGTTACTGGCCTTGTTAAGCTCACGTCTCACTTTCTCAGGCACAAACTGATCGAGGTAGCGTCTGAAGTGAAGTGCATCAATGGCAACGATCTCCGTGCAGCGTCGATGCCAATCGTCCCTGTGATGGGACAGAAAAGGAACAAAGATATGGAACATGTAGAAGCCTTTAAGTAAGACCCTTGAAAAAGTCATGCTGTTGACATTTTGGCAGTGTTAAGATATTAAAAACAAACAAATCCTAACCATGGGGCCCAGCAAAGCAGGCGGGCAGGAAAGCACTCTAGTTTCAGATTCAGAGGTGTGTGCACTGCAGACTGCTGAGGAGTAAAATGAAAACCAAGAGACAACATGAGATGACACACTGTAAACATGTACATCAGTTACAGTGACCTCAGAGGCTAAAGGATTTGGGAGGAAACAAAAGGAATCCTGGTCTTTGTTTTCCTCTAAATACCGTAGACATGGCATTTACTCTGTCTTTTTCAGAGATCTGTTTTAAATCACTGGAATATAACATTTCTCTATACTGTACAGAAAATAATCCTGAGAATCAAGTATTACAAAAGAATATTTAACATTCATTCAGTCTAACCTTCTACTTACTGTGTAACTGTCAGCTACAAAAACTATCTTTAAAATGATCCAGACACAAACGCAGACAAGATATGATGCCTACAGAAATATGAAGGACTATCTGAGCTGATGAGTTTGGAAACCCATAAATTTCCAAATAGATCATGCGTTAATAAGCTTGCATGTATTGGTAACCAAGTACGATTTGATAATAAAGATTAAAAAAAAAAAACCCAAACCAAACAAACACCAACCCTTTCTGATAGTCTGGGTAATTATGGGAAATAAGCATCCACATAGATAACTGTTTCATTACAAGCACATGTGTCAGAGTCAGCTTCAGTTGTCAACCTGACACACCTGGGAAGATGACTTTTGCCCCCTGTGTTTACTGGTTGGCAATGTCATCGGTGGGCAGGTGGTCCTGAGTTGAATGAGGAGGGTAGATGAGCATGCCAGTAAGCAGAACTGCTCTATGATCTTTCAGCTACTTTAGCTCCTGCCTCAGGTTCTTGCCTCAAGTTCTGGCCTTAGCTTCCTATGATGAGATGGACTGTGAACTGTAAGTCAAATAAATAAATCCTTCCTTCCCCAAGTTAGTCTGTAATGCTGTTTCTTTTTCTTTCTTTTTTTTTAAATCACACCAACAGAGCCCAAACAAGAACACCATTTTATAAAATAAAAAGATACCATAGCTTAGACTTGACATTACAAATAGTAAGACTGTGATATAGACAGAGTTGACTCCTTTTGTCAGAATGCTTTTTTCATTTTAAAGTGAAGCACAAAGTAATTTCTCTCCCCACTTGACAAAGCAAGTTGTCTTTTTTTTCTTTATCATTTAGTGAATAAGCAGGGATGCTAACATATGAAGTCTATTTCAAGAAGCAAGGGGACAGACAGAAGCAGCAATATTCACTACAGGCTTTGCTGTCAACTAGTATCTGGCCCAGGGTAACATATTGTCTCAACATACATTCCCCCAGTATCTGATAACATAGATAAGTTAAGGATAGCTAAATAAGCTGGTCAAAGGCTCTAAACTAATTAGAGCTCATTCTAAGTTTGGACTTGGAAGCTAACCTCTACAGCTTAGAGATGAAGATGCCCTGATGGCTTCTGCCTCAAACTTTGAATTTTTATTCTTCTCTTTGACATGTGGTACATGGCAATACTGTTTTGCCTTCCAAAAATCTAGAATACTGACTTTAAAAAGAATTTAAATGGAGTCACCAATAATGGAGGAGACAATGACCCCCAACTAGATATCTTATGCCACCAAGTAAAGCCTCCAGTGCTGGAAAAACAGATTAGAGCTTGTGGAGTTATTGGCCAAAGGGGTCCCATAGATTTCCCCCACAAACACTATAGGTTATTGCAGAGACTATAGATTACTCTCCACAACCTGATGTAAGGCCCTGTTGCTGAAGACAACACTTACTTATATCATCGAGCATGGAGAAATGGAGCTGGTGCCCAACTAGAAGCTTCACCCTTACTGACTAGCGATCATGGTGCTGGAGGGTGCTCTGCACACTACTGGAGGAGAAAGGTAATCATCAATATCACCCAGCTACAAATCCTGCAACCTACAACAGCAACCTGCCTGCAAGAGATATCGGTACAACTGTGGCACAAACCACTTTCTGATTGGCTTTAAGACCCACTCCATGAGATGGAATCTATACTTGACATTGTTAAGGTGGCCAAGAACCTAAGATTAGATAGCACGTGCCCAGGGTAGAACCCTATATTACTATTCTGCTAAGGGAACATAGCAATAAAACGACTCCTAATGACATATTACCCATGGATCAGTGCATTGTTCAACCCTACTCAGAGAAGCCTCTTTCAGTGGTTGATAATTAACACAGAAAACCCCAACTAGACAATGTACAGTGAGTAATAAACATTGGAACACTCAGTCCCAAATGGGATGCCATCATTAAATCCCTCTCAAGTCTGGCAGATCTATATGGAAGAGGAGCCGGAAAAATTCAAAAAGCCACAGGTGATGAATAATTCCAAGGAAACAGTGCTTTCCAGATACAATGAACTCAAGAAGACTGTGACAACACGCACAAGACTTACACAAGGTTAAGCCAGACAAAATCCCAGCAGTGAGAAGGGGAGGCAGACACAAAGTTCCAGGCCTAATCAAGATCTTTGCAGCTGATGTCTGCTGGGAATGGGTAAATCAGTTTTCTCAGTGGAGTGTTACCAGGTATGTCAACCATTCTCCAAGACAAGCTCTAGGCTCCATGCTCAGTAGCTGAGAAATAAAAAATGGACTTCATGGTTTTGTTCTTAGTGCTGTGTGGAAATGCTGAACACAGAGTTGGGTGGATAGGGAGGTAGGGAGGACCTAAAATTTGGTGAAGGGGAAAGAATATGATCAAAATATATTATATGAAAATAGTATTTTAAATAAAAACCAAACCAAAACAATAACTATCTGGAAGGATCAGAGTGCACCAGAGTCAAGCACATGCTCCTTTACTTTCAGCCACACGATACTAAAATCAGAAACACTCACTTTTCACTGCCATCTTCATGGCTCCGGGCCCAACGATAAGTTTCAGCATAGCCCGTGTATTCACTGTACTGTTCAGTACCTGAAACAAAATGTCTATTAACACCATTGACTTCAGACTCAAAGCATTCTACCTAAGGTGATCAATAAGGTGAGAGTATTATTCTCTTTCTTTCTTCCCCCCACTCTCCTAAGTCAGGCTCTCTCTACATAGTCCTAGCTGTCCTGGAACTCACTACATAGTCCAGGAGGAGACTTATCATTCTTATCTCTATTCAGCACTGTACCTGAAGGATAAGATAAGATCACTCACTCACCACCCCCAATCCCTGCTGCCATAATGCAAAAAAAGAAATAAAAGACAAAAAGAATGGGAAGAGATAAGCAGGAATGGGGAAGTAGCTCCTTGAAATAGTATGAACAGAACCCCGGGCTTAACACCAACACAAAATATCATAAAAATAAAATAAAATGTAAAACTGTCTGCTGGATGTCATCATTGTTTATACAGCAAGTCCCAAAGAATTGCTGAGAGTGGTGTGAGGATAGAAAAACTCATAAATAAATAAGAGTTAAGTCAGATGTCTCTGTATATTAACAGCAGACAATGAGAAAACAAAATACCAAACATCCAGTGACGAAAACATCAATCACCTAAGCAAACTGAGCAACAGATGTAGAAAACTAAAAGTGACAAATAGATAAATAGACCATTCCTTTGAAGCAGAAAACTCCATATTATTACAAGGGTAATTCTTGAACTATATAGTCATCTCAATGTTAACAACAATCCCAGTTCCAAACAGCTCCCCTCAACCCATGTTCCTGACCCAGAGTATTGCTGTATTACCCAGACTAACTTAAACTCATGAAGTCAAGTGATCCTTACACATTAGCCTCTTAAGTAGCTGGGGCTACAGGTTCAGCAACACATGTTTTAAAAACAGTAATTAAACTAGGTGTGGTTGTGCCATGACTTCATGGCCAGCCAAGAAGAAAAGGAAAAAGAATAACAAAATAAAACAAACCCTGGAATGCTCAACTATCTTAGTTCAATAATTATTGGATCTCAGCCTAAGAAAAGACATGGAAAAGACCTATGAAACAGAATGGAGGCCATAGGATGACTAACTAGAATAAGGCAAAAGGAAAGGATAGGTCCCCCAAATATTGTTGGAACAAAATGGTAATTCATATAAAAATACAGACCTCAACAGCTACATCATGAATAAACACTTGAGATGGAGGATAGACATAAACATACAACTATACAATGAGGACATTCCTAATCTCAGCACTCGGAAGGTGGAGGCTAGAACATCAGGAGTTCAAACTGCAGCATGAGAAACTCTATCTCAAAAAACAAACTCAAAACAAAAACAAATCTACTCAGGAAACAGCATCATTGTATGTATTTAGCCAAAGATTTCTTAAAATGAATAGGAAAAAAAGCAGTGATCACAAGACTTATAAATGAAACAAAAACTATACCGGATCAAAATTCAAGATACTGTCAATAAAACATTTTTAGGAAAAAAAGGCTTAGAGGAAAGACATTTACAGGTATCTGACAAGGACTTATTCCAGAATATTGAAGAAGTCTCAAACATTAATAATAAAAACAAACAGGTTCTAAGGAAGTGGAGTTTAGAGACAGAGCTGTTTCCAGCATGTGTAAGGCCCCATGTTTAGACCCCAGCTAAGAAAAATAAACACAAAATAAGTAAAAACACAACTCAGTCTACAAAAATGAACAGAAATCATGAATGTATACCTCATATGGAAAGTACATAGTTGGCTAATATCTTATGAAATAATGCTTAACTTTATCAGTCATTAGCAATCACATTAGAACCATCGTGAGATATCATAATAAATCTCAATGTATGGCTAAAATAGAAATGGTCACAGTAAAGGTCAGGTGTGGTAGCATAGGGGAAGCTGAAGCGGGTGGTGAGTTCCAGGTCAGCCAGAGCTACAAGGTGAGACCCTGTCTCAAACAACAACAAAAACCCAAACAAACACAACCAATTAGGCAAACAATGAAAAAGCCACACTAAGGGCTGACCAGGAAATAGAACAAGAAGAAATCTTGCACTACTGGTGAAACAACATGGCACAATAATTTTGAAAAATAGTCTGGTAATTTCTTATAAATTAAACATGAGCAATTTGATCGGGAAATGTCACTTGTAAGTATTTACCGATAGAAAACAAAAATGTGTACCAATAAAAATTGTACAGAAGGGGCAACAGAGACAACTCCTTGGTGACCAAGAACACTGCCTGTTTTTCCAGAGGACTCAAATTCAATTCCTAACACTCATAAAGCATCTCAAAACCTCAGTTCCAGGGAATCCGATGACCTCTCCTGGCCACTGTAAGCTCAGGTGTACAAGTAGCATACATGCTGGCCAAGTACCAAACACATGAAATAAAAACAATGTACAGAAAAACTGCTCAGAGGAATGCTTATAGCAGGTTTACTCACAAGAGCTACATGTCAGTCATAGGCCAACCACAGAAACAGAAGCAGTAAGATTCATAGGAAGAGATTTACTGCAAGGACTTGGTTCACACAATGTTGGGAGCTAAACAAACAGGTTTAACAAGCAGGCTGGACTCTCAGACACAGGCAGCAGCTGCTGTCCACAAGAGGATTTCTTCTGGGAAGTTTCTCTCTTAACTGACTGGAATAGACCTCACAGAGTAAGGCAAATAATGTCCCTTCTTAAGTCTTAACTAAACTACTGTGGACTTGTAATCACATCTACAAATTATCTTTATAGCAACATATGAATTCAGTGTTTGACTCCACAGAGGCTGTGGCTAAGCTAATACAAACCCATAATAAACTTAAAAATAAGCCTGGCATAGTGTCTCATGCGGAGGCTGGGATCACCACAAATTTGAGGCTACTTAGCCTACAATGAGACTCTTTCTGAAAACAAACAAACAAGAGAAAGAAAAAAAACAAAAAAAGAAAGGGGGGCATGAGTGTAAACAGTTCAAAAGTAAATGAACAAGACGATACAAAACCAGTGGTGCTTACACAGAGCATCGGATGTTACTTAGGATAAAGCACAGAGCCACTACACACCCCAAAACATGACGAGCTTCAGTAGGCAGACTCATTAATTTTTTTATTTATTATTATTATTATTATTATTATTATTATTATTATTATTATTATTGGTTTTTCGAGGCAGGATTTCTCTGTATAGCCTTGGCTGTCCTGGAATTCACTCTGTAGACCAGGCTGGCCTCGAACTCAGAAATCCGCCTGCCTCTGCCTCCCAAGTGCTGGGATTAAAGGCGTGCACCACCACTGCCTGGCAGACTCATTAATCTTTAGGAAATATAAGATGAAATATTTAGGAGTAAAAAGGACCAATGTCTTTAATATACTCTTAAATATTTGAGGAAAAGAAAGTGGAGAAGAAAAGAGGTAGGCTGGTACATTTTTACAAAGAGTATGAAAAGCTGGGTGTGGTAACATACACCTGTAATCTTAACTCAGGAAGTTGAGGCATGAGGATCCTGAATTCAAGGACAGCCTGAATTACAAAGTAGGACCCTACCTCCACCCCAGGTGAAAATTCAGTATATTTTTCTTGTGATAACTCAGTAAGTTTGGAGTTTCTTCAAAATACATTATATGCATACAAAAAAGGCATATGTATGCAACATTATGAAAAGTATTCCATTTTTGGTACATGATTTATAATTTCTTATAATAAAGGTTAAGTACAGTTTCTAATTTATTGTTTTAACATACCATCTTTCAAAATAATTTTAAAGTAATTTATATCATAATTCCCATAAATTTACTTAGAATTTTTTTTACACTACAAACCAAGAAAACAAGTCTAATGTCCTTGCTATTTCCTGTGCAGGGCCTGCCTGGACCTGTAAGTATAGCTGTAAGTATAGTATTACAAAGTAGGGCCCTACCCCCACCCCAGGTGAAAATTCAATATATTTTTCTTGTGATAACTCAGTAAGTTTGAGTTTGCTCTTGTATGTTCAACATCCACAGAGCAAGTGAAACAGAAAGTACCATATTAACTGAAGTTAACAGTAAGTTCAGAAGTACTCTACAGGGACACATGATGGACTCTTTAGAAGCTCACATTCGAAGCCAGGCAGTGGCTCTGAAGGCAGAGGCAAAGACACCGCTGGGACTTTTAGAGAGCAGCCTGATGACACGTGAGACAATTTCACTGCTGGGTGGTCTTAGGTAAATTAACTATTCTTCTGCTGACCAAGTTTCATCTGTAGGGGTGTGTACACATCTATCTGCTGTATGTGCTCAACAAACAGAACCAAGAGGAGAACCCTGTAGAGCCCACTAATACTTGATACTGAAGCTGTATTCTAGATGTTTAATTTTTACTCCATTTATACTGTAACTCATAGCATAATACTATAGGGTGAATCACAGCAAATGGAAATAACACTGTCTGAACAAAAGTATTTGTCGTTTTCATGACCTGTTTCATATTCATTTAAAAGTCTGATAGCAACCAGATGTCCCACAATGATGACAAATTTAATTTATTTCCAACTTCTCCAAATTCTTTTACAGATTCAGGCAGCACAGTCACAGCCATTAGGTCACTGAGCTTAGCCACATCACTGAAGGAATGGAATTGATCAGGCAGATAAATTACAGCACATGGTTAAGAGTCTCCTAAGAAGGGAGATGGCAGAAGTCCAGATACCAAACAGATGATGAAATGGTCATTTCCATTAAGGGAACATCACATCACAGATATTAATTAGAAAGCACTGTAATAAAGTTAAGTGCATGTGGGAAAAAAACGCTGAGTTAAAAGTCACCCCAAACGTCCTTAGCTTGAGGTCATTACAAATCTGAAGGGAAGTCACAAATCTACAATTTTCCACTCATTTTACAATAGCTGCAGGTAAGTCAGAGGTCACTGACAAGTCCAGAGTATCCTTTTGTAGGGACAAGCTATCTTAAGCAAGAGAAGGGTGGAGGTAAGAGGGGAAGAGACAGAGAGACTATGCTAATGCTTTCCTTCTAATATAGCCAGGGAAAGTGATATCCCTTACTTACTGTAACATTAATGGTAGATAAGGTTTTTTTCCTACCATAAGAGAATGAAATAAGTTTACCATAAGCAAATGAAAGAAACCAGCTTTGGCTTTAAATGCCCAGCATTTTACCAAGGTTTATTAATCAATTTTTAATTAATTTAACTATTTATTCACTTTACATCCCAATCACAACTTTCCCTCCCTCCTTTCTCCGTCCTCTCCCCCCAACCCCTTTTTAAAGGGTGTAAATTCTTCTCCAAAACTGATGGGCTATTTTGTCATTAGTCTTCAATTTAAGTCCTATAAAAATTAAAAATTTTAAAGCATTATCATCTATTATCAGGCATAGGTGGGTGAGGAAATCCTTGGTCCAGTGAAGGCTGGACCAAGTGTGGGGGAAATCGTGTGTGCGGAACTGGGAGTGGGAGGGTGGGTGGGGGCATATCCTCATAAAAACAGGAGAAGAGGGGATGGGATGGGGTTCCTGGGTGTGTGTGTGGGAATGGGGAAAGGGGGTTATATCTGAAATGTAAATAAAATATCCAATAAAAAATTTTTTTAAAAAGAATAAAACTAAGATAGAAAATGGTTAAAAAAAAAAAAAAAACATTATCATCAATATACGTAAGTGATAGGAACAGTAACAAACTCAATGTCCACAGTTCATGAAAAGAACAAGATAAGTTCAGTTTAGTTTGCCAGCAACAGGCACTCAGCAGTCCTTCCCTCTGTTTCCCTTCTATCATATGTGCACGCTCACCTCCCCCAGTAACTTCCCAATCCCATCCATTTTATGGATGTACCTACATGGTAATCAGCAACTATAGAGACAAGCAGTGCAGGAACTGAGACAACGCTGAGAATGAAGGGGTCTACCTTTCCAATTCAATAAATTGTGGAAAAAACTTCAGAATTCTAGAAGAAATTCTTCATGTTATTAACTTGAAATAACAATCTAAGGATCTAAGAAGAAATTCTTTTGCTGAGGTTCTAATCTTAAATTCCCATATAAACTAAATAAACTATGTTGTTTGCCTCACCTCCCTAAACCATCAGATCATGTAGGTAAGAATGTCTATCTGATGTGAAGCCATTCTGCAAAGTAGCAAGATAACTTTAAAACAGTAACTGCTGTACAAATCAGCAACCCAGCAGTCACTAGGGAAGATGCAAGAATGTTGAAGCTCCTTCAAAGTCCCATTTTTCTGAGAACAGTCATTAGACCTTTCTCCCATGGGGAGATCTCATGCAAAAGCTGTCTTGACTTCACAAACCTGGAGCTTGCCTAGTGTGGAAGGCTAGTCTCCAACCACTAGAGAAGGACAGCACAAGTCCCTGCTTACCATAGAGACTGCTAAGGTGGGGGTCACCACATGGGGCAAGTAACAGATTAACCAAAATGTCCAAGGAAAGCTGACAATAAGATGCCAACAAGGAGCATAGAAAAGTTCTAGCATATTTCTGGGAATGTAGAACACCATGTGATACAAATGCCCAGAAAAACCAGAGAAAGCCTTCAACTTTTCCCTACTAACCCACCTTGAGTCTTTGGAAGCAGGAAGTTAAGGCTAAACTGGGTCATCAACGACCTCGTGGAAGGGTCATGATGGCAAGCATCACACAGAGCCCCCCAGCAAAGCAGGAAACTGACTTATTCCAGTCACTTAAGAAGTCTGCATAATCATTAGCTAGCCAGTTATAAAATGAGCAGAAACCTTAATGACGACACTCAACAAGCAGTACAGACTCCTCAGAACTTGTTTAGAGAAGAAATGAAGTAAACAATCTAGGCCAATGACAATTACTCTGATAGGGGGAATCTAATTTCTAGGGTCGCTATATTATTTAAAATGTTCAGATCTCATCATCAACTACAACAGAGAATCATAGTCATCATATGTAAAGAATAAGACAGTTGCCCCATATCCAGAAATAAAGTAGTCAACAGTAAATCAGTAAACCAATGCTGGACTCAGTATAACAACACAAGTCAATTATTTTAAATATGTTGAAAGAACTGAAAAAGCCAAATTAAACAAAACCCTATGTCTCAGTACTAAAGAAAAGTAAGTATGTAAGTAAGTGTGAGAATGTAATCCTCACACAGATATATGAGGGGTGCAAGATGGCTCAGTGGGTAAAAGTACCTGCCATTGATCCAGACAACTTTAGTTTGATCCTTTATCAATCTCAAAGCAATAACAGAAAACAAAATGCAGTTCTATAGGCTTAAAAAGGCAGCAGTAACTAAGGAAATGTTTGGCTTTCTGGAGGTATGTTCTTTTAGTTACTCAAATAAAAGGTGCACTTAGATACTCCAAAAAATAAAAAATGGGGGGATAAAGTGTATTACTACTCAAGACATTTTAAGAAAATAAGATAACAGCAATGAAAAAAATAACACATATAAATAATAAATTTAAAACTACTTGGTCTGGGACCAGCAAGATGGCTCAGTGAATAGAGTACTTGCCATCAAGTTCGTGACCTGAATTCAACCCTGGAACCTATGTGGTAGGAGAGAACCAACACCCCAAGCTCTCCTCTGACCTCTACATGAGCTGTGGTATGCAAGACAACACGACTCACCCACGCCCCAAATTTTTAAAAATATTTAATAAAAATAAAATATTGGGTCTAATGCCCATAGAAGAGAAACACCTTGTCTGGGCAGCTTTTAATCTTCATAGCGGGGATTCAAGATGGGGAAAAACTACCCCATTGTGTAGCCGTAGACACAAACACACACACACACACACACACACACACACACACACACACACATACACACACACACTAACCTGTGATAATAAGACACTCATTGTGATCCAGCACCTCAGTAAAGAGCCGTGAAACAATCAACTCAGGATTGATCAGGAATCTAATTTCTTCTTGTACAAGTCCTGCCCCAGTCACACCACCTCCAACAAAACGGTTTGCAAAGTCCACCTATTAAAGAAAATGTAGTGTTTAAACAGTGTCTGAGCATCCACACACATGACAGAGAAATACATACTCTACGGGACCATTTCTTCCCCATAAAAACCAGTCTCCAAATTTTCCTAAAGAGTGACCCAGTTGCTTAATACTTCCATGTCAGGACAGCAAACAACTCTACATATTTCTTTAGGTCTCAAAACTTCCTAAGAAACCTGGAAAATGGAGCTTTTGAGATAAGATATTAAGTAAACACCATATCTATGACCCTGGGATCATTGATCCAGATTAGCCTGGCTGTGAGGTTTCCAGGTCATTTCCCTACATCTACTAGCCAGCCTCCCTTTGACTATTTTAAGTGACTTTCAAACAATCAAACCTTTATTTTCAGTAGTTGTTTTTCTTCTGTAGAGGAATAAAGGGATTTTTTTTTCTCTGTGTAACAGCCCTAGCTGTCCTGGAACTTACTCTGTAGACCAGGCTGGTCTCCGACTCAAGAGATCCACCTGCCTCTGCCTTCTGAGTGACACCATGGCCCCATAAAGATATAAAATTTTTGTTTCAAATTAAACCCCACACCAAATTGCAGGAATATTACCAGCTACTTTAGAAAATATAACCAATTGAGGAATGGGGGATAAAATCTAGTATAAGAAAAAAGGTTTAACTCCATTAATATTTTTAATTTATTCTAAGTGTATAAACAACATGTTTGTTCCTCTTTCAGGGTATAGGCAAGTGTTCTTCAGAGTAAGAGCCTGATTCCCTACTAAAGAATCTCATGATCCTCAGAGGAAGGCAAAGTCAGCTGCCACAGTACTTCAGTTTTAGAATGATTACTTACATTATTTAATTAGATTGTTTAGATTATTCTAAAGAGTTGGATTACACACACACACACACACATATATATGTGTATATATATATATATGTACGTATATAAAATCAGACACACCAGTAAAACAATTTATCATAAAGTTTTTCAACTATTATAAAATATAAGATCTCTCAAAACTTGTTCATATTTTCTACAGCAGTAGAATGAAAATATAAAGCCAATTTTACAGAAGAATAGAGCAAGAATACAAATCTTATATTCAGCAAAACATATAAAAACATAGAAATTAAGAAGGGACAACATATTCTTTTCTTTACCCATAAGATCACAGAAAATACTGATAAATACTGACAAATTATTGAAATGACTATACAGAAAACTACATATTTAGGTTTGTGCTCCAGAGTACCAAAGTTGAGACTAAACATCTAGAATAATTATTTATCTTATATAGAAAAAAAATTTTTGGTGAAACTAGTCTATTGACAAATTATATACCTACATATGAGTTGTCCGGAACTAGGTAATGTGTCTTAAAACTATCCAGCTTAATAAACATTTACTAAACATTATGCTGGAACCTATGAGATAAATAAGAAGTTATGTAGTCCTAGGACTAGAGATGTAGCTTGCAGTGAAACTGTACTTGTCTGGCATGTACAAGGATTTGGGTTTGATGCCTATTGCCACAAAAATAAATTCAAAAGTATCTGGTCCCTGGCCTGAAAGGATCTGCAATCTGGGTGGGAGTCAAGCACATAAGCAGGGAGACCGAATGACTACTCAAGAAGCTCTGAGTATGGATGCTATGCTTCCTCAGTAGTGGACTGGAGTAAACTCTGAGCAGAGGAGGGCAATGCAGCTTTACAACAGGAAGCAGCATTCAGTCCTGAGTTGCTGACAGGTGGAGTGGACACAGAATACTGTGAACAACTGCTCAAGAGGACTGAAAACAGCTTCCTCATTATTCATGCAATGTAGAGGACATCACACTGGGGTTACAGAGAATGATAGGGTAGTCTGAGAAGGATTCATTTAGCAACTTAGACCAGTGTTTCATTAGTTCAGGGTGCAGTTTTAGTTTCAAGAATACAACAACAAAAAAAAAAAAAAAAAAAAAGTAAAATTAACAGCAAAGAGCTTAACTAGATATCTACTGAGAAACTGTTAGGGCCTCAAATAGGGCTGTGGTAGAATATAGGAAAGGAGAAACCTAGTAACTTCAGAAATGAAATGGATAGCATTTAAGAAATGAAAAACTAAGTGCATGTCCATCGTTATATTTCTATGAACACAGATGGGGTTTGAAATTATAACTTGATTTTATCTGGAATCAAGTACATAACTGAAATAAAAAAAATACAATGTCTCAAACTTATATACTACTCAATAATACTTGTGAAAATATACCACATGATGTTATTGTTCACTCTTTGACAAAAAGATCAAAGACAGTCATTACTTGAAAGGTGAACACAGAAATACACTGTTAAAGCAATAGCTTAAAAAAAAAAAAAAAGAAACCTAACGCTTTCAGTACTTAGAAAAGTTTTAATAAAGGGCTCTCTGTAACAGGTGGGAAACCTGCTCCCGTACACAAATACAAGCACACGAGTGTTTCTAAGCCTCTGCTTTAAAGGTACTTGTTCCGATTACTCAGTTTCTGCATTGTGACTTGGTGAAAAGAGAGAAATGATAACACTCCTTACAGAGGTTTTGTTGTTGCCATTCAACATAACATAATTCATACATTGCATAACGAGCTTTCAGAGCACTGCAATACAATATTCCCTGATCTCCTGGGGAGATGTGGCATGGATAGAGAAAGCAATTAATACTGCTAGAAGCCTTTATAGTAGTCTTTTAACCTACCAAAGCCCCATATTTCAACTATAATATACTGCAGGCAAGTGGAGAGAATCTCAACCCTGACTGTTGGTGAATGATTTCTTATTGAATTGTTCTGTAATGAGAGGTCAGCATTCCTGTGGTGCTAACTAGCATTAGCTTTGCTTAGTTCTTAGGTACATTATGCCTCTCTCATTTTATCCAAGACTTTAATGTAGAAAAGAACTTCATAAAGAAGAAAATGTAGCAGAAAGTGATATTCATTTGAAACAATTTTTAAATACACTGAAAAATTATTTTTCAAGAAAAATTATATGATTAATTAAATTCTTTTCAAATATAAAGAACAGACATGTTTGTGTTGTGTGGGTATGATGTGCATGTGTATACATGTATATATGTTGTATTTGAGATAGGGCCCTGCTATAGCTCATGCAGATCTTGAACATGCTATGTTTTGAACTTGCAGTGATCCTCCTAAATACTGGGATTACAGGCATGTGCCAGCATATCTGTCTGAAAAGTTATTTAAAACAAAACATAACTGGACAATGTAGAGCATATCTATAATCTATAATGGTTCTCAGAAGGCAGAGGCAGGAGGATCATAGGGTTGAGAGCACCTTGGATTACACAGTGAGTTCAAGATCAGTCTGAGCAACACGGTGAGAAGCTGTCTTATACAACCCCCCCCCCCCCCCAAAAAAAAAACCAAACAGAAAACAGAGGATGCTTCTTTTCCGATGTTATACATAAATATGTCTTCCTGAAGGATAGTTCTAGAAAGAATATGACTCTTCAGTTACTTAGGAATTAATGTCATGATCTCATTAAGCTTCTGGCTCGGACTCTCCAATGTTAAGATTACAGAAATGTGACATCATGCCTGGCTTCTTAACTATTATTTCTCTCAGGTTTTGGGGAAAGGTGATGATAGTAACGACTTCACAGCAAAGATGAAGGAATAGACAGGATTACTTGTTTTTCAACAGGGAAAAGATAGTACAAATAGCTACATCATGTGCTTTGAAAGTGTTCTATATGGGAAGAAATCCGTTTTATCAATCAGTCTTAGATGTCTGCCTCCTACACCCAAACAAGGCTTTCGGTGGCATAAAAACATCTCAAACTAGTCATGATTTAGGGCAAAAACAAGCCTTTAAAGAAAAAGAACAAAATTGCCTGCTGACAGCTTGTCAAGACCATACCCTAGGAACTTCATCCTCTGTCAGTCTACAATCAATATCTGAACCAAGAGGACTGATGTTGTCCAGACTTTGGGATTTTCTGTCAAAAGCTTTTGTGAAAGGCACATGAGTACACATGGGCAAAGCAGCTGTCAAAGTGATCTGCTCTGTTTTCCTCTATACCTTTCTGCATTAAATCAATTCAGGAGACAAATGGGTTTTCAAATTTCCTTTACTGTCGGAAACCTGGTATGAGGGGTCATAAATGTACACATCCTTGTGATATCAACCTACCTGTAGCATGCCTCGGCCATTGCCTTCTATGGTACCCTCGTAAGTGACATGTAAGCGTGTCAGGGGTTTTTCACATCTACAATGTAGAAAGTATTTTCTTAGATAAGTAATGCACAACACATAAATCTGAAAATATGAACGACTATGAAACAAACAAAGGAAACCATCCAAATCTAAAGCCAGAAATAGACGTTAACACCCCTTCAGTTGACCCTCTCATTTTTCACTAACGCATGCATATAAGCATTAAAGTGAGGCAGAATATTATTCTCCCCTACATGATAGCAACAGTTAAAAATTTTCTCAAGATACAAAAATGAAATTTTATTATGCTAGAGTTTGCAATCTAATATATAAAATCTGACAATTGCCTGCTTGGTTCTTAAATGGGCTCTATTTTTACTAGTTTGATAACCTAGTGTTTAGGGAGAGTAGATTCTGATCTATAGAATTTTTATATTAACACTAAACCTATATATAAACCTAGAGATTATAACTAAGTACTCAGTACATTTTTTTTTCTTTCATAAACTATAGTTACTGAGATATTGGCCTGTTATATATCTAGTTGATAATTTCATTGCATGAACAACAGTTCAAGATTACTTTTTTTTTTTTCTTAGTAGATTCCAATAGCTCCCCAATTGTTTACTGACTAAAAAGATTTAAGCTACACTAGGGTCTCATATACATTAGAGATGAGACCCAAACTAACTTAAATAGTACGTTTATAATGTTTTTGGAGTAGGTGGTAAACACACAAACAAACAAAATACACATATCCACCCAC